>NC_077231.1:121225350-121527850 GCF_027887165.1 Monodelphis domestica
GGTGGTAGGTGTCTGGGCAGGCTGACTCCTTGAAGGGGTGCCATGAGGGAAATGCCTGTCCATCAAAAGCCAGGCCCCCCCCCCCTTTTTTTGTGCAGCAGCGAAGGGGAGGGAAGAGGCTATCTCAGCTAGAAAAGGAGACCTGCATAAGGAGATACAATCCCTCAGAATTCCCTAGAGCCTTCTAGGCCTCCTTCCCCAGAGCTCGTGTTCCGTGAGCCCTGTCTCCCCCTAGTGGTCGCCAGAGCCATTGGGGGGAAAGGCGCCCCGGACCCTCATTATCGGGGCTCTAGGCCTAAAAGGTCCCCCGGACAGCCTTGTCTCGAATGTTCTCTAGGAAATGGGGAAGGAAAACTGGAAGTGGTCAGCGGGCATGTTCTAATCCTCCCAAGGAAATTCATGTGTCCACTGTGCTGAAGGGCTCCTCTCTATGTTCTGATTTAGGTTGGGACATCCCAGGCCAATACCCCAGTGCTCTGGCAGGCCCCAGCAAGGGAAGGGGTGTGGGTGGCCCTCTGGGCTGTTCTCTGGGCATCTCTCACTCTGAAGCAGATATATTATTGAGAAGGAAGATTTCAGGACCCCGGCTCTGCGTCCCGTCCCGGCGGGCTCCTCCGGTCTCTCGTCCCCCTCACACACACTCACACTGGCACACACACAGCCCCATTGTCTCTCCTCAGGGATTCTCGTCTTTGGGCATTGCAGTCCTGTTTGCCGGCCCCAGCCCACTCCCTTCATGTGTGACAGTGGGACAGACAGACTTCTCGGACACACCATGGGCTGCGATTCAGACTTTAATGGCAGTGGTCATTGTGGGGAGCATGGAGATGGCGGGGACTCAGGGAGGCGGCCATCCACGGGGGAGAGGCATGGCTCTGCTATAGCTGGGGAGTCTAGGGAGGAACCTGGGGATCTAGGGCTAGGGAGGGGTCTTCAGGGGAAAGGCTTCCCCACACACAAAGGAGGTAAAGCGTAGGACGCATCCTCTTCCCCTTCCCCTTCCTATCATACCTCCTTACCCACGGTCACTATGGCACAAAGCCGAAGGAGACATGGAAAAATAGCCCCCTTCGACAAGACATGCTCAATCCCTAGGTCCCAAGGAAATAATAAATACATTAATAAATTAAATAAATAACTAAATCACACACAAATCCCTTCAAACCAGGCCTGCCCCATGTGCCAACATAAGCAACATGCCAGACACACACAACACACACCCAGCATACACAACAGGATGCGCACGTAAACGCTTCAGTTCTTGGCACATATGCAAAGTGGACAGCATATGGAACCAAAACAGAGCCATACAAGGGGGGGCACTTGGGCAACTCCTCACCCAGCATCTCCCTCTCCAAGCATCTCAGATGATGTACCCTCACGCCATCACAGGCCCTGATACCCGCCCCGGAAGAGGCTAAGCCTCTTTTGCAATTCCCCTCTCCAACTCTGAGAAAGGAGAGGAAGGAAGAGGAGAAAGGGTTAGGGAGCTAAGAGCAGTAGGACTCTAGGAAGGAGACCATTCAGGAGAATGGGGAGCAGGGAGTTGAAAGACAAGGGCTGGGGAAAGAGGAAGGAAGGGAAAGAGGACTTCGAGGGGGGATCAGAACACATTCCAGGGGGCTCCAGGGCGCAGCTTGGGGAAGTGAGAGGCCACAGTTCACAGAGTTGGAGGTGGGGAGGCACAGGACAGAAAGTGGTCACAGCACGCTGGGGTTGCGGAAATTGTGCCCAGCAAATCGAGCTTCATCGCCCAGCTCTTCCTCGATCCTGTAACAGATGGGGTAAGGAAGGAGCAGACCAGATCAGGAGGGCAAGAGGAGTAGCTGTCACCCACCCACCGAGGAATCTCACTCTTCATCCATAGTTCACCCCAACTTTTCTTTAGAAGGGGGAAAAATCAAGGCTTTGAAGATATCACAAATGATATTGAGACTCAAGAAAGAAAATTGGGTAACGACTGTTACATACTCCTAGTTTGTCCTTTTTATAAGCATTTTTCTGAGCATGATTTACTCTGATGTCAGAAGTTTTCTTTGTAAAAAGAAAGGGAAACAGGCAAATGGCCTTTCAAATGGCCTTTACAGCAAAACATTATCTACAGGTCATTGTGACTGAAAAGTTCGGACAATAAAAGAGCCCACCTTATTAATTTCTAGAAAGCTTTTGTCAACCCCTTCCAGTTTATCCTCACAAAGAATACCTCTGGGATGCGAATTACCCTCCCTAACCTGGAATTCCTCCATTGCTAGGGCCCAGAGCACCACCCTTCCTCAAATTTCCTTACCTCATGAGCTGATTGTACTTGGCCAACCGCTCTGAACGGCACGGAGCCCCTGTCTTGATCTGAAAAAAACAAAACAAAACGAACAAACCAAAAAACCAACCAGAGAAAGATTCCATCATTATCTTCAGAGGGCCTCACTATAGAGCCTTCAACTCCCCCATGGCTTTAAACTCCTAGAGAAGATGCCCTGCTCAGGACCCACCTCGTAGGACCTTCTCTGTCCTTTTGTGCCAATCCTCCTCTAATGTGGCACTTCTAGGTCCGTCTCGTGCTTGTCCAGACTACCCCTACTTCCTCCAACCAGCTTCCTTTGGGTCCTTTGAGACCTTGCTCAAAGACCATCTCATCCATGAGGCCTTCCCAGAACTCCAGCCCCAAGCAATTAAAAAAAAAAATATTTTTCTAGCTCCTCCAGTGGCTAGCACAGTATTTATTCTCACTGCCCCAACAGGTATTTAGGAAAGAATTTTGAAGTTGCTCACCTGGCCTGTGCATAATCCCACGACCAGGTCAGCGATGAAGGTGTCTTCTGTCTCTCCGGATCGGTGACTCACCATGACCCCCCAGCCATTCTCCTGGGCCAGCTTACACCTGCCACCCACACATCTGGCGCTGACCCCTAGGATCTGTACCCCTTCCCCCTTTCTCCCCACAAACACTTGCCCTCCCCCCTTCAGCTTGTTGGGAGAGAGAGAATCTGGAGAGAAGGGGGGCTTTCTGGCACAGAACTGAGAAGTCAGGGGAATGTTAGCTCCCCTCCCTCTGGCATGGGCGGGGGTCCCCACAGACCAGAAGGACTTGAAACCTAAGAGTAGGGCCTGGAGGTTCCTGGTCTGGGATGGGCCGGGGGCTCACTCACGCTTGGATGGCTTCCGTGACAGAACCGATCTGATTGACCTTGAGCAACAAGCAATTGCAGGCTTTCTCTTCCACTGCTCGTTCAATTCGCTTTGGGTTGGTCACCGTCAGGTCGTCCCCCACGATCTGGATGCCCACATTAGCTGTAAACTTGGACCAAGCGGCCCAGTCATCCTGATCAAATGGATCCTCGATGGAGACGACTGAAGGGCAAAGAGGCGAAAGGATGGCTGGCTGGGTCTCCCTGGCCAGGCACAAACCTGATCTGACCTCCTAAGTCATTTTATTTAGCCTCTTCAACTCCAGGTAGGCCTGCCTTTCCCTCACTCTTTACTAATTCCTTCTTTGTATCTCACCTAACCCCTCTCCCTCTGGCTACTTCCATCTACTTTCTCCTGCTCTGCCCAGCGACAAGGGACCGACTCTCCCTCCGCCTTGGCTTTGGAGCCTGGGATGGGATCCCTCTCCAGCCTTTGCTTCTCTGGGCCAGACGATTCCAGTTCTCTTTGCTTCCCTCTTTGGCTCTTCGGCTACCTATTCCAGAATAACATTGGCTTTGAGCACCACTTTCTCGGTCTCTGGGTCTCTCATTGCCTCTGGGCGCCCCTCCACCATTTCCTCTCCCTATCTTCCCCCGAGGCCACGGAGCCTAAAATGTGCCCCATGATTTACACCAGGCAAAAAAAGAAAAAGACAAAATCACAAGCCCCGCCCCCCCCAACTATAGCCATGGCCAGTTCCTTTAACCAAGACGAATGGAGACTTGCATTTAGCATCTACATGCAAAGCATAGCTTCTACATATTACATTCTGTTTCTCATACATGCCTACATATAGTATCTGCACAATACACTGACCTGAGTTCAAATGCCAGCCCTACTACTTACTGGTCTTGTGACATAGGCAAGTCACTCAACTACCCTAACCCTCAGTGTCTTCATCTGCAAAATGGACATAATACTATTTGCACTTTCTTTCCAGGCTATTTGGCAGGATTGTGAAGAATGTGTTTTGTAAATTTAGTAAAATTCTACTTAAATGTCCACTCTAAGGGGACAGCTGGGCCAAGTACTACTAACATACCCCCTAAATAAACTAAAAAAAACTACTAATCCTAGAAAAGAATCTTCAAAGTTAACCACTATTACACACCCCAAACCACCACTTGCAACTAAACTAAACAGTGGATTGAGAACCAGGCCTGGAGACGAGAGGTCCTGGGTTCAAATCAGGCCTCAGACACTTCTCAGCTGTGTGACCCTGGGCAAGTCACTTAACCCCCTTTGCCTAGCCCTTACCACTCTTCTTGACTCCAAGACGGAAGGTAAGGGTTTTTAAAACAACAACCAAAAGTCCACTCTATTATGACAATATTCTGTACAGACACCTCACACTCCCCATGGCCCCTCACGGTCACAGGGCTCTTCCATCCTATACATCATGCCTGCACTCTACAAGCAATATTTTCCTTGTACAGATGGCTTCTTCCAGTTAAATACCGTGTTTCTAGCTATCACTATTCTGTCTGTAGAGAACCCCCCTCCTGACGTAATTTCCCTTAAGCCTCCCGCTCTTCCCGGGGCAAGCACCTGGGTAGTCTCTGACGAAGCCTTGGTAGAGGGCCCCCAACTGGTCCCCAGAAATGTATCGCGTAGGGTCGGGAGGGGACTTGAAGTCCAGGTCGTATTTGCCGTCGCGGTAAAATTCAGAGGCAGCAACGTCCATACCGATGACGATCTTTTCCGTGTAGCCAGCCTTGTCAATGGCTTCCTTCACCAGCTCCAGGGCTGAGGAGGGGATGCACAGGTGATAAAGAGAGAGCCAAAGATGGTAGCAGATGGGAAGGGAGTTGTTGGGGAAGGGAGGACAAAGAGGCGGGAGTTTGACATTTTCCCACCCAAAGCTTCTGCTGGCTCTCATAAAGCCTCTGCTGGGGGTGAGCATAGATCAGGAATTTTGTTTAAATTAGGAAAGGCATCTACCTAGGAGACTAATGATGCTGGTGGCAGCCTTCTGGACCTGGCAGGGTGAAAAGGAGACGCCATAGAATGACAGAACGAAGTGATGCTTCTGGACTAGAGATCTCAGAATCTTGGGGCTTTTATAAGATGAAGTCACTAAAATTGAGTGAATTTCATCAACCTAATCTATCCTATGAACTTGTGAATCCATTCAATCTCACTGGTACCCTCTCCTAACTCCCAGGAGTCCTGTAGGATCTAGGAATCTTACAGATACTGAAGGATCTGGGTAAGTGGATAAAAATATGTGCTTCTCTAATTGGGAATAAATTTCAAGAACTTCCAAGAATCAGGTGAAAATTCATTATATTTCATGGGAATAAAGGCTGCTGTGAATTTCAGGAAACAAAAGGGGGGTGTGCTTCCCTCATGATCTGGTAGGGTGAGTGGCATTTTGACAGCTAATGGGAGTGGATCTCTCTCATGGGGATAATATAGGTGGATCTCCAGAGATGGTAAAGGCTGATATCTAGAAATCTGGCAGGGACAGAAGACAGGATCATGAGAATGGCTCTACCAGCCTTACCTTCACTGTTCTCCAGGATATTGGGAGCAAAGCCACCTTCATCCCCAACATTGGTAGCATCCTTGCCATACTTGTCCTTGATGACACCCTTGAGGGTATGGTAGACCTCTGCCCCAAGCCTCATGGCATCCCGGAAGCTCTCAGCTCCCACCGGAAGGATCATGAACTCCTGCATGGCTAGCTTATTTCCTGCATGAGAGCCACCATTGATCACATTGAAAGCCTGGGAAGTAAAGAGAAGAAAGGAGAGTCAAAGGATCCCACCCCTAGATTCCCTGATCCTACTCCATCCATTCTTCCTCCTGCCTGACCCCTCCTGCTCAGTTCTCATTATTTGCCTTGCCTCAATCACTCCCTGAAGTAACACTCTTTCATTGCTCCCCTCCCCAAAGGAAGCTATCCTTTACTGCCTCTTTCCCCCTTCATTTCCTGGAAGGTACAACTCACAGGTACGGGTAGGATGAGATCCGAATTCCCAGCCAGTTGGGCAATGTGGCGATAGAGAGGCAAGTCTCGTTCTGCTGCCCCAGCTTTGCATATGGCCAGAGACACACCCAGGATGGCATTGGCCCCAAACTTGGCTGCAAGATTTAGGAGACACGGCACTCAGGACAAAGGCACAGAAGGTATGGACCCTTCTCTTTCTTGCTTTCACATTTCCTTACCCTTATTTATTTATTTTGTTAAGATGTACCGTTTTAGGAGAAATGGCAGTAAACAATACAAACTTGCTTGGTTAACTATTTACATCAAGATTAATCATGCTCAACAAAGAAATTATGACACTCCCCCCCCCCCAATCCCTCCAAAATGCCTTCAGGATATTTCATTTATTTCTTTTCAATCATTTTTCCTTGTATGATAAGAATTAGTGTGTATTCCATTTTTCTGCTTCGTTTTTTTCACACCCCGAATTCCCAACCCCAAGGGAATATAGAGTTCTCAGGTCCTCAGACAGAAATCATCCCACTCTTGATTGAAAGAACCTTAATCTATATAAATGGAACCTAATGCTAATGTGCCATAATAAATATAAAAGAGATGGTTTCAAAGAACACTTGTTTTTGTATGAACTGATGCAGAGTGAAGTGAGCAGAACCAAGAGAATAATTTATACAATAACAACAGCATTGTAAAAACAAATAACTTTGAAAGCCTGAAGAACTCTGATCAATGCAATGATCAATCACAGTTTCAGGGGATGGATGATGAGACATATTACTTGATCCAAAGAGATGCCAAACGAGACATATTTTTGGACATGGCCGATATGAAAATTTGTTTTGCTTGACAATGCATATTTATTAAAAGAGTTTGTTTTTGTTTTGTTTTGTTTTCAATGAGGAAGGGAAGAAGTGAAATGGGAAAAAATAAAAGCTTGTTAATTTTTTAAAATAAAAATAAAGAGCCTCAATCTATTGGAGGGGGAATGTATGTGGAGAGTTAGGATTAAAATAATAATATAATTAAAAAGTAAAAGTGTCCCCCATTTTTAGACATTTGGAAGGAGACTCTACTTTCTCTCCTACTTTACAAAGCATTTGGTAGCCATTACTTAACTCAATTCTCATAACAGTCCTATGAGGTAAATACTGTCAAAGCAGATAAACTTAGATATTTTGCACTGTTTAGTGATCAGACATATTAGAAACACTATTTTATAAGAAAAAATAAAATTATAAAAAATATTCAAATAGCTGTTGCCCAACAAAAACTCTTCTCCATCATCAGATGTCCCACCTTAGCTGCTCTTACATGCCCATGAAAATTCTCCTGGAAAGCTAGTAGTTTATAAATTTAGAAGCCTACTTAATTTCTATTTATGCCTTATGCATTACGTAAATGTAGCTATAAATGTGAAACCCTAGGGGCAGGTAGGTTGTACAGTGGTTAGAGAGCCCAGGCCTGGAGTCAAGAGGACCCGAGTTCAAATGTGACCTCAGACACTTCCAGGCAAGTCACTTAACTCATTTGCTTAGCCATTGCCCTTCTGTCTTAGAGTTGTTACTAAGACAGAAAGGAAGGGTTTTAAAAAAGACAAAGAAACTTTATGCCAGCATATGTAGCAGAGAGAGAACTGACCTTGGGGCCAGGAAGATCTGGGTACAAGTTCTGCCTTGGAAACATATTGGCCACTCAGCCAAGCCACTTACTTCTTAGTGTTCTGGGAAACTCTCTAAGCCTTGAAATTTCAGAGAGGGTGCTAAACTGCAGTGACAATTAGTTCCTTAGAGGGAACTTTCTTCACCAATAATTCAATCCTTTTTCCTGTCCCCATTTTAGACACAGGGAAACTCAGAGGCAACGAGGTGACCTAATAAATGGCTAGACTGAAAGGCAGAGACCTGAATGCAAATCCTGCCTCAGATATTAGCTAAGCAACCCCTAGCAGCTAACTCAACTTCTTTATCATCTACAAATAAGGGAGTTGAACTTGATAGTCTCAAAGGTTCCATTCAACTCCAAATTGGGGTCCTATGACCCAGAGATAATAGCTTTTTCAAGGTCAACCAAGTAAGGGTTAGATTGAAGACTGCTGATTCCAAAGCTGTAGTGGCTTCTTTCCAGAACAAGGACACTCCCTTGGTGCCATGTCCAGTCCTCCCATACTATACTCCTTTCTCCTGGGACTTGGAAAGTTCTTCTTTTTGTCTACCTCATCAGTATAACTGAGCACAGAGGCTCCCATGTAACTAGTAGATCTGATGAATCATTAGATTAAAAGGCCAAAAAGATTATGGGATTAACAGAAAAGGGGTGAAAGGGAAGGATGCTGAAGGGAGAGGGTTAGTGAGGAAGGCAAGGACTTTTGCTCATTTCCATGTAATGAAGCTCTTTCTCCTTTGCTACTTCTGTACCCTCTACCTCCCTGTCCAGGACCCTCATCTTACATTTGTTCTCAGTCCCATCGAGCTCTAACATCAGGTTGTCCAGCTTCTCCTGCTCTACCACAGAAAGGCCCTATGGAGAGACAGTCATTATTATCCTTAGGGCTGAGACAGGACTAGGCGAAGAAAAATAAGCTCCCCCACCCTAGCCAAATCCCTGCTCATCATACCCTGATTACCCCACTTCCTTTGGTAGCAATTTGTCATAGAGACTACTGGGGTGGGGTGCAATCTGGGTATCCTCTGGTGGGATTACTGAGTCCCAACTAAATTTCATCAGGGATTCTTCCCCAGGTCCTATATCCAAACAGAGTGCCCATGAGACAGAATGGTGCCTTCTCTCTAAAGTCAATGAAAGCCTATGATACCTCCCCCCTCCCCCCCCAAGAAAGAGAAAAGCCTTACAGAACTGATCAGGGCAGGAGCGATGGTATTATTGATGTGATCCACAGCTTTCTGTACACCTGAGAAGAGGGAAAGAAGCCAAGACTAGGATTAAAGAATGGAGAGAAAGAAAGGGCATGGAGAAATAAGTGATCCAATGGGAAAGAGGGTGAGGAAAAGAGATGCTAAGAGGAGCAGTCCTGAAAATGAAACAACTAGTGAGAACATAAAGGAAGAAATAGGTAAGGGGACCCCACCTTTGCCCAAGTAACGAAGTTTATCCCCATCCCTCAGCTCCAGTGCCTCATAGATGCCAGTAGAAGCTCCACTGGGCACTGCTGCCCGGAAGAGACCTGAGAAGAAGAAGAAAGAGGGGAGTAAGAGCACAGGAACTGGGAGTACAAGAGGATGCTACTTGGATAGGAATCTCCTTATCTTTTCATTGTTCCAACTCCCACCAGTATTTCTCCAGGCATGCCTAAAATCCCCCACTCCACATAACAATTCAATTGTTATTCAAGATATGGAAACAGAGAAACACAGGTACACATGCACAGAAACATACACACACAGCTCTTGACTTGGATGATCAGGAACAAAACTCTTTACATCCCTTTATAGCTAGGAAAATGCCATCCATGCATGGCCGCACCCCAGGACCCCCAGGGATTCATCCTCCCCAAGTGTCCATTCCACCCAGCAGCTGTGGGCTCCACATCCATTCCTTGGGCTTGCCCCAACGCCTAGTTAATCCCGGTACGGGTTGTAACTTAATGCTGGAGATGGGCAGGGTTGGGACGGAAGGCAGCTCCCGTACGGAACTGAATCCTCCTCGTTCATTACCTTTGGCTATGTAGAGATCCACTTCTACCGTAGGGTTACCACGGGAGTCCAGGATCTCCCGGGCATGGATGCGCTCAATTGACATGGTGGCTGGAATCTACCGATGGAGAAAAAGGGGAGGAGAGAAGTTAGATGCTGGAGGGGTGGGGCCAACGTGGGAGGGGCAGAGAGAGGACAAGACTGGGAGGAGGTCACTGCAGTAAGCTAGGGGAAAATTGGCTGCAGTGGGGAGAGGGGAGAAATGGCAATGTCCCCATCCTGGGAGGTGGGGGAGGAAAGTGGGAAGGTCATTGCATCCCCCAAAAGGGGCACAATCGTAGGGAAGAGAGTCCTGCAGTAAGGGGAAAGAAGAGCCAGCTGCAAAGAGAGGGAAAAGAAGTACATACCCTCAGGTTGGGGGCGGAAGGAAATAAGGTCACTGCATAAAGAAAAAAAGAATCGGGACTTTGGGAGTTGGGCCCCTGCAATGAGCAAAAGGGGTGGAAATAGGGATCCTCTCCCCCCTCAACTGCACACTTCCCAACAGCTGGGATTTCTCCAAGGTATACCTAGACTGGGAGTGGCCACCGAGCCAGCATCTTTTCTGGCAGTTAAAAATGATGATGAGCAGAGGCCTCCCCTTCCCTGGAGATGCTATAGGCACCTTACTTGGACATCTATGACTCATCCCAAGACTGTGAGAGCTCCCCATCCTTCCCCCCTTTCCTCAGTAGCAAATTACTCCCTGAGCCTCCTCCATATATATATATATCTTCTCCCCCAAGACGAACACGAGGGAGGGAGGAGGGGGCAGGAGAGACAGGGGAGGTTTAGAGAAATCAGATTCTAGTCTAGGTTGATGAGACAGAACCTATCCATACATCCCCAGAAGACCCCCACCCCTTACATTCCCTGCACAGTCAAGGTTGAGGAAAAAAATGGGGAGAGGGAGATGAGGAGCAGGAGGAGGAAGTTGAATCTGGGAGGGTGAGAAACTAGAGGGTGGGCATCCCCAAAATGTAGAACCAAGGGGTTGTTTCACGCTGGAAAGAAACAAAAATAGTAACATCAATGGAAATGAGGATGTTAATGAGAGTTAAATTAAAAAGGCAGAAACGTAACCGATTATGACATAGGTAAGGAAACAAGTCTAGAAGCGTTCGATCAGACAGCAATAAAACACAGGGGTAAGCAAGCCGACAGAAAATAGAGAGACGATTATCAAAGGGCACAGAGACTCCATCGGGGGTGGGGGTGGGAAAGGGCTGGCTTTCGGGAGGAAGATGATGGGCCAGATGCGCAGCCAGGCTGCAAAGACCATGCAGGGATGGATGGTAGAAAGGGGACCAAGGGCCGAGGAGAGATGGCGAAGGGGGGAGGGGGGAGGGCCGGGGTCTCACCTTCCTGCGGCAGAACTGGTGGCAGCGCGGAGGGAGCGGGAGCCGGGAGCGGGGCGTGGGCCGCTGCAGATCCCGGGCGGGCAAGCTGCCGGCAGAGAGAGGACCCGATAGGGCCTGCAAGATGCATGTGACCCGGAGCCCCGATGAGTCAGAAGGCGCCCGCTGAGCCGCACGTAGGAGCGGAGCTCAGGTGGGGGAGTCGGGCGGGAGGACCAGGCTGAAGGGGAGGCAGACGCGCGCGCGCGCGCACTCACACATGGACCCTGTCAGTCCAAGGATGTAGACGGGGGCACCCGGCTCTGCTGACCCTGCCACCCACAGAGGACATAGATCTTAACTGAGACTGACACACTGGAATGGAGCCCGGGGAGTACTGGGATCTGCACTGTGACGGTGACACCTAGGCACAGCCAACCTGGCAGACACTGACACAGTCTAACGGAAACGTAGCGTTCCACGCCGACGCTGATGTACAAAAGTCACATAGATGTCCGTGGCATGAATTTCTTTATTGGAAAACGTAGTGATTCAGCCCACCCAGGTTCCACTCCCCAGCACGTTGCTCCCTCCCCCCCCCCCAAAGTCTGGTTTCTCCTTTCAGGTTTGCCTCCATCCCGTTAAGCTATCTGACTGTTCCCTCCCCAGCCCAGTTCTGCTGAGAAAAAAAAAAAAAAGGAATTCCCTCTAGGGCAGCCTTCCCTCCTTTCTCTGCTCTATCACTCCTTTCCCTGAACTTGAGCTGTAGGAGCTTCCAGTTTCTGGGATCCAGGGGGAGAGGAATGAATGGCTCCTCATCCTCCAAGGATGGCCTCAGGATATGGTCTTTCCAGAGGAGAGAAGAAAGTGATGGCACCTCAGAGGACATTATCATCTGTGTCCTGTGGGGAGAGGGCAGAAGTTAAGATTTTCATCCCTAGGTCCAGCCATGTTTCCGTTTCTTTTCCTCTGTCTCTTCTCCTCATCCCTATCTGTGCCTTTCCTGTCTTCCTTCTGTATTTCCGCCCTAAGTTTTCCATCTCTCCTTCCTCTCATCAATCTCTTTTTCAACCTTTGTTAGAACCCTTCTCTCCACCCCCACCCCCCTACCCTTTCATGTCTTACTCCCTCCTTCCTCCTACATGGTTATTTTTAGGTTCAGATTTGTAGTACTGGCTTTTTCTCTCCTGCCTATCTGCCTTCTTCACCAGGCCCAGCTGTGCTCCTTTCTTCTCCCCCTTGCTCCCATTCTCTTCCTCATCTTCTCTTTTGAATTTACTTCTTGCCTAGTCCTCCATATTTGCTTAGGAATCTCTCTCCAAATTCATTTCCCTAATCAGTTTGGCTCCTCATTCTCATCTTTGACTCTATCTTCCAAAGAATCAGAATGAGATCATAGAATCAGAGGTGAAAAGAACATTAGGGATCATCTAGTCCATTCTTCATTTTACAGATCAAGAACCTGAGACCTAGAAAGGTTAAGGAAAATGCCTAAAGTCACAAGTAAAATCAAGAGCCTCTGACTGCAAATACAATGTTTGTAGAGGCTGATGAAGTTAGAGGTTGACGAGACAGGCAGCCCACTGCATAGAACTCTGGGCTTGGAATCAAGAAGACTCAGACACTTCCTAGCTGTGTGTGTGATCCTGGGTAAGTCACTGAATCTCTATTTGCCTCAGTTTCCTTAACTATAAAAATGAAGCTATCAATAGCATCTGCCTGGCAGGGTTGTTGTGAGGATCAGTGAGATGATATTTATAAAATGCTTATCTTTACAAATATAATATCTAGTAGGTATCCACAGATAAGCTTTCTGGAATTCTTGTCAGCTCCCTCTCCCCTCAAACTCTTACATCTCTCAACCTCTATCTTTCTTTCGAATAATCCTGGTGCTTCTTGCCCCCATCTTCCCCTTCTGAGATCCCAGGTTCAAAATTCTCAACAGGGTTTGTTTTTTGTTTGTTTGTTTGTTTTTTGCCTAAGTCCTCTTCTCTTCCTTTTTTTTTTAATCTACTCTTTTTTCCAAGGAACCACCTTCTTATTGCCTCATTTCTTTTATTCCTCCTCCCTACTTGGAGAACCTTGATTTCTTAGTTACTTCTCTACTACCCTCCCTAGGAAAAGTCTCTGCCCCACCTCCCCTCACCAATTCCCCACTACCAACACCCCAGCACCCCTGCCTGCTCTTTGCTCACTTCCTTTTCTGGATCTGGAGATAGGTCTTGATCTAGATCAATCTCTTGTTCTTCCTTTAACCTCTGTCTAATTTCATCAGCCTCAGCCCGTTCTTCCTCCTCATAGAAATCCTTGTCCAGGCGTTCCAGTTGGGGTAGCTGTACAAGGGTTTCTTGCCTGTAGTCAGTTTCATCTGTGCATGGGTTCTCCATCAGGATCAGGGCCCGAAGTCGGGGCAATTCCTTAAGTTGAATCAATTCTATTATGTTTGCCACCAAGTTCCCTCTGTGGAAGGGTTTAAACAAGATGCATCTGTCTTTAGACATATTACTTCTGCAGAGCGTAATTTTCCTATCATGCTATTCCCCTCCTTGATAAATTCCAATGGCTACTCCTTCCCTTCCCTTTCCTTTTTCCTTCCCTTCCCTTCCCTTCCCTTCCCTTCCCTTCCCTTCCCTTCCCTTCCCTTTTTCCTTTCCTTTCCTTTCCTTTCCTTTCCTTTCCTTTCCTTTCCTTTCCTTTCCTTTCCTTTCCTTTCCTTTCCTTTCCTTTCCTTTCCTTTCCTTTCCTTTCCTTTCCTTTCCCCTTTCCTTCTTTCCTTTCCTGCCTTGCTTCTTCTTTCCCCTTTATACTCTGTGTTAGCACTGATACAAAGCATCCGTTTCAAAGCAGAAGAGCAGTAAGGGCTAGGCAATTGGGATTAAATAACTTTTCCAGGGTCACACAGCTAGGAAGTATCTGAGACCAGATTTGAATACAGAATCTCCCATCTCCAGATCTGGCTTTCATTCACTGAGTCACCAAACTGCCCCTACCTTTTACTTATAAGATCAAGTTAAAACTTTTTTTGCTTTTATACATTTTTTTAAAATTTATATATTTGTATATTTGCTTTTATATTTAAAGCCCTTTCCACCTGACTCTAACCTTTCTTTCTAGCCTTTCTTTTGCTCCTTTTCATTAATCCTATACTTTAGCCAAACTGACCTGCCTCTCACTTTATAGCACTCTATCTGTTGCCTTTCTTCTTTTGTGTAGGCCTGGAATTCACTTCCTCCTTGCTTGCATCTCACAGAATTCATAGTTTTGTTCAGCTCAAATGCTCTGTCTTATGTGAACCTTTCCTAATCCTCCCCACCCCTCCAGATGCTAGTCCTTTCCCTTAAAAAGGACCTTCTTTTTGGTGTTTACCTATATATGCTTTTTATGCACATCTAAGGATATCCATGTTCTCTCGCTAGGTAGAATGTAAGTTTCTTTTTTTTTTATGAGATTGATGGATGCCTTAAGCTTGGGCATTTTCAGTTGCAGCAGGATAGGCTGGTCAGGGGCTGCACTAAGTCTGACAGGTACTGAAAAGGTAATATCTCAGAAGCAGGTGCCCATCAGCCTTTTTACAGGAAGGTTGAACTTGCCTAACTCTGAAAAGTGGTATAAGTTAAAACTTTTGTGTGGACCAGTATTAGGATTAGGCTATGAATAGTTTACTATAATTCTAATATGAGGAAGAGAGGAAGGCTCAGTCTCAGGAAGAAAAAGAAGGATGAGAGAGGTGAAAGTGTGTGGTACAAACGTTGATGGCTGATGAAAAGAATTCAGAATATGAGATCTTAGAAGGGAATAAATACCAAGCAAATAAATGTAGTCTTATGAATGGGTCGCTGAAGGGAATGGACTTCATTAGAACAAACCTAAAGTCAAGGACCATGGAGCCCTGGGGAATAGGATAGTATTTTCTTTTTTTTTTTTTTTTAAGAATGTAAGTTTCTTAAGGGCAGGGACTGGTTTGTTTTTGTCTTTGTGTTTCCAGTATCTAGTACAGTGTGTGACAGAGGAGATATTTAATAAAGGCCTGTTGTTTGTCTGGGGAGGGCAGAGAGCCATTTATGGGCTCACCAGAAGGGAAAGTTCTGAATGATGGAGTCTGGACTCTGTGTCCTGACTGGACATCCTGTAGATCTGTTGAGCTTGCTGCACTGGCTCCCACTTCTCCCTTATTTCCTTCAGCCAAACTACCATTACTCTTTAAAAGTTAAGATCTAAGAGAAGCAGGGGTGAAGTCCAGGGAAAACAAGGTGGTAAGGAGGCAGGAGATGATTAGAAAATTTGAGCCATAGGAGACAGGGCAGCAGAGTGGCTAAAGTCAATATAAGGAAAGGAAGAAAGGAAGGAAGGAAGGAAGGAAGGAAGGAAGGAAGGAAGGAAGGAAGGAAGGAAGGAAGGAAGGAAGGAAGGAAGGAAGAAAGAAAGAAAGAAAGAAAGAAAGAAAGAAAGAAAGAAACAAACAAACAAACAAACAAACAAACAAACAAACAAACAAAGAAACAAAGAAACAAAGAAAGAAGGAAGGTAGAGAAAGAAAGGAAGAAAGGAAAAAGAAACAAAGAGAAAGAGAAAGAAAGCAAGAAAGAAAGGAAAAAAGAGGAAGAAAGAAATGGAGAGAAGGAAGAAGGGAAGGAAGGAAAAGCAGGAAAGTAGGGAAGGAAGAAATAAGGGAGAAAGGAAGGATTTATTAAATGTGCTAGGTGCAGTACAGTGTTTTACAGATATTATTTGATCCTCACGACAACCTGGTTTTGCATTTAGTGAAACTGAGGCAGACAAAGTATTAAATAATTTGTAAATTAAGTAATTTGTCCAGAGTCACACATATGTGTCTGAGGCCAGATTTAAACTCCGTTCTGACTCAGTCTTTTGTTTATCCCCATGTACTACCTAGCTGCTCATAGAAGGGATTATCTCTGGGGAAGTGAAGGGGTGGAGGTGGGAATTAGAGCTGGAGGAGGATTTTTAAAATCCTAGGCTAGGAAGTTTTAGGAATAAAATTACATAAGGAAGAAAGAAAGAAAGTGAAGATTCAAAAGGCTGGTATTAGGTAGGGAAGAGACACAAAAGTACCATCAGTTTGGATGAAAGTGAAGGGTAGAATGACAATCAAGGAATGGATTCAAGTTGGGTAGGAATCAAGGTAAAAGTCAAAATCCAGATTTCCAGCATGAGGGAAGTGGCGATGGAAGGAGGGTAAATATACCGAAGATTGAGGTACTGCAGGGACTTCATTTCACTAGAGAAGCCAGACAGGGTATTGATTTGGTTGTCCCGAAGATGCAATGTAGTGAGATGCTCCAGGTTTTCAAGTCCTTCTATTTGCTTCAGCTGGTTCTGGGCCTAGGAAGACCAGTCAGACAGACAGATAGACAGGCTGATTAAATAGGGACAAACTGAAGGAAACTGACAGGTGAAAATATACAGAGAAACAAGAAAAACCATACAGAAAGAAAGGAGTAAAAAGAAGGAAAGGATGGGCAAATGAGAAGTAACCAAGAGAAACTGGAATCCCCAAGAAAGCCAGAACCTTTTGGAGCTGAATCACTAAGTTCTGCTTTCTCTTTCTCCTCCAAATTCTCTTACTTGGGGAATCCTATGCCCAGCACTCCTGTGTTGTTGCCTGCGGGGGAGTCACCAGAATGTCTCTACTGTAAACCATACACACATTGTAGGGATAGAAAATGGCAATCTGGACAATAAGGTTCTCTCTCCAACTCTATAACCAAGGGCCACTGCCCTGACTCGACTAGAATCATTGAGATTGAGATTTCTTCTTCTTTTAAACCCTTACCTTCTGTCTTTTGAATTGATATTAAGTATGGATTCCAAGGCAGAAGAATAATAAAGGGTTAAGTGACTTGTCTAGGCTCACACATCAGGGCAGTATCTAAGGTCAAATTTGAATCCAGGATCTTCCATCTCCAGGCTTGGCTTTCAATCCACTGAGCCACCTAGCTGCCCCAAACCCCTAATTTATTCTTAATACTGTATCATTTGGTTTCTAATACTACTCTGAAACATTACTTTTAAAATCTGAGTCTTCCCCTCATGATTTTGTCCTGACAGACCATGCACCTTATATCCCTTGCCCCAGAGCATTGAGAATGTAAGATCTACCCTTTCTGGTAAACAAATCTGGCTCCAACTAAGCAAACATGTCCAGGGGCAGCATGATCATTGCCTTGATTTCCTCCATTAGGATATACAATGGAAATCCCATTTACCTAGACTTAACTTGATTTCTCCATCTAGATCACTAAGGATATTGGAATCCTGTGATCAGACCATCATGAATGGATACTTAAGGGAACTGGAAAATATTAGCCCACCTCCTCATTAAAGATCCCAAAATTAGAGATGTCTTGGGTTGTCTAGAGGATGGCAGAATAAGAAGCTTTCAGAATTGATTTTAAATGATTCAAGGCTCTGGATGAATTGTCTCTGGTCACTGCCAGAGATCATGGAGCATACATTTGTTGGTTATTGCTAGCCTAATTAATAAATTGATTTTTCTTACCCAGAACTCAGTCTCTTGGAATTTTTTCTCATCATAATATCCTGGAAGCATGTCTTCCGAACTCTCTCAAGACCCATGGTAGGGCCATATTGGGGGCGAGGCCAACACAAAATAGTCCTGAAGGGGATTTGGATGGCCCTGCTTCAACCTTGCCATTGTCTCCTCAACGATAACGTAAGTTATAGAGTAAGACTCAGAGAGGATTCAGGATTTCCCCAAGGGAACACAAGGAGTTGATGGACACAGTTGTATTAGAACTTAAGTCATCCTGACTTCCACGTGCTTTCTACCACAACACACTCCCAAACCTTGAAGGTTACCAAGAAGAGATTCTTTAGCTTAGGGAGTTCGATTCCTTGTGTACTCTCCAGCTGGTTTCCTCGGAGCTCAAGCGTATGCAAGTTCCCCAGTTTTTGGGGGTCTAGGCCTGTTACTTTCTTGATGTTGTTCCCTGAGCAAGACAAAGGTCAAATGTCAGGATGCATTTGGAATGGCCGTGTAATACACAACATCTAACCCTGAATGCCACTTGACACAGAAGAGGAAGGAGTCTAGTTAAGTATGCAACACAATATGGTGACATGGAAAAAAGCCTTGGATTTTGAGTCTCAAGATTTGGGGTGACTAGATAACTCACTTTTAATATCTCTAGGTTTCAGTTTCCCCATCTATAAGAGCATAAAGCTACAATCTCTTGAGTCTCCATCTTTTCTGTTAAATAAAGGGCTTGTAGGCAGATAGGTGGTTCAGTAGATAGAGAGTCAGGCCTGGAGATGGGAGATCCTGGATTAAAATCTGGCCTCAGACATTTCTTAGCTGTGTGACCCTGGGCAAGCCACTTCACCCCAATTGCCTAGCACTTATTGCCCTTCTTCCTGGGCACCAATTCTTAGTATTGATTCTAAGACAGAAGATAAGAGTTTAAAAAATAAAATAAAATGAGGGGGGGAGCTGAGTGGCTCAATGGATTGAGAACCAGACCTAGAGATGGAAGGTCCTGGTTCAAATCTGGCCTCAGACACTTCCCAGCTGTGTGACCCTGGGCAAGTCACTTAACCCCCAATGCCTAACCCTCACCACTCTTCTGTCTTGGAACCAATACAGTATTGATTCTAAGATGGAAGGTAAGGGCTAAAAAAAAATGAAATAAACAAAGGGGTTGGGAAAAGTCATCCTCGTGGTACTATAGTTTGTCAATACTGCACTTCTACCACCCACCCAGAGAATACCTTTGAGATCCAGGCTCACTAATCTGGGATGCAGGATGCCCTCAGTGTCAGTGATTTGGTTGTAGGCAAAGCTGGCAATCTGCAAATAGGGTAACTCTGTCAATCGGGCACTTATTAGCCGGTTGTTGTCGACCTTGAGCCAGAGTAGGTGAGTCAGGCCATTGAGGGGTGACAGGTCCACCAGCCGGTTATCAGACAAATCCACATAACGCAGGTGGATGTAGGAGGACAACAGAGAAATGTCACTGAGGTCCCTGGACAGTGGTGAAGGGAGACAAGCGGGGGTTGGTGTTAGAATCAGGAGCAGCATGATGGCTGGAGTGGAGAAAAGAGTAACTGGAAGACAAGGGAACTGGCTTGCAGTGGGAATGAATTAAAGAGGACAATTCAATTTTATGAAAAAAAAATTTTTTAAATACTATCATAAAAGGCAAGAGGCAGTCTAGCCTAGTGGATAGAGAACAAGCCTGGTACCAGAAAGATCTGTGTTCAGGTCCTACTTCTGACATACATTCTGTGTCCTAGGGCAGGTCACTTAACCTCTTAGTGCAAGGAGTAACTCTCAAAGAAGTTGCCTAGAAGATGAAAATTGCATTAGAGGAGAAAGTTCTTTTCCAGAGGCTAAGCCTACTATTGAAATTATAGGTCCAGTACATATCCCTATGGGTATATTTGAGCCACAGTGCTAAACAGTAATAAATGCAAAGGCAAAGAAATAATCCTTCCTCTCAAAGAATTTACATTTTCCTGGAATGATCCAAATCGTAGAAAAGTCTATTCAAGGTAATTTTGAGGAAGAAGCAAACATTTTCAACTGGGAGTAATCAGAGAAGGCTTCCCTGAGGAAGTGCTATCTGAGCCTTGAAAGGAGATGAAATTTCTCTGTGCAAGTTTGTTCCGGTATAAAGAAGCCTATGATGTAATATTAAGTTTGAGGAACAAATAGTTGCCTAACACAGCTGGGGAAGAGCATGCCTGAAGGGGACTCATGTGAAATAAGGCTAGAAAGCCCTGGTGAGAGGGCCTTAGATATCCAGGCAGAAAAGTTTGTTTTACATCCTAAAGGCAACTAGGAACAAGAAAGTAGATTCCGCAGAGGAGGGGAGAGGAAAATGGGTCCGAGAGGGCGGAAACTGCAGTGAGAAGGGGTGGGGTCCTGATGTAGCAGGGAGTGCAGAGTGGATAAGGTGAGGGAGGGCACAGCAGATGCAGGAAATAAGGGATAGTGGGTAGAGGAGGATGAGGATGAGGGCTGCATCAAGGAAAGGCAAAGCTAATGGAACGAGAGAGGAGGCAGCAGATGCGGTGAGAGAAGAGGGGATGTGATGGCAGGGGAGGGGGTAGGGAGCAGGAGTCAGTGTCAAGAACAGAGAGTTAAGGAGGAACCAGGGAGCTCAGTGAAAAGAGAGCCAGGCCTGGAGATGGAAGGTCCTGGATAACAATTAATTAACAATTAATTAATTAATGAACAAATGAATGAATGGATAAATAAATACATGAATAAATAATAAATATAAAAAGAACAGAAAGTTAGGGAATGATAACAGACAGGAACTTCCTTCCTTGCTTAGAAACAGCCCTCTGACCTCTTCCCATAGGACTAGAACAAGAGTGATATAACCCAAAGCCAGAGGAACTCAAGGCATTGGGGTAAGGGAAAGAATTTTAGGGTGACTTCAGCCCTTACAAGCCACATCTGCCTCCCTCTTAGAACCCTTTAGCACACATACACTCACTTTTCCTTGGCCTCCAACTTCACGTAAGCATGGGAGAGTCCATTGCCAATCTTGCAGAGCAAAGAGAGACCTTCTTTCATTACCTCCTCTGTGAGGGGATTGGGGAGCAACATCTGAAAGAGGACATAGGGCCAAATGTACTCCCCTTCACTCTCTAGGCAGTACTGCACGCCACCCTCCTGTCACTTCTCTTCAGGGTCCCTCCCTGCCTGTGCCCTCACCTCCTCAAGTTCTTCTCCTCCTTCTTTCTCCTCCCCTTCTCCCATCTCTTTGTTATCTTTGTCTTCATCTGATTCATCCTGGTCCTGATCATATTCATCCAAGTCCTCATCATCAGACATCTTCCTTCCTGAAGACGAGACTCTTTAAGGTGAAGGTTGGTCAAATCTGGAGAGAGACAGTGGTCCTGTGATTCTCTGGCTCCCTCCTTCCCTCCATGCTGCTATTTCATTCAGCTTCAGAACCAGAAGAATCTCTAGTGTAGAGGGGAATGGCCTGGGTTCTGGTGAGATCTTTCCACCTCCCCTCCAGTTTAAAGAGCCCGGTGAGTGGGAGTAGGTCGGTGGGGGTAACCAGTGGGTGCCTGGGGTGGGGAGGAGATGGTAGACTCCAAACCTCTTGCTTATTCCCACACATTTTCCCTGTCATCAGAACTCCCCTTTCCACTCCTCTTTTCTTAGCTAGGGAGTTCTCTAAAACTCCTTGGTAATTCCCTTCAAAGACCCTTTTTCTTTTCACGACCTCCTTCCCTAGACACCCTCAAACTCCTTGCCTCCAACTCCCCTTCAGTCCTTTTTACACTGTTCCCCCAGGGATCATTCCCCACCAACCCTTACCCACGGCACACACCCCAAATCCTAAATTCTCGGACTCCCAAGTCTTTAAATACCCCTCTTCCAGCTCCAAAATACCCAAGAAGAATTTCAAAGACGGTTGTAAGAGTCTGACGAAAAGGGACGAAGGAGCAGTTGGAGGAGGGTTAAATTGTTGGGAAGGTGGTGAAGATTTGTGTATTGCTACTATAGCAACCGGGACGGGCCGTTGCCGAAGCTGTTGCTGTTGGCAACAGGCAAAAATGATGGGCAAGCATCCAGGGAGAGTTGCACCACAGCCCGAAGCAGGTAGATCCTCCGTTGCCTTGGTTATTGGTCACCCTCAATCCCTGGGATACGAGTGGGGGTGGGGTGGGGGTAAATCAGGGCTCTAATTGGCCAAAGGGGACGCGGGCGGGGAGGGGGGGAGCCTTCAAGAGATTCCGATAGGATGGAGAGGCAGAAGGAGGTGTTTCGAGACTGGTCATTACGTCACCCTAGCCTTTTAAAGAAGTAAGCTTTCAAAATCAAGGCTACTTAATCAATTTAAACACTAATTGGGAAGGAGAGGGTGAAGCAATGGATCTCAAGGTGAGGCGATTTTAAGGCTGATCCCTAAACAGATCCCTTCTCATCAATCAAGGATCTGTCAATTTCCAAAGGAGATGGTCAGGCTGGTTGGTTGGTGAAAGAAAATTGGTTTAGTGAAGAGTATTGAGTTAGGAATCAGGATGTAAGGTTCTAGACAGTTCATCTCTCTCCCTCCCTCCCCCCCCCCCCCCGTGTGTGTGTGTGTGTGTGTGTGTGTGTGTGTGTGTGTCTCTCTCTCTCTCTCTCTCTCTCTCTCTCTCTCTCTCTCTCTCTCTCTCTCTCTCTCTCTCTCTCTCTCATCTCTCTCTCAAGTTCTCTCTAAAGGGAGAGATTAGACTAACTGATCTCTTAGGCTCCTTTTAGTTGTCACAATCTCCTCAGTTCCAACAACCAAGATTCTACATATAGGTCCCATTCTTGACCTAGAAAACAGGACCTGAGGTCATTTGGAGGTACCCACACTACCTGAAGCCCATTATTTCAGTCTTGAATCTTTGAGAGTGTGAAGGAAAAAGGGAAGATGCTGAGAGACAACTTATTACACATGCTTTACTGCTAATCATAATACCATTGTATTAGACCTTAGTCCAACACTGACTACTACCACATTTCTGTCAAGTGGGAGTCATTCAGCCTCTGCTTGAATGCCTTTAGTGGTGAAAAGCTCTTTCCTCTTTGGAGAGACAATTCTGCTTTGTAATAGTTCTAATTGTTACAAAATGCCTTAAATATAATCAAAGGTTTCTTTCCTGCAACTTCCTCTCACAACTTGAACTCCAAGTTCAAGTAAATAAAACAACTTATCTCTTCTGTTTCTTCCTCGAATCTGTACATTTCCAAGCTAAAACAGTCCCACTTCCTTTAACTAATTCTGGTATAGTAAGGTCTCTAAGTTGTCACCATCCTAAATGCCCTCTTAAGACCCTGTTCTGGTGCTTTGAATTTAATATGATAACATGAAATCATTACATGTGATCTTTCAAGAGCAGAGGGCAACAAGATTATTATTTTCCTGACATTCATTTTGTTAACATGGCCTAAGACAGTGCTATGTTTTTAAGTTACTTTGACACAGTTATATTGAGCTTGGAGGTTCACCAACACCCTGGGTCTTTTTCAAATGAACTGTTGTTCCCCTATTCTTTATTTATTTTATTTATTGTTCTTTAAATTTTTTTTGACATCTTTTGTTTTTACATCATCTACATTTTCTAATGCACTGGTGGTAGAACTATGAACTGATTCAGTCATTCTGGAGGTCAATTTGGATTTATGCCCAAAGAACCACAAACCATACCCTTTGATCCAGTGATACCACTACTAGGTCTTTATCCCAAAAAGATTTTTTTAAAATGGGAAAGGACCTGCTTGTACAAAAATATTTAGGGCTGCTCTTTTTGTGGTGGCAAAGAATTGGAAACTAAAAGGATGACCCTCAATTGGGGAATGACCAAAGTATGGTATAAGATGGTGATGGAATACTACTGTGCTATGAGGAAAAATGAACAGGATGATTTCAGAAAGAGCTGGAAAGACCTACATGAACTGAGACAGAGTGAAATAAGCAGAACCAGGAGAGCACTGTACACAGTAACAGCAATATTGTGGAATGATCAAATGTGATAGACTTTGTTACTCTCAGCAATGCAATGATACAAGATAATTCCGAAGGACATGTGACAAAGAGTGCCATCCACCTCCAGAGAAAGAACTGTTAGAGTAGGAGATGTTGAAATAGCAAATGGAAGCATACAATTTCTCACTTACTTGTTTAGATATATGTTTTGAGGTCTGGGTTTTATAAGATTATTTGCTTATAAAAATAAACAAAATGGAAATATGTTTTGTGTGATAATACATGTATTATCCAGACTGAATTCCTTGCCAGCTCTGGGAGTGGGAAGGGAAAAAGGGAGGAAGACAATTTGGATCATAAAACGTTAGAAAACTGATGTGGAAATTTGTTATTATGTGTAACTGGTAAAATAAATAAACCTCCAAAAGTGTTTTTATTGATATCTTTTGTTTTTACATCCTCTACATTTCCTAAAATGTCCCTAAGAGAAAATCATCTCTTTTAACAAAGAATAAGGGGGAGGGGGGAAGAAACCAGTTCTACTAAGCTACTCAACATATCAACCAGAGTGATCTGTTATTGCATACAGAGTTCCCCAGACCTAGTCTCCCACCTTCCTGAAGGAATAAAGGAGGTGTAGTCTCTGGTTTTTCTTTGGACCAAATTGGGTTATTATAATTTCATAGTATTCAGTTTTTCTTGTTCATTCCAATGACCTTGTAATAATTGAGGGTAGAGTTTTCCTGCTTCTGCTCACCTAACTTTGTGTGAGTTCATGTCTTCCCATATTTTTCTGTATTCATCTTTTTCATTCTTTCTTATTGTCCAGTAACATTATGTTACATTCATGTACCACAATTTGCTTAACCATTCCCTAATCAATGAGCATTTGCTTTGTTTTCACTCATTCTACAAAGGTGTTGCTATGCCTATTTTGGCATATATGGAACATTTCTTTGATCATTCATAGCCTTGGGTTCTATACAGAGAAATGGGTTGTCTAGGGCATAGGATATGGACATTTTTAATCATTTTCTTAGCATCATTTCAATTTTCTTGGCAGAATGGTCAGACCAATTCATAGCTCCATCCACAGGGTATTAGTGTATAAAATATATAGATAGAAAGGATATAATAACGTACACAAATTATTTATTCTGAACATAAGCACCAAAAGAGCATTTCTCTACATACAATGAAACCTAAAACAGGGGTTTCTCTAGGAAACACTTACTCTCCGTTTCATAATTTTTGCTTTTTAAAAGTAGATAATAAAGTCAATTTATTACTTTCAGAATTGTTCTGCTTCTCTGAACTTCCTGATGAATTTCTCATCATGCATTTTAGAAAATATTTCTGTGGCCCGCCTTTTTTTAGCATCGCCATTGCCAATTCCACTCCTCACCATTAAAAGCAAAGAAATAAAAGAACAAAATCCTTGTAACTAATAAACACAGTTAAGCAAAATGAACTCATGTGATAGCCTGTCCAAAAATGAAACACTGTACAAAAAGTGCTGGGCTTGGATTCAGGAAGAATAAAATCCTATTTCAGGTACTTAGGAGTCACTGAGAGACCCTAAGCAAGTCATTTATGTCTATCTGCCTCACATTCTGCATGTATAAAATGGAGACAATTATGGCATCTACCTCACAAGATTATTTTGAGGCTCTAAAGAGATAACCCACATAAAACTCTTTGCAAATCTCATAGTGTTATATAAATGTTAGCTATGAGTGTTATAAATGTGAGTCTCTCTGTGTCTAGCACTTCTCTGTCAGGAGATGGAAAAAATGCTGCATCATAGTCCTCTGAATATATTGCTGGTCATTTCATCGATCCAAGTTCTTAAGTCTTACAAAGTTGTTTTTCTTTAATGTTAATATTCTTATATAAATTGTTTTCCTCACTTTACTATGCATCTCTGTATTATGCAGGATTCTCTTGAACTTTCTCTTTCATAATTTCTTTTGGAGTGACACTAATCTATTACATTAATATACTACAGTTTGTTCAGCCTTTCCCCATATATCTAAAAAGCAATTTAAGGCGCGTTTTAAGATTCTAGTTCTTTTCTCCATCCTCCTGTTCCCCTTTTGCTCTCTCCTTCAGGATCAGGAAGTTTTTCTTTCCTTCTTCCTTCCTTCCTTCCTTCCTTCCTTCCTTCCTTCCTTCCTTCCTTCCTTCCTTCCTTCCTTCCTTCCTTCCTTCCTTCCTTTCTTTCTTTCTTTCTTTCTTTCTTTCTTTCTTTCTTTCTTTCTTTCTTTCTTTCTTTCTTTCTTTCTTTCTTTCTTTCTTTCTTTCTTTCTTTCTTTCTTTCTTTCTTTCTTTCTTTCTTTCTTTCTTTCTTTCTTTCTTTCTTTCTTTCTTTCTTTCTTTCTTTCTCTATTTATTTATTTCTCCACAGCAATACTGTGGAATGATCAGCTATGATAGACTTTGCTACTATCAGCAATACAATGATCCAGGACAATTCTGAGGGACTTATGACAAAGAATGCTATCTGCTTCCAGAGAAAGAATTGTTGGAGTAGAAATGCAGATGAAAACATATGTTTTACCACTTGTTTGTTTGGGTATATGATTTGGGATTTTGGTTTTATAATATTATTCACTTACAAAAAGGAATAATATGGAGTGTTTTGTTTTGTGTGATAATACATGTATAACCCAGTGGAAATGCTTGTCAGGTCCAGTAGTAGGGAGGGAGACAATATGGATCTTATAACTAGAAAATCTAGGTGGAAATTTGTTATTAAAATTTAAAAACTAAAAAAAAAAACCAAGCAGGGGATTTTATTTTTGATCCTGGAGATGATGGGGAACCACTAAAATTACTAAATAGGGGAATGATTAGTTCAGATAATTTTAAAAGCATACACCCGTGTGTATGCATAT
Organism: Monodelphis domestica; assembly: GCF_027887165.1. Lineage (NCBI taxonomy): Eukaryota > Metazoa > Chordata > Mammalia > Didelphimorphia > Didelphidae > Monodelphis > Monodelphis domestica. The sequence goes on from NC_077231.1 coordinate 121,251,874, forward strand.
CTCTCTGTATATAACATATTTTGTTGTTCAGTCATGCCCAGCTCTTTGTGACACTATTTTGGGGAAGACTGGAGAGAAGAGAGCCCCAGCCTTCACCAGTCCCCCAGGGTTACAAAAGGATCAACAAGGTCCAAGCCAGGGCAGGGCTTGCCTTTGAGTGAATTTCTGAGATAGTGCAGGTCAGAGATCAAAGTGAAAGATCTATTCAACCATCTCACAGCTTAGATATCAAGGCCCTGGGAGGGGTAGAGTATATCAGGAATGATGGGAGTCAATTTGGAAACAAAGCAATTTGGGGAAAAAAAGTCAGTAAACTGATCCAGCAACATGACTAAAATACCATATACTATATACTAATTATATATACACACATATATGCTATATATTTACTATATATTATATATTACATATGCATTAATATATACACTATATAGATGCTATAAACAAAGATTAAAAAAAGAGGGAAAAGACACACACGTATACAAATATTTTTCATACCTCTATTTATAGTAGAAAAAATTGGAGCCTTAAGGAGCATCCACATATTAGAAAAAGACTAAATAAATGATGGTTTATGAATGTAATGGAATATTATTGTGCCAAAACAAATGGACTGTTTCAGAGGACTGGAAGATCTCGAGGAAATGATGCAGAGTAGAACGCTGACAACAACATCGCATCGAAAAACAGCTTCAAATGACTTCAGAATGATGATGGCCAACCCTGGCTTCAGAGGAGCAAAGATGAAATATGCTACCCACATCCTGTCATAGAGGCGAGGGGCTTAAAATGCAGGGTGAGATAGACACTTTGGGCACGTGGCCAATGTGGGAGTTGGTTCTGCTTGATTATGTATATTAGTTAGAAGGATTTTATTTCTTTTTGGAGGAGAAAATTAATGTGCCCTTGTAAAACATAAATAAAAATGAATTCTGGAAAAAAGGAGTGATAGATTATTGTTTCACTTTTCTACGTATTGGTCAATGTGCACTTAGGAGTCTTTCATACTTGCAATATATTTTTTTTTTGGTAGTAGAGAAAAACCTCTCATATCCAATCTATCTTGTATATTTAATACTTTTTTTTTGGAGAGACTTTAGATATGAGTCATTCCTAAGTTTTTTTTTTTTTAAACCCTTACCTTCTGTCTTGGAGTCAATACTGTGTATTGGCTCCAAGGCAGAAGAGTGGTAAGGGCTGGGCAATGGGGGTCAAGTGACTTGCCCAGGGTCACACAGTTAGGAAGTGGCTGAGGCCGGATTTGAACCTAGGACCTCCCATCTCTAGGCCTGGTTCTCAATCCACTGAGCTACCCAGCTGCCCCCCTAAGTTTTGTTTTAAAGAGAAGTAGTAACTAGTATTGACATAGTGCTTTAAAATCTGCAAAGCACTTTACAAATATTATCTTATTTTGTCCTCACAACAATCCTGAGCACTAAGTATCATGATTATTCATTTACAGATGAGAAAACTAAGGCAGATGGAAATTATTATCTACATTTTACAAACAACGAAACGGAGGCAGATGAACTTGGGTGTTCCTGACTCAGGGTCCAGTGTTCTATAGAATATGACAACTGTTTGCCTAGAATCTTCCCAGAGTTATACTTTGGATTGGGGGTGAGGTGGTACCAGTGAGTTTGAAAAAGCCTGGATCCTCCTCCCCTTCTTTTTTTTTTCTAAATCATTACCTTCTGTTTTAAAATTAATACTAAATATCAGTTCCAAGGCAGAAGAGCATTAAGGGCTAGGCAGTTGGGGTTAAGTGACTTGCCCAGGGTCACACAGTTAGGAACTATCTGAGTCCAGATTTGAACCCAGAACTTCCCATCTCCAGTTCTGGATCTCAGTCCACTGAACCACTGGGCTGTCCCTGATCCTCTTCTTTTGACCCCTAGGACTAAATCCAGTCTGCTAAAATCCACTGCCCTTAGTGGTAGAGGGTGATCCTCCTTCATCCTGGGTATATGTCTTTACATCATAAAAAACTACATAGAAAATGTTCCATGTCACTAATAATAAATACATTTAAATTTAAATAACTCCAAGGTGTCACAAAGGGACAAGATGGAAATATTGTAGTCAACATCAGAGGAGCTTTGGGAAGATAAGCGCACCAATGTGCTACTGATGGATAGGACATATGTGCAGTTAGGAGCTTCTAAAACCAAAGATGGTTTGATCTGAGGGTAGCATTGGTAGATCCCTGATCAGAGACCCTCCTCTACAGTGAAATTCTATGTAACTTACCCAGCTTTATAAAACTGATTTTCTCCAAGAGAGACTGAGACTGCTGTCTCTGTGGAGAGAAGGAAAAGGACCTCTGAGCATTTGCTTCTTCTCTTCCCTGACTCCAAGAGAGATATTAGGTTAGAATTCTATCCTTCCACCACAACAAAAATAGATTCTGGAGGTATAATGCACCATGAAGCTCAGAATCAATACCACTTTTCCTGATCACTGCTTGTTTTTTAAATCCTTACCTTCCATATTAGAATCAATACTATGTACTAGGTTTTACTCTAGGTTTTATATAAGATAATATATTAATTATTAATTAATAGGAATATAATACCATATAATACTCTGTTTTATATAATATATCAATTAATATGAACATAATACTATGTAATACTCTGTTTTATATAATATATTAATCACTAATTAATTAATATGAGCATAATATGACATAATACTCTATGTTTTATATAATATATTAATTAATTAATATGAATATAATACTATGTAATACTCTATGTTTTAGTTCCAAGGCAGAAGAGAGATAATAGGGGTTAAGTGACTTGTCCAAAGTCACACAGCTAGGAAGCATCTGAGAGAGGTCAAATTTGAAGCCACAAACCCCTGTCTCCAAGCCTGACTCTCTATTCACTGAGCCATCTAGCTGCTCCTATGATCATTAAAAATAATAATAATAATAAATACACACACACACACACACACATATATATATATATATATATATTTCCCCCCTATTACATGTAAAAACAATTTTTTTAGCATTTAAAAAAAAAGTTTTTACTTCCAAATTCTGCCCCTTCTTCTGTCTCTCCCTCCCAGGGACAGATTTTACATGTATAATCATGTAAAACATTTTTCCATATTAGTCATTTTGTGGAAGAAATCTCAAAAGAAAAAAAAAAGAAGAAAGAAAATGAAATCAGGCAGGTTTTAGTTTCCTTTCAGTTCTTTCTCAAAGGGCAGATGACATTTTTCATCAGAAATCTCTGGAACTGTCCAGATCACTTTTAAAGGAAAAATAATACTTAACTCACATTCATTAGCTTAGCTTCCTTCTAATCTTAACCAAAAAACCATCTAGAATAGCCAGTAAACATGTTTATCAAAGTAGGCAGTGAATAGAAGTGGTAAGTTATACAGACTAGAATAGATAAAAGAATGCAGAAGAGTTGAGGGAGTCTTCCATTGAAAGTGAGATAACATCTCCCTCGAGAGCCCTGTCCGGCTCACTAAACCAGATAGAATGAGCTCAGATCTCACGTGGGGAAGTTAACTTTAAGTAAAGGAAGGCTCTAGAGTTGCCAGTGTAGAGAACCAAGGGTCTAGGGGGGGGCATTTCCCCATTATCTGTGACTGAAGGCTTGTTGTTTGTTATTGGGGCATTTTTTAGTCACGTCCAACTCTGGAGTGGTTGGCCATTGTCTTTTATAGAAGAAGAAATTGAAGGGGTAAGTGACTTACCCAGGGTGATACAACTAGAGTCTGAGGCTGCATCCACTGGGCCACCTAGCTGTCCTGAGGGCTACAAGTGGGCACTCAAAAGTTCACCTGTCTCCAGAATTCTGTAGTCCTCCAATCATCTGAAAAAAGTCCTCCACTTAAAAAGGTTTACAGTGTTGGACTCAGCCTTCCTCTGGAAAGCACGGGGCTATCTCCCAGGAAAATTATCCAGGATGGTGTGGTTTTAAACATTTGGAGGGGCCTTATTTGAAGGATTTAAGGAACCCATTGAAGAAGCATGGGCAGCCCTATAGGTGCTGGGCCTGGAATCAGAAAGACTCATTTTCCAGAGTTCAAATCTGGCCTCAGACACCTAGATGCAAGAGATGTGATAGTGCCCCCTTTCAGACTTTGGTAACTTATTTGCATAGGTAAAGGTAAGGAATGTATTTGGGTAGATAATAGAAGCAATTATTTAGCTTCTTAGCTTTCAATCATTTCTAGACCTTTTCTCTATCTCAACCCCCCCCCCCCCAAAAAAAACCAAACCCTTATTTTCTATCTTAGAAATAAGTCTAAGACAGAAGATCAAGCACTATATAGTGGGGGATTAAGTGACTTGCCTAGAGTCTACCAGTTAGGAAGTATCTAAAACTAGATTTGAACCTAGATCCTTCAGATTTCAGGCCTCGTATTCATTCACTGTGCCATTCAGTTGCCTCTCCATCTACTTATTTACAAGGTCTAAAGAGACAGATTTTAAAACAGAGAAACCTCAAGTTCTAGAAAAATTAGAAAATTTATTAATTAAATAACCATTATCTATTTTAGAAATTAGCCTTTTGAGATGAAAATTTGGGAAGTGTATTGGTCAGTCTTCATTAATTAGGGTAAGGTCTCTGAATGAAGAGGCTAAATCCACTCCTGGGAAGATCAGTTAAAGGAAAAGATTAAGCCCAAGAATATTATTTTTGGGGTGATCCTACTCTTTTATTTTTTTAAATTCAAGTTTATTTTTAGTTCTAAAGTCTCTCGCTCCCTACTTTACCCAATGAAAAGGTAAGAAATGTGAAACTCATTACAAATACGAAGTCATGCAAAATAAAATTTAAAATTAGCGTAGAAATTCCAATGCTCCAGCTAAAGTAAAAAAACAAGAGAAAAACAGGGGGAAAAAGTTTCAATCTGCACTCTGAGTTCATCAGTTCTCTATCAGGAGATAACATTTTTCATCCTGATTCTTTTGGAATTGTGACAGGTCATTGTCTTGATCAGAATGATTAAGTCTTTCAAAGTTGGTTATCTTTACTGGGTAAATTATTCTGGTTCTTCTCCTTTCACTTTGCCTCAGCTCATCCAAGTCTTCCTAGGTCTTTCTGCAAAGTGTCCCTTGATCATTTCTTACAGCACAATATTACATCATATTCACATGTCACCACTCTTTCTTTGAAAGAACTTGGTTCTTGGGACTCAGAATTTCCTGCTCTGGTGATGGGAAACCTCAAAGTAAACTTTTGGAGAGAGTAAAACAGAGGAAGGCTTCTGCTGGTTCTGGGTTAAGGGTACCAACTTTTTCTAACCCAGCTGGTTAAAGAACAATACAGGATTTCAACTGAGCTGGAGGCTTAGAATAGCATAGACAATGGCTGAACATTGTTTGGAAGTCTCCAGCAGAACAGAGTCCAGTTTGTGAGAGCAAGGTCAGTGGGAGAAGCTCAGGGACATCAGTGGCCTTTCCATTGGCCTGAAACATCAAACCCAAGAATAGCCCGCCATCTGCCTTTCTCCATTGTAATAAGGGACTATATTGATTGGTCTGTTAGTTATCAATTACCAATCAATATAGTCCCTTATTGCACCATGTATCCTGACCACAGGTCATGAAGGCTGTATTTCTCTATTTTTATACTCTGTCTTTCTCTATGAATTTGCAGTTTATTTCTTGGAGATTGAGCCCCAGGTTTAAAAGATATTTCATTGCTACTTTATTTTTTTATGTCTTTATTTTATTTTTAACAACACATTTCCACCTAAGTTTTCCAAAGTTATATGATTCATGCTGTCTCCCTCTCTTCTTCTTCCGTCCATCCTCCCAGAATTGACTTATACATGCATTATCAAGCAAAACATGTTTCCAAATGATTCTTTTTTGTCAGTGAATAGTCTTATAAAATCAAAACCCCCAATCATATACCTATATAAACAAATGATCTCACTGCTACTTTAAAAAATAAAACAACACCCTTTCTACATTAAATATCTCTACGTTGAGTTTATGTTGATTATGGAATAAATGCTGCCTCTTGTTAGGTGGTCAGATGGCTTAAAGGCTTTATTAGACCACTGCATAGTTGGGAGATTGTGTCTATCTCAAGGGCTAGTTGGTGTCAGAAGGCTTCCGTGCTTTGGAGTCTTTATGTATCAGTCTGAAAGCAAAGGGCAACAGAAGGATTTCTAAGAATTAGACTCCCTGAAGCATTTTATGCTCACCGAAGAAAGGGAAAATGAACAGAGTAGTTGAGTCAAGGACAGACTTCAAGATCACCTCTCATGTGAGAGTCAATACAATTTAAAAAATAATTATGTGTGTGTGCTTCTATAATGTCCTCCCTTTTATCCTATAGAGGATATCTTCCTCATTCTAGAAATAAAGCAAATAAACCAATAGTGTCCTCCTCAGAACAGCCTGTTGGGTTTTCTTCCCTTACCATGAGCAGGTCTATGTGTCTTGGCCCTCTTAAGAGAGCCCATAGCCTTCAGGTAAAAGGACAAAATTCCTTAAAGGATGAGTTTTCCTGTTCTGGAAAGGGGTAAGCTGGTCCTGGAGGTCTCAGTGAAGGGAATCATCCCCAAGTACCACAGTGGGTGCTAGAGGGAGGTCAGAATTTTGAAGTCCAACCATTATTTCAATGAGACCAGACAATCCGAATTGAATGCATCATCCTGAGGCATTACTACTCAGATCTACTACCCAGATCTGGTCCTTAAAGCTGCAGATTTCATCCCAGGCTGAGCCAAAGGGAAGGAACTTGGAGGATATAATTTCATGGTGGTTGGGACAAATTGCAGGGAATAGGGAGACAGTCTGTGTTGGGCTACAATGCAGATGGGGGTCCATTCTGGCTAGAGACACAAGGAATACTGGACAGAGTGGGAACGGGATTCTTGTATCTCAATCTGCAGATGTGAGCTAGTTTGAGAGCAGGGTTGTGCTGCTCTAACTGGCTAGTAGAGCCAATTGTTGAATTTTCAACATTTACACCTCAGAAACTGACAAACTCAGGGTTTGATTTATCATTTTGTTGATTGTCTGGACTTAAGAGATAGATAAAATGGCGGTCATGAAGCTTAAACTTTAAAAAGCGTGCTGTGCTCACATTTTCCCAGAGAGTTGGTTGTTAAACATTTACTAGCACACACCTGGACAAGGCTGCTCGAGTATCACGTATGGCCGGTCACTTTGTCTTACTTATAGCCCAGCTGGTGAAGCTACAACTATTTCAAAGGTTAATCTAGGGCATGGCTGCCTGATACAATGGAGGGTATGGGATTGACATCCACAAACTTCCTCACTGTGCAGAGAGGGGGCCATCTGTGGGCTATGCCCCTCAATCTGCTTGACCTGAAAGGACTCAAAATGTCCTTACCCAAGAGAAACAAAAACAATTAGGTCAAGTGGGACCCCTTCTGGATGAATTTATCCAAATTCCACTCAATACTTTATTCAGAAACCTAGTCTACTTCAACAGAGAACTTTTCTTAAAACACTCGTCTGCTTTCTAGGCCCCCATAGAAAACTTTTTTTTTAAGAAGTCTTTTTTTGGTTACCATTAAAAAAAATACAGAATGCGTCACATGACAATAATAGTATACATTTGATTTGTTATAAATATATAATATAATAAATATGTTTATCTGGAGAAACAAATCTTACTTTGGCTATGTCCAAAAATCTCTCTCTCACTTCCCCTCTTTCACACTTCCTGATTACTGTGGAGGGCACCATCATCTTTAGTCACCCCAAGTGCCATCCTCAACTCTTCATCATCTTTCATCACCGGCTCCCCCTCCCCCATATCCAATCTGTTGCCAATATCTGTCCCGCCATGGTTCTCCCTCATTCCAATCTATCCTCCATTCAACCACCAAAGTGATTTTCCATGTCATTCCCCTACTCAATAGACTCCAGTGACACCCCCATTCCAATACCTCTAGGCACCCCCCCAATCCTCTGTTTGGCATTAAAGCCAATTAGCCTCTCCACCTTTCCAGTCTTCTTACACCTTGCACTTCCTGCCATAATACCACCTTTTCAGGCAGTAACATTATCCTCATTACTATTCCTCAAACAAGATCCTCCATTTCTTGGCTCTAGGCATTTTTCCTGGCTATCCTTCATAGTTGGAGTGTTTTCCCTTCAAACTTCCACTGCTAGCTTCTTTGGTTTCCTTCAAATCCCAGCTAAAATCCCAATTTCTATAGGAAATCTTTCCCAGTCTCTCAATTTTAGTACCTTCATTCTTATTTCCTATTTAACTTGCATATAGGCTTTTTGGTTTCTGTTTTGGTACATGTCTGTTTAAAGAATGTAGGTCAAAATTTTGCAAACATAGTGCTTTTTCATATAAAAAGGGATTGAATTAAAGAGGGTACATATTCTTATTAAAGACACTACCTGTGTGACCCTGGACAAGTCACTTAACCCTGTTTGCCTCAGTTCCTCTCAAGTGCACTGGAGAAGGAAATAGCAAACCACTTCACTATCTTTGCCAAGAAAACCTCAAATGGGGTCCAAAAGTATTGGATACAACTGAAATGAATGAAGAACAAAATTTACCTTTCTAAATTTCTCTTAATTTCTAAGTTTGCATTTCAAACTTTATGCTCAGTTCTGATCTCTCCATCAGAATTGCTTGAGAACCTTCTAAAGGTCTACTTCCTTCTCCCTATAGAAATAGACTTTTAGAATAAGTTGCCCTTTAGTGTAATTCCTTTTTTTCCCCTTTTTCGATCTTTAAAAAATATTAAACAATGCTTTTAGTAAGAATATGCATCCTTGGGGGCAGTTAGGTGGTTCAGTGGATTGAGAGCCAGGCCTAGAGACAGAAGGTTCTGGGTTCAAATTTGACCTCAGACACTTCCCAGCTGTGTGACCCTGGGCAAGTCACTTAACCCCCATTGCCTAGCTCTTATCACTCTTCTGCCTTAGAATCAAGACAGAAGGTACGGGTTTAAAAGTATCCTATTTATCAATCATGATTTTTCAGTTATTTCCCAATGATAGGTAGACAGACCCTTTGTTTCATGTTTTTCAATTTAACAAAAAGCTGCAAAAATATTTTTAGATATATGGATCTTTCCCTTATTTTTGATCATTTGGAGATACAGGTCTAGTGGCACTGTTGAGTCAAGGAGTATGCACCTTTTAGTGACTTTATGGATATAGGTCCAAATTGCTTTCCAGAATGGCTGGGAATGTTCAAAGCTCCACCAAAAGTTCATTATTGTGCCTTTATTCCCTCTAATAGTTGTCTTTTTGCCATCTTCATCAACCCTGAAGGTTTGGAGTGGAACCTCAGAGTTATTTTAATTTATAATGTTGATTTAGGGCATTTTTCTAATATGGCTGTTGATCTCTTGGGTTCCTTCCTTTGAGAACTCCTGTTCATATTCCTTGACCAATTATCTAATGGAGAATGGCTATTCTTATAAATTTGAATCAGTTCCATATAGAGAATGTCTCAAAAGTCTTAGTGTAGCTTTAATATTTAATAACTTCAGAATTAAAAATGCTATGTAATCTTATAAAAACTGGATTACTTAAAAATTGAAAATATTAATATGTTTGTTTTAGAAATTTAACATAACCATTGTTTAGTGCTATATATCACTCTATAGCATTACTCTAGTTAGTTTTTCAACTTCATAAAATTTTTCATCAATTGTCATTCAGTGACTGAAAGGATTGTGTTCATAATCCTAGATTGAAGATCATTCAAAGAATGAGGTTTTGATACATATATGACTGTTTTGACATGACCCCCAAAGAAAAAGTCTAATGCACATAGATCAAATAATCAAGATGGCCAAGCAAATGGACCTCCTTTACTAATCTACTGGTCTTAAGTGCCAAGGATAAATTGTTATTCATGCAAAGCCGGGTGACAGAGTTTCCTGTCTTGTTAAAATTAAAACTAAAAATGCATTATTAATAATTATGAAAACAAATCAAGTACAAAAGAAATTTAAATAATTAAACTTCAAAATGATGTTTTTTGTAAACGTGCAACATTTATAGCTCTGACGCTATTAAAGCTTAAAACTGCACTAAATCTTTTGGGAAATTTCATATATCTTGGACATGAGAGCCTTGTCAGAGACTAATCTTTTTTTAAATTGAAAAATGATAATTAATTAATTAATTTAGAATATTTTTCCATGGTTCTTGTTCTTTCCCACCCCAACTCCAGTAGTCAGTGCTCAATTCTACTGAGTTTTTCATGTGTCATTGATCAAGACCCATTTCCCTATTATTCATAATTGCACTAGGGTGATGGTTTAGAGTCTACATCCCCAATTATATCCCTGTCAGCCCCTGTAGTCAAGCAGTTGCTTTTCTTTGGTGTTTTTACTCCCACAATTTGTCGTCTGCTTGTGGATAGTGTTTTTTCTCCTAGATCCCTGCAGATTGTTCAGGATCACTGCATTGACCCTAATGGAGAAGTCCATTACGTTCGATTATACCACAGTGTATCAGTCTCTGTGTACATTGTTCTCCTGGTTCTGCTCCTCTCACTCTGCATCACTTCCTGGAGGTTGTTCCAGTCTCCATGGAATTCCTCCACTTTATTCTTCCTTTGAGCACAATAGTACTCCATCACCAACATATGCCACAATTTGTTCAGCCATTCCCCAATTGATGGGCATCCCCTCATTTTCTAGTTTTTTGCCACCACAAAGAGCTCAGCCATGAATATTCTTGTACAAGTCTTTTTCCTTATTATCTCTTTGGGATACAAACCCAGCAGTGCAATGACTGGATCAAAGGGCAGACAGTCTTTTAGCACCCTTTGGACATAGTTCCAAATTACCCTCCAGAATGGTTGGATCAGTTCACAACTCCACCAGCAATGCATTAATGGTCAGAGACTAATTTTTTTTTTCCTTAAACCCTTACTTTCTGTCTTGGAATCAATACTGTGTATTGGTTCTAAGGCAGAAGAGTGGTAAGGGCTAGGCAATGGGGGTTAAGTGACTTGCCCAGGGTCACACAGCTGGGAAGTGTCTGAGGCCACATTTGAACCCAGGACCTCCCATCTCTAGGCCTGGCTCTCAATCCACTGAGCCACCCAGCTGCCCCTGGTCAGAGACTAATCTTAACTGCATTGGTTTTGTTTTTTGCAAAAAACTTCTGAATTTTATATTTTCCTTCTCGTTGTTCATAATGTGCTCTCTCAGGAGATTGATAATTAAAATGGGAGATGGTTGAATAGATATTTTGCTTGGATCTCTCACCTGCACCGTCACAGGAATTCAAGATCTACTTCTGCAGCAAGCTCTGTCTTGGTCCTTCTTAATCCTTTCATGTGTTCCACCATCCAAGAAAAAGTTATGTTTCCCTCTAAGAAGCTGGTGTGGGGATTATTTCTTGCTGACCAAACAGCGCATGATCCCAGGAGTTACCAACCTCTCACATCCACAAGGTAGGACCCCAAACCTCAATGGCTGTTCAGTCACTTGTGCTTGGGGAAAGAAATGCAAAGCATGATTTATTTGCATTCTTCTTCTAATCATTCTGTATAATGTATGCAGATATAAGCCTGTACATAGGAGCTTGTCTTCTCTGTGAGAATGTAGGCTCCTGACAAATAGGAATTGTTTCATTCATTGATTTTGTAATCCATTGACTTGCTCAGTGCCTGATAACATAGCAAGTGTTTAAATGATGGATTGGCAGAAGAGGCAGCTGGGGCCTTGCTATCCATCCAGGCTCAGGGTTGCTCAGACAAGCACATTCTCTGTTTCTATGGGTGAGCAGACCTCAAGGGAAGTCTGAAGGAGAGATTCCAGAATTACTGTGGGATGAGGAGAGAGAATGAGAATGACCGGGGCCATATTCCTTTCTTAGTGGCCATTCACCACTGCCACAGTCCATGAAGGATGAGCCTGGAGTCTCAGTTCATAAATGTCCTTTATCGAGTTCACCACAAGTAGCCAGGGTGCTTGATCTGCTCCATGAGAAGGACGCTAGCCAGAAACCGTCATTAGAAATGGTCAGGGCTCGGGCTTACCATCATATAGATTCCATGGGGTGGATCTAACATCTAACATCTAATTATAATACTTTACAATTTTCTTTTTTTTTTAAACTGTTTGTTCATATTCTTTGACCATTTATCTATTCCCCTCATGATATTTCAAAGAATGCCAATAGCTGCTTCGTAGTCATATTCAAAAAGTCATTTATTCATTTGACATGTAATTCATCAAAGTTCGGTGACTTGAATTCAATGAGGGAAGCACACATATTGGATTTCAACTCCCTGGTAGCTAATTTTTTTTCCCTGTGCTTTCTAGTCTGACAATTATTGTCCTTGATAAAGCAAGAAACATAATAGGAGCAGAATACAAACAGGATTAACAGAGAGTTGATACCAAAGATAAGTAAGAAGATAGTAAAAGAGAACCTAGATACCCTTGATGAATTTAAGTCATCAGGCCTAAATGGTCTATGTCCTTGGGTCCTTTGTGATGTGGCAGATAAGATTGCTGAGCGATATGAGTAAGACCAAAGAAGCAAGATGAAAAAAATATGGTGCTGATATGCAAAATCAGTAAGGGAACAGAGTATGCAAACTCTAGGCCACTGAGCTTCACTTAAGCATTTGAGAAAAATCTAGAGCATGCCATTAAAGAGATGATTGGTGAACCTATCAGTAGGGAAATGGTGATTTAAAAGAGTCAGCAGCATGGTTTCATCAAGAGCAGGTCATAGAGGCAGCTAAGTTGCTCAATGGTTAGAGAGCCAGGCCTGGAGATGGGAGGTTCTAGGTCTGAATCTGGCCTCAGATACTTCCTAGCTGTTTGACCCAGGACAAATCACTTAACCTCAATTGCTTAGCCTTTACTGTTCTTCTGATTGGGAACCAATATTTAGTATTAATTAATTAATTAATTAAGTATTAATTCTAAGACAGGAAGTAAGGGTTAAAAACAAAAAAAAGCAGGCCATGCCAAACTAACCACATTAATTTTTTTTGACAGGATTACTATATTAGCAGCTGAAAGGAATGCTGTAAATATAGTTTGCTTAGATTACACATACATTTATGCAGAATATATATATGCACATACATGTATACTTACAGACACACAGAGACATATATGCATATATACATGTGTCTGTATATACACATACATATGCATTTTTATTATTGTCAAGTTGTTTTCAGTTATGTCAGACTCTTTGTGACTCCATTTGTTGTTGTTGTTGTTGTTTTAAAGCAATCTTAGATACAGGAGTGGTTTGTCTTTTCCTTCTCCAGCTCATTTTACAAATGAGAAAACTAAGACAGACAGGATTAAGTGACTTGTCCATGGTCACACGGCTAGTAAGTGTCTGAGGCCAGATTTGAATTTGAGAAGATGAGTCTTCCTGATTCCAGGCCTGACACGCTATCTACTATACTACCTAGTTGTCCCATATATACATATACATTTATTAATTTATGTTTGTATATATGTATGTGTATATATATACACACACATATCTATAAATATACATATGCATATACATTTGCTAATATAGTAATGCTGTCAAAAAAGGAAATGTGCTTAGTCTGGCATGGCCTGCCTTTTTTTTGAACCCCAATAAATAGTCTAAAGATTTGAATGAGCATTTCTGTAAGGAAGAAATTCAAGCTATATATAATCCTGTGAAAAAATGCTCTAAAACACTAATAGTTATAGCAAAATTTTGATAAAGAATCTTATTACATCTTTATGGACAAGACTGAGAGATATAGACTAGACAATTATACAATCAGAAACCTACATAATTGATTTCATAGACAGATCCCAAGAGAAATTGGTTCAATATCATTGTGGCAGGAGGTCTTCAGTGGAATATCCTAGGATTCTCTACTTGATTTTGTGCTGTTTAACAAAATTTTTGTCAAATAATAAAGGCATAGATGGCTGATTCATTAGATTTGCAGATTTCACAAAGCTAGAAGAATAATTAATACACTAGATGGCAGAGACAGCATCCAAAAGGATCTTGGCAGACTATATTATTGGGAGGAATCTTAATAAGATAAAATTCCAAAGGAATAAGTGAAAAGGTCCAAAAAGTAAGCTTCACAAGTCTAAGATGAGAAAGACGTGGCTAAATAAGAGATCTAGATGTGTGAAGGAGAATTTAAACTCTTTTTGTTTATTTTAACTTAATCAATCAAGAACTTGGAGTTCCCTGCCTTTCACTTTTACTTAGTCATTAACACTTAGTCCTAAAAGACCATAAGCACTGCCCCCACCCCTGGGCAGTGCTAGGCAAATTGAGAGACTATGATTGGTTCCTGAGATGTGAGAGACCATCCCACAGTGAAAGGAACTAGAAACCAGAGAGACAGGAAATGACATGGAGAAAATTGCTTATAAAAACCAGCCTAGGTCATCCTGATTCATTCTGCTACCTTGGTGGCTCTTGCTGAAAGAAAAATTCTGCTGCATTGATGGCTCTTGCTGGACTACTTCTACATTGGAGATTGATTCTACACTGGTAGGATTCTTGCTGAAGAGACTATTGTGACTCCTGGTTGGAGATCAGGACCTGAGGGAGCCTTTTTTGGAATTGAGCTGGATTTCTTCAGATCCAGACTTAGGTAATTTAGCTAGGCAGTATTTTCTACCTCCTTCCAGCATTTTGTGAATTTCAAAACTACTCCACGCTATTCAGACCAATCAGGTCTTGGAAACTACATTCTCCACCCTACTCAGTGTAACAAGATTAGGAAGGGCTGCAGCAAACTCAAGATTTAATTATTTGAGAATATGGCTTTCAACAGACATGGTGCAAAAAAAAAAGGACAGACCTCTGGGCGGTCCTAGGTCAAGCTTGAGCCACCATGTGAGACGCAGGAAGTGAGGTAGAGAACAGCCTCTGGAGTTCTCGGGACTTCGTGGGAGGAGGGCTAGAGTTTGAGGTTGGAGGCTGGTGCTTGAGGTTGGAGGAGCCCCACAGACTGCTTTCCTTCAGATTGGTCACGTGAGTGATAAGGACTGATCCTTTTCCCTGCCTTGGCTATTCAAGGTCTTAACGCCCGTTTTGGCTTAGCCTGAGCCAGAGTGGTTCTGAGTTAAACTTCTTTCCTTCTCTCCCTTTTTCCTTTTCTCTCTCTCTTCCTCTCCCACTAATACTTTCTTCCTCCTGTTGTAATTAAAACACCATAAAAATTTGGTAGCTGACTTGAGTGTTTCATTTAGGAATTACATAAGTGAATTCTTTGGCGACCTTAAATTAATATATATCAGTCTTTTTTAAAGAGATTTCAATATCACAGTTTCCCTCTCTTATTATCTCTACCTTGCTGTAATAAAACTAGCAGCCTTTTGACTTAAGTTAATTACTATAAATGGTGACCACAACAACCTTTTAAAATTCTTATATTTGTCAAACCCATTTTAATTATGACAGAAGTTATTTGAGGTTTATTAATATAGATTTAACTTCTAGTAATAGAGAGGTGATAGTCCTATTACACTCAGCCCTTGTCAGACCTCACCTGAAGTATGGTATTCAAGAATGGGCACCAGGATTTAAAAAGGACATTGATAAACTGATGAATATCTAGAGAAGTGCCCACAGGGTGTTGAAGAATGAGTCCATGCCCAAGGAAGAAAGGCTGAAGAAACTGGACATGTTTAGGAGATCAGGTTAAGATAACTATCTTCAAGCATTTGAAGGCTATGATATGGAAAAGGGAGTGAATTTGTCCTGCCTGACCCTAGAAGGCAGAACCAGAAGTCAGTTTAGAATTGACATAAGAATAGATCAGCAAGGGACATGACTAGGCAATTTTCAGATAAAGAAATCAAAATTATCAATAATGTGAAAATGGGATTAACTCTCCTCTTGCCCACTTTTAGATTTAATCACCAGAAGCATATACACCCCACTTATTCTTAAATATGGGGAGGTCTGTGAGACACATGCAAGATAGTAGGTGATGAATCAGGATCGACTGACTGTCTCCTGGGCAGTCCTAAGCAAAGCTAAAGATGCAAATGGTCCATGTAAAGTGGAAGGAAGGCATAAGAAGTGACAAAAGGAATGCTCTTTAAAGAGGCAAGAACTTCCTGTGACCAGCTTTTTCACCTTCGAACTTGACCTTGAAGGCACTCTGGCTTGGGACCTTGATTGGTTCTTGGATTTTCCCTTAGAACTACCATATGGCTGAGTGAAAAGGCTGACTCCATTTCCTGGCTTTTCTGGAGGTATTAGCCTCCAGAGAGGCCCCACATCTTGGAAGAGGCCTCATGGCTTAGAACTCTTGTTTAATTTACCTCTGGGTCCTGTTTGCTGAGGCCTCTGAAGCCCTGCCTGGTTCAGAAGGCTGGAGTAATTACCTACTCTGGTAGGTAATTTTTTTTTTTAAATGAAACTACCACAAAAAGTCATTCTGACTTGAGTAATAATTTTGGCAACCACACTCATATATATTTAGTCCAACTCTAATTTTTAACCCGTACAATAAGCACAGGAAAAAGTGCTCTACATCTCTTATAATCAGAGAGATGCAAATCAAAACAACTCTGAGGTATCAACTCACACCTAGCAGATTGGCTAACGTGACAGCTATGGAAAGTAATGAATGCTGGAGGGGATGTGGCAAAATTGGGACATTAATTCATTGCTGGTGGAGTTGTGAATTGATCCAACCATTCTGGATGGCAGTTTGGAACTATTCCCAAAGAGCGATAAAAGACTGTCTGCCCTTTGATCCAGTCATAGCACTGCTGAGTTTGTACCCTAAAGAGATAATAAGGAAAAAAACATGTACAAAAATATTCATAGCTGCACTCTTTGTGGTGGCAAAAAATTGGAAAATGAGGGGATGCTCTTCGATTGGGGAATGGCTGAACAAATTGTGGTATATGTTGGTGATGGAATACTATTGTGCTCAAAGGAATAATAAAGTGGAGGAATTCCATAGGGACTGGAACAACCTCCAGGAAGTGATGCAGAGCGAAAAGAGCAGAACCAGGAGAAGGTTGTACACAGAGACAGATAAACTGTGGCACAATCAAATGTAATGGACTTCTCTACTAGCAGCAATGCAATGATCCAGGACTATTCTGAGGGACTTAGGAGAAAGAACACTATCCACATTCAGAGGAAGAACTGTGGGAGTAGAAACCCAGAAGAAAAACAACTGCTAGATCACATGGGTCGACGGAGCCATGATTGGGGATATAGACTCTAAATAATCACCCTAGAGCAAATATTAATAATATAGAAATAGGTCTTGATCAATGACACATGTAAAACCCAGTGGAATTGCTCCTTGACTATGGGAGGGTGGTGAGAAGAGGGGAGGGAAAGAACATGAATCATGTAACCCTGGAAAAATATTCTAAATAAATTAATTAATTAAATAAACTTAAAAAAAAAAGAATTGACATAACAACTAGAGCTGCACAAAAATGGAATGTACTGCTCAAAAAGTACTAGGGTTCCCCCTTCTTAGAGGTCTCTGAGCACTTGTTCAGTTTTGATAAAGGAGATTTTGTTCTGGTATGAGTTTGACTTGATGACCATAAGAAGTCTCTTCCAACTCTCAAATTCTGTGATTCTGTGACTTCTGCTCTTTCCCCCCATATTGTTACAATTATCCCATCTCCCTCAGAAGAGATCCAATTAAAAAAAAAAAACCTTACCTTCTGTCTCAGAATCAAAACTGTATATTAGTTCCAAGGCAGAAGAGTAGTAGGGGCTAGGCGGTGGCGGTTAAGTGACTGGCCCAGAGTCATACAGCTAAGAAGTGTCTGAAATCAGATTTGAAAGAGATCCAATTTTTGAAGAAAACTTCCTCTTGTCACTAACACAAGGGAAGGCTTCTTAGAAATTATAGGATGATTTTTACTTGAATTTTAAAGAAGGGAAGGAGATTGGGATGAAAGAAGAATCCAAGGATACTCAGGGTCACCTGAATGGATTAGATTCATGCTGTCTAATCTCAGCTAGAGATTGGGGCCACAGCACAGTTTACTGGAGCTTAAACTGGCATTTTTGATCTGGTCCCTCTCCCAGGACTAACAGGCCAGTTTATTAGGAAAATCCCCATCAAAGAGCCCACAGGCTTCAGAACTGATAACCCGAGCTTGCTTTGAATTCATTGGTGGGGCCTCACTGCTCTCCCAGCCTTCACAAGATTCTAGCAGTCTTTCTGCAAAGTCCTAGTCTGAATGGAGGAGTTTACTTTTGTTTTTTCTTCCTTTTGAAAATTTATTATTCTACCTGGTATTCGAAACTTACTGTAGTGTGATGGGAGAACTGGGCTCCTCTTCAACCTGTCACATTAGCATTTCAAACAGGAGTCCCTTTCCAGCTTTTTAACAAAAAGGCAAATTAAATTCAAACATTAAAATTCCAAGTTACATCCCTTCATGAGTTTTATGTTCCAGCCAAGCTAGATGGCCAGCTGTCCTCTAAATACGACAATTCATTTCATGTCTATTTAATTTTCCAGGCCATCTTCCATTCCTGGAATGCACTCCCTCCCTCACCACTGTCCCTTGGAATCCTCAGTACTCTTCTCCATAATATTTTTGAGAATTACATCCCTCAGAAATCTGTATAAGCCTCAGCAACTTTCAATAAATCCAGTTTTTCTCTCTGTACATAATATGTGTGTATGTATTTTATACCTCTTACCATCTGTCTTAGAATCAATACTATGCAACTACAAAACACTCTCCACACAACTAAAACTAGACTTGAGCAATTGGAAAAACATTAACTGCTCATGGGTAGGATGAGCCAATATAATAAAAATGACCATCCTACCAAAACTTATTTATCTATTTAGTGTTTTACCCATTGAACTTCCAAAAAAATTTTTTACTGATTTAGAAAAAACCATAACAAAGTTCATTCGGAAGAACAAAGGATAGAGGATATCCAGGGAAATAATGAAAAAAAATACAAAGGAAGGTGGCCTTGCAGTCCCAGATCTCAAACTATATTACAAAGCAGTGGTCATCAAAACAATTTGGTACTGGCTAAGAGACAGAAAGGAGGATCAGTGGAATAGACTTGGGGTAAGTGACCTCAGCAAGACAGTATATGACAAACCCAAAGACCCCAACTTCTGGGACAAAACCCCACTATTTGACAAAAACTGCTGGGAAAATTGGAAGACAATGTGGGAGAGATTAGGTTTGGATCAACACCTCACACCCTACACCAAGATAAACTCAGAATGGGTGAATGACTTGCATATAAAGAAGGAAACTCTAAGTAAATTAGGTGAAGGGAAAGACTTTAAAACCAAGCAAGACATAGAAAGAGTCACAAAATGTAAAATAAACAATTTTGATTGCATCAAATTAAAAAAGTTTTTGTACAAAAAAACCCAACAAAACCAAAATGAGAAGGGAAGCAACAAATTGGGAAACAATTTTCATAACAAAAACCTCTGACAAAAGTCTAATTACTCAAATTTATAAAGAGCTAAATCAATTGTACAAAAAAATCAAGCCATTCTCCAATTGATAAATGGGCAAGGGACATGAACAGGCAGTTTTTAGCCAAAGAAATCAAAATTATTAATAAGTACATGAAAAAGTGCTCTATATCTCTGATAATCAGAGAGATGCAAATCAAAACAATTCTGAGATATCACCTCACACTTAGCAGATTGGCTAACATGACAGCTATGGAAAGTAATGAATGCTGGAGGGGATGTGGCAAAGTGGAGACATTAATTCATTGCTGGTGGAGTTGTGAATTGATCCAACCATTCTGGAGGGCAATTTGGAACTATTCCCAAAGAGCGATAAAAGACTGTCTGCCCTTTGATCCAGTCATAGCACTGCTGAGTTTGTACCCTAAAGAGATAATAAGGAAAAAGACTTGTACAAGAATATTCATAGCTGTGCTCTTTGTGGTAGTCAAAAATTGGAAAATGAGGGGATGACCTTCAATTGGAGAATGGCTGAACAAATTGTGGTATATGTTGGTGATGGAATACTATTGTGCTCAAAGGAATAATAAAGTGGAGGAATTCCATGTGAACTGGAACAACCTCCAGGAAGTGATGCAGAGTGAGAGGAGCAGAACCAGGAGAACATTGTACACAGAGACTGATACACTGTGGTACAATCAAATGTAATGGACTTCTCCATTAGTGTCAATGCAATGTCCCTGAACATTCTGCAGGGATCCAGGAGAAAAAACACTATCCACAAGCAGAGAACAAATTGTGAGAATAAAAACACCAAAGAAAAGCAACTGCTTGACTACAAGGGTTGAGGGGACATGACTGAGGGGAGACTAAATGAACACCCTAATACAAAGACCAACAACATGGAAATGGGATTGAATCAAGGACACATGTGATACCCAGTGGAATCGCGTGTCAGCTATGGGAGGGGTGGTGGGAGGGGGGAAGGAAAAGAAAATGATCTTTGGGTCCAAGGAATAATGTTTGAAAATGACCAAATAAAATAATGTTTAAAAAAATCAATACTATATATTAATTCTAAGGCAGAAGTGTGGTAAGAGCTAGGCAGTGGGGTCTAAGTGACTTGCCCAGGGTCACACAGCTAGGAAGTGTCTGAGACCAGATTTGATCCCAGGACCTCTAGACCTGGCTCTTTAGCCACCTAGCTGCCCCCTGTCACTCCAAAGCACAGGTTCCTTCCCCACTTCTCTCGGGACCTGTGTCCCAGACCTGGGAAATGAGCAACAGTGCGGCCAGCTGGCTCCTGTCCCTGTATCTTGCATAGGATGGGTCCACTCTGTCTGGGTCTGGGACCTCTTCTTGACCTCTTCTGTTATATTACTAGAACATTCCACTTGTCCATTCCTAGCTAGTTCATTGGTGTTCATAGACCTCTGTGTCTGTCTACCTATTTGACCTGGGCTAGAAAAAATGAGTCATTGTGACTTTTTCTCAGATTTCCTAGTTAGCTCTTAGTCTCCTGCATTTTCTAGATCTTTGTGGAGGAGGTGTGGAGGAGAGCTTGGCTTTTCCTTTTCTTCTTCCTTCTACTCTGCCCTCTTGGCTCCTTCCCCAGTTCTTTGTTACTCCCAAAAGTGCTAATATAATTATTTTGGTGTGTATGGGGCTTTCTTCTCAATAGCTTCCTTGGGTTATAATGCCTAGTAGCGGAATCTCTGGGTCAAAGAGTGTGGACTTAATTTGCATATGTCCATATTGCTTTTTTTTTTATTTTAAACATTATTTTATTGGTCATTTCCAAACATTATTCACTGGAAACAAAGATCATTTTCTTTTCCTCACTGCCCCCCCCCACACACACCTTTCCCTCTCCTATAGCCAACGCACGATTCCACTGGTTATCACATGTGTTCTTGACTCGAACCCATTTCCCTGTTGTTGGTATTTGCATTAGAATGTTCATTTAGAGTCTCTCCTCAGTCATATCCCCTCAACCCCTATTGCTTTCTAAAATAATTATTTTGCTGTGGATACTGGCTTCACAACCCACCATAAGAAGCTTAGTAAATGCTTGGAGGGAGCAAGAGAAATCCATAGTGGCACCAGAATCCAGAACTAAAACTCCCTGGGAAAAAGGCAGGGTGGTGAGTATTCACTGCTAGAGTCTATGCCTTATAATTTACCTTGAATTTTCTTATAAATAAATTTCTCTTGATCAACAATGATCTCAGGCATTTTATTCTGTCTTGGTCAGAGGAGATTCAATGGCAATGGGGCAGCCCCCTTCCCATATATCCTTCCATCTTCCCACTGGTGATTCATTTCCAAAGAATCAAAGCAATTCCTTGTTTTAGCTAACCACAACTCCTTCAGCTTTGGTCCAAAGACTCAGGGTAAAAGACAGAGAATATCCATTAAAGATAGTGTCAGTTTTAGAACCGGAAAGGACCGAAGAGATATGGTCTAACTCCCTCATTTTATAGATGAGGAAACTGAGTCCTAGAGTGGCAAAGGCAGGATTTGAATCCAGGTCTTCTGACTCTAAATCTAAAGCTCCTTCTACAATATGCCATACAGTTTCTCAAAAGAGACATATCATGAGTCAGTGACAGGGCTGAGACATGAACCCAGATCCCTTGACCAGACCAGGTTCTTTCCATAGAACCAAATTATTATTTTACTCTGCATTCCAGCCCTAGAGGAAACAGTTTCTAATTCTTATGTTGGATCTCTAAAGCCTGACTTTCAGACTTCTTTCTAGATTGCCCCCTGCATCTGTGACATCTTCCTCTAGAGTCTCAGTTCTCTTCTAAGACTATGAGCTCTCAAAAGAGAACATAACGTCAACCTTCAATTTTGTCTATTGATTATTCTACCTGAAACATCTACCTGAATCATAGAATCTCTGAGAACACAAAATCCTACCTGATCAGGAATTCTCTGTAGAGGTCCCACAAATGATCATCCAGTCTCCAACCAGTGATAGCTACATAGAGGGAACTCATTCCCTTTGGAGCCATGCCATTCCCCTTTGGAACAGCTCAAGTTGTTAGAAAGTTTTTCTCTATATTGAAATGATTGCCAGTAGACTCTGCTGCCAGGTTCCTTTGAACCACTGTCTCCCTCTGTTTAGGTTGGTGTATGTTCCTCCCTTTCCTCCACTATTTCTCAAACTCACATTTATCAGCAATTGAACATAGAACAAACAGAAAGAAATCACCCCAAACAACAGCTAACAGCTGGATTAAATGTCTCTTTCTGGACTCTCCTACTAAATGTCATACATAGTTAATGGGATGGGGAAGAAAATCTCTTCCTCTTCCCTCCTCATAAGCCCATGGGGTCACACTCCACAAAGCTGCCCCTGCTTTGGACTAATGGAATTAACTCTCCACCTGTGAGCTATTCAGGGCACCGCCCATCTTTTACCCAACCAAAGACCTAACCCTCCTTCTCGTTCCAACAAGGAACGCATTCACATCTGTAAAAGAATTACAAAGTGTAGCCACACTTTTACAATTAGTTTAATACTTTACCTGCCTTTTCTTTTCTGGAATTTTCTGGGTGGAGAGCAGGTGGTCAAAGACCAATTTCCCTATTCAAGGATAGTTAGAACTGGAGAGGAACATGGAGAGTTCCCCACCTCCACATTTTGCAGATTATGAGAAGTTTGTGAGTGGCATAAGCAGGACTAGTATACGTCATGGATATGGAACACTTATGAAAGGTTAAAATGCTGGTAAATATATTTTGTGAAAAGGGAGTATAGACAATGAGGAAATATCACTAATCAACATGTATGCACCAAATGGCATAGCATCCAAATTTCTAATGGAGAAACTAGGAGAATTGAAGGAGGAAATAGTCAAACCATATTAGTGGGAGATCTGAACCAACCACTATCAACTTTAGATAAATCAAATAAATAAATAAATAAGAAAGAGGTAAAAGAAGTGAATGAAATCTTAGAAAAATTAGAGTTAATAGACATATGGAGAAAAATAATTAGAGACAAAAAGGAATACACCTTCTTCTCAGCACCACATGACACATTCACAAAGACTGACCATACACTAGGTCACAGAAACATGGCATACAAATGCAGAAAAGTAGAAATAATAAATGCAGCCTTTTCAGATCATAAGGCAATAAAAATAATGATCAGTAAGGGTACATGGAGAGTCAAATCAAAAATTAATTGGAAATTAAATAATATGATACTCCAAAATCAGTTAGTTAGAGAACAAATCATAGAAACAATAATTTCATCGAGGAAAATGACATTGGTGAGACATCCTTTCAAACCTTATGGGATGCAGCCAAAGCAGTACTCAAGGAAAATTCATATCCCTGAGTGCATATATTAACAAATTAGGGAGGGCAGAGATCAATGAATTGGAAACGCAAATAAAAAAACTTGAAAGAGAAAAAATTAAAACCCCACAGAAGAAAATCAAACTAAAGATCCTAAAAACTAAGGGAGAAATTAATAAAATCGAAAGTGATAGAACTATTGAACTAATAAATAAGACTAGAAGCTGGTACTTTGAGAAAACAAACAAACAAAATGCTATGTCTTCTTTTTTTAAAAACTACTTTCTGTCTTAGAATCAATATTGTACATTGATTCTAAGGTGGAAGGGAAGTAAGGGCTAGACAAATGGAATTATGTGACTTGCCAAGGGTCACACAGCTAGGAAGTATCTGAGGCCAGATTTGACCTCCCATCTCTAGGTAATGCTATGTACTTTTATCCTAGAGATCCAGAATAGCTTTCAAAAGAAAACTAGCTATAAGTCTGAGAACCAGCTGGGAAGTGTGTAATTGAAAATCTATTACCCTAAAAAAAGAACTACATTTCCAGGGAGCCCACTGACTTCTTGTCATTATGAACTTCCTGTAGACAGAAGATATTAGTGAGTGGGTGGTCCTCTTGAATCTCTGGCTTGATGACAGTGAGTATGGTGGTAGAAATGGAGGGTTTAAATAGGCTGATTAGCCTTGGGCACGTGGTTTTTATTTTGTATTCCTTTTTATTCCTTTATTTCTAATGATCATTAATAAATCTCCTAAAATATAATATTTTATTATTGAGATTTAATTTTAATTTTTATAGAAGAAGGGGAAGGAGGAAGAAGAGGAAAAAAACAGACCAAAAGAGAGATCTCATTGTGGGTTGGAGTAATAAGAAAAGAATTTATGGAGAGAGTAGCCTTGCAATATTAGCTTAAAGGCTGAATAGGCAGAGAAGAAAGAAGAGAGCAAATGAAGTGGACTTGGGCAGAGGGAAAAGGGAAGATAGGGGACTGCCAGAAAGGAGTGGGTTTAAGGTAGGCCAGACTTGACTTAGGCTGGTTCAGGTTCAAGACTAGAATGAAATTAAATGCTCATAAGCCAATTAGTAGTAAATAAAATGTTTAATTAGCTATAGAAGAGAAAGGACTATTAGTAAGGATGTTATTGTTTCAGGGGAGCATTTTGTCAGCATTTTCCATGCTAGTCTTGAGGGAGAGGTTTCTAACTCCTGGCAGTTTTTTCTTTCCTTTTTAAACCCTTATTTTCTTTCTCAGAATCAATACTAAATTTTGTTTCCAAGACAAAAGAGTGGTAAGAGCTAGACAATGGGAGTTGAGTGACTTGCCCAGGGTCACACAGCTAGAAAGTATATGAGGACAGATCCCATATCTAGACCTGATTCTCTATCCACTGAGTCACCCAGCTGCCCCCAAACTTTTTCTACCCTTAAGTTAGCAATCTGAGTCTTTGTCTCCTGAGCCAATTAAGTTGGGTAGGGTTACAATTTTTAAGAAAAAACCATTTTAGCCAACTGGCAGATAATGTTCCTTCCTGACCCCACCTTTAGGTGACAAGATCTTCTAGAGAACCTTCTACCCCTTAAATGGCTCCAAGATTAGACAAACCTAATTTCCAGGATTCAAAGAGAGAGGCATAGGCAGAACTGAAGGAACAGAAGAAAAATAAATAGAAAGAAAGCAACAAAGCAAAAAAAAAAGGTAATGCCTTCATGAAGAAGAAAATAAAGACTAGAAATCCCACCTATCACCCCCATCCATTGGAAAGGTCCAGTGTTGGGTCTTAACACAATCTGGTCCATGTGTCCAGTGATGCCAAATCTTTGTAGTTCACAGCAGCTCTCCACATGTAAGATGTGGCAATGAGCCACCTGGCAGCACTAGGAACAAGAGAGCTGCAACATGTACCATGATACTTCCTGAACAGACATGGATTCCCACGATGGTGATAGCTAAGGGACTGTTACCCTCTTGCATGCAGCCTGCCTTGGTGCCAATGCAGATGCTGAGAATCACTCTGTTACCTTGCCTACCTCCATCCAGTACTTCTCTTTCCCCTGGAGTCCCATGGGATGGGGAGGGGGGTGGGAAGAGTACCAAATCTTTGCCCTGTGAAAAGCAAAGAAGTTCTGAGCTGAGGGGCTGCCCCCCTCCTTTTGCAGGGGCCACATAGTTTTACATACACACACATCACCTTCTAAAATGCCACCCATTCTAAGCCCTCACTGGGTAGGAATTGTCTAATGACCACTGGGTACTGTACTGGCAGCATCATGGAGGGGCCCCATCGGGTCTAGATTTCAGCAAGCAAGGGCTATGATGGACCCACCTTTGTGATTGTCCCACTGAGCTCAGTGCCACTGGGGCATAATCCAGCATCTGATGCCCCTTGCTGCTATTGCTATGGCTGACCAGACCATGCACACTCTGCAAGGGCAATGCTAAACCAGGGTCTGAATACTATTGTGACCCTATCCTAGTAGTGGAGTTGGGGGATGACTCATGTTCTGCAGACATTGAGAAAGCTGAATTGTGAGCTTTGCTCCATCCACTCCTCTCTCCCACCAACCCTGGGCTGAGCCCTGCCATGGGCTTCTGCTAGAACCTGAATGCTGCTAAGACAGCAGCAGAAAACCCAGGGACTCTCCACAACGCAGAAAGCAGTGCTCAGCCTCAGCAACTTCATTGTCAAATCCCCAGTCCTCACCCCCAAGAGGGAGGCTTCTTTTATACAGGCACCAGCTTGGCTCAGTGGATTCTCTATTAGTTTGGGGGCTGACTGCTTAAGTTGGTACACTACCTCTTTCTTGCTGGGGGACTCTTCCTTCCCCCTTCTCCATCAACTCTCTTTACAGAGGCAAGGCTTCTCTGTCAAAGGGCAAAAGGAGTTCTCTCCCCAAAACCTCTTTCCTGACAGCATTCATCGCAACAATGAAAAGACTTCACAGAGTTGCTTTGTTTTTTTAACCCTTACCTTCTTAGAATCTTAGAATCAATACTGTATATTGGTTTCAAAGCAGAACAATAAAGGCTAGACAATGGGCGTTAAGTGACTTGTCCAGGATCACATAGCTAGGAAGTCTCTGAGGCCAGATTGAACCCAGGACCTCCCATCTCTAGGCATAGCTCTCAGTCCATTGAGCCACCCAGTTGCCCCCAACCTTTTTAAAAAAATTGTTTGTTTATACAAAGGGGAAACAATATACCAGGTAATAATACTTCACCAGTGATGGAGAAAATGTTAATAATAATAAAGATTTAACTTAAAAGTGTGGCCTGCATAGATTTTTTCCCCTGAGGAGTCAATAGCTAAACATTTACCACCATACTCATATATATATGTATATACATATAGATAGATAGATAGATAGATATATTCATCCTATAAAAGTTCTTTTTTATGTTTTTCTTTTCCTCAATTATGATGTAAATGTCTTTAGAGCAAGAACTATCTTTATTTTTGCCCATATTTGTTTTCCTAATACACAGTGCCCAGCACATAGTAAATGCTTGTTGATTTGATTTGACTTGTACATTGATACACCAGGTTATTGTGAATCAGTTAAATTATTCTTGAAAACAACTTATAGTTATGGGAAGAAAGTGATTTAAATGTGTGTGTGTGTGTGTATGTGTGTGAGGAACTAAGATGGTCCAGAAAACACTTGACTGATCTCTCCCAACATACCCCTCCAAACAACTTTAAAATAATAACACAAATTCAATTCTGAAGTGGTAGAGTCAACAAATGGTCAGAGTGAGAGACAACAGAAGAGATTAGAAAGAGAGAAAAAAAAGAAAAATAAATAAATAAAAATAAAAATAAAAAAGAAAGAAAGATCTGTGACATGGTGGAGAAGGATATCCTGGAGCCCAAGTGGACCAATGTGGAGGACTAGATGGTAGTAGCAGAAGCAACTGCAGCTTTGAGAATTCTCATGCCAGAGAGAGTAAAGGGACCTGGCCACTGGTCAGAAAGAGATTATAGGGGCATCTATGCTAACACTGGACACAGAATCAACTATTGTTTGTCAACACTATTGCCTATACCCATGTCTCAGTCATTCCTCAAAGGTATAAGAGGAATATTTTTGGTCAAGATAGAGTAGAAACCTCAAGAGGCAATATCCTTCTAGCCCTAAAGAATCAGAGTCCCTGAAAAACAGTATTGCTTCTGGCCTCAAGGGAACAGAGACTCTGAGGAGCAGTACTGATTGCAATCTCTGGCCATAAAATGTTACTATGGTGACAGGGAAGATCAAGACACAAATTCAGAAGACAAAATAGCTTCAAGTGAAGTCTTAGAGAAAAATCTAAAAAGGACACAAGTACGACAAGAATTCCCAGAAAGAACTAAAGATTATTTACAAAGTCAAATAAGTTGAGTGACTAGGAGGAGTCAGCAAGGTAGTTCAGTGGATAGAGAGCCATGTGTAGAGATGGGAGGTCTTGGGTTTAAATCTGACCTCAGACACTTCCTAGCTATGTGACTGGGCAAGTCACTTAACCCCCATTAACTACTACTTACCACTCTTCTGCCTTAGAACTGATACATATTATTGATTCTGAAATGGAAGGTAAGGGTTTTTTTAAAAAGCCAAATAAGAGAGATAGAGGAAAAATTGTGTAAAGAAATAAAAGTAAAAGAAGAATATTATTAAAAGACAACAGCTTGGTAAAAGAGGTACAAAAAATGCTGGGGGGAAAATAACATCTTAAAGAACAGAACTGACCAAATGGAAAAAGAGGTATGGAAGTTCACCAAAGAAAATAATTTCTTAAAAATTAGAATTGGGCAACTGGAAACTAATGACTCCATGAGACATCAAGAAATAATAAAACAAAATCAAAAGAATGAAAAAATAGAAATATGAAATACTTCACTGGGAAAACAACTGACTTGGAAAATAGCTAGAGGAGATATACTTAAGAACTATTAGAGGGGCAGCTGGGTAGCTCAGTGGATTGAGAGCCAGGCCTAGAGATGGGAGGTTCTAGGTTCAAATATGGCCTCAGACACTTCCCAGGTGTGTGACCCTAGGCAAATCACTTGACCCCCATTGTCTAGCCCTTACCACTCTTCATCCTTGAAACCAACACATAGTATTGATTCTAAGATGGAAGTGTTGGGATTGGCAAGGAAGGCTTTGGAATCCTATGGATTGAGTGACAAGAGCTGGAGTGGTATTTTGGACTGCAAGGGATTATGGGAAAGAACTGTTGGCTGGGGGTGGGGGTATTCTGAAGAGCCCTAAGATCTTCTGTGTCAAGACTGAAAGTGGAAAGGTTCAGTTTTTGAGTGGCTCAAGGATCCTCCTCCCACTCCCCCAAGCCATTAGAGAAGATCCAGATTTTCTGCCTTTAATTCCTGAAGCTGTTTTCTCCAAAGAAATCCTTCTACTGTTTCCTCCCACTTACTATCAAGATCTCTGCTCCTGAGGAGGTGCTGGAAAAGACTCACAAAACCCGAGCCCAGCCCTCTTGGCTCCTCCTAATCTCTCCTTGCCTTCCCTGAACTGTTTTAAGATTTAGTCTTTAGGATATTCTAGCATAGAGATCATAAAGAGAGCAGTCAGTTGGGAAGGAGGCTGAGGCGTCCTAACCTTGGCCTTCAGCCTCTTTACCCAGCTGCTGTGGGAGTAACTTGACAGGGCAACCATCTCCCATTTTCCTTCAACCCATTACCCTATCCCTTCAAATAAATTCATAGTTTTCAAGTCAGACTTGGGGTTGGCCTATCTCTACAACAAGAAGGGTGTTTGGGTTATTGGGAACAGGTCTCAAAGCTTGAGTCCAGTCTCTTTTCTGTGGCAAGGCTGGGCAAGGCCTGATCACTTAAACAGTGAAACCAACCAAAAAACCCTTTATTAAAAAAGAATTGCCCTTCTTTTTTACAGAAGGTAAGAGTTATTTTTTTTTTAAAGAGGCACACAAGGAAGAGCTTTTATACCTTTGAGCTTCATTCACATCTAAATTGGATCAAAGAAGGAAAATGCATATACATACTCAATTGGTAATAGAAATTTATCTTATCCAACAGGAAAGTAGGAGGGGAAAGGGATAAGAGAAAGGGTATGTGGGAGGTGGGATGATAAAAGGGAGGGCAGATTAAGGGAGGTAATGGTAAGAAACAAAATACACTTTAGAGGAGGAACAGGATAAAAAGAGAAGGATCAATATAAGAAAACTGGATGGAGAGAAATGCACAGTTGATAATCATAACCATGAATGTGAATGGGATGAACTCACCCATAAAAGAGAAGCAGACAACAGAATGGATTAGAAACCAGAAACTAGCAATATGTTGTTTACATTTGAAACAGAGAGGCAAGAACAAAGTTAAAACAAAAAGCTAGAGAAGAACCTATTATACTTCAACTGAAGTTAAAAAGGCAAAAATATACCTAATTAAAAGAAATAAGCAGGGAAATTGCATCTTGCTAGAAGGAACATAAACAATGAAGTAATATCAATATTGTCATTTAGTTATTTCAGTTGTGTACAGCTCTATGGGACCCCATTTGGTATTTTCTCAGCAAATATACTAAAATGATTTGCCATTTTCTTCTTCAACTCATTTTATAGGTAAGGAACTAAGGCAAGCAAGTAAATGACTTGCCCAGGGTCACATTTGACTTGAACTTAAGAAGACTCACCTACCTGATTTCAGAACTAGCCCTCTATCAATTGTACCAACTAGTTGCCTTTTAGTAATGTATGTACCAAACAGCAGAGCATCCAAATTCTTAAAGGAAAGGTTAAATAAATTAAAAGAGAAAAATAGATAATAAAACTATATTAGTGGGGAATCTCAACCTTCCTCTATCAAAGTTGGATAAATATAACCACAATATAAGAAAAATGTCAAGGAGATAAATAGAATCTTAGAAAAGTTAGATTGAGAATAGAAAGGAATATACCTTTTTCTTAGCTACACATAGCACTTTCACAAAAATTGACCATGTATTATGGCATAAAAACCTCACAACCAAATTCAGAAAAGCACAAATATAAAATCCACCCTTTTCTGACCTTAATGCAATAAAATTAGTTAATAAAGGACCATGGAAACATAGATTAAAAGTTAATTGGAAACTAAATAATCTAATCTTAAAGAATTTATGGGTCAAAGAACAAATGATAGGAAAACAAAGAGAATAACAACAATAAAGCAACATTCCAAAAGATGTAGAATGAAGACAAAGCAATTCTCAGGAGAAATTTTATATTTTTCAGTATGTACATACATAAAAGAAAGAGTGATCAATAAATTGGACATGCAACCAAAAAATTTAGAAAAAGAACAAATTTTAAAACTCCAATGAAACACTAGAATGAAAATCTTGAAAATTGAAGATATTAATCAAAATGAAAGTAAAGAAAAAAACTAATTGAACTAATAAATAAAATTATGGGTTGGTTTTATGAAAAAACAATAAAATAGATAAAGTAGTGATTTATTTGGTTTTCAAAAAGAAGAAAACCAAATAACCAGCATCAAAAATGAAAAGGGTGAATACACCACAAATGAAGATGTTAATAAAGCAATTATTGGGGATTATTTTGCCCCATTATAGACCAGTAAAACTAGCAATTTAAATGAAAAGGAGAAATATCCACAAAAAAAGAAACTATATTAACAGACAAGGAAAGACTTCCCTTTCTAAGTAAAAAAGGAAGACTTTGTAAAGAAGACTTACCTTTGTCTTAAGAAAAGAAACTGAAACAATCAAAGAGCTGCTTAAGAAAACATCTCCAGGACCAGATGGTTTCACGAGTGAATTTTACCAAATATTTAATGAATAACAACCTCAATATTATATAAACTATTTGAAAAATAGGGAAAGGAGGAATCTTATCACATTCCTTTTATGATATGAATATAATTTTGATATCTAAATCAAGAAAAGCAAAAACAGAGAAAGAAAACTATAGACTAATTTCTTTAAAGAATATTGATGCAAAATTTTAAAATAAACTACTAGGAAGGCAATTACAGCAATATATCAGAATGATCATACATTATGACCAGATACTACAATCATACACTAATGAACATACACTACCAGGAATACAAGAATGGTTCAATATTAGGAAAACCATCAGCATAACTGACCATATCAATAAAAGCCCCAGATGATTATCTTAATATATGCAGAAAAAGGTTTTTTATTGAAAATACTAGAAAGCATAGGAATCAGTGGAACACTTCTTAATACATTCAGTAGTATCTAAAACCAAGAGTGCATTATCTATAATAGGAATAAACTAGAAGCCTTCCCAGTAAGAACAGGAGTGAAATAAGGATGTGCATTATCACCACTATTATTCAATATTGTACTAGAAATGCTAGCTATAGCAATAATAAGACAAGAAAAAAAACTGAAGGAATAAAATTAGACAATAAGGAAGCAAAACCTTTATTCTATGCAGATGATATGATGCTATACTTTGAGAACCCTTGGGAATCAAAAAGTAGCTGAAACAATTAACATCTTGAGCAAAGTTTCCAAATATGAAGTAATTCCAAATAAATCATCAACATTTCTATATACTTCCAATAAAACCCAGCAAAAAGAGATAGGAACAGAAATACCCCTTAAAATAGTAGCCAGTAATATAAAATACTTGGGAGTCTACCTGTCAAGACAAATCCAGAGATTATATGAACACAATTACTAAAATACTTTCCATAGAAATAAAGGCAGCTCTAAACAATTGGAGAAAGATTAATTGCTCATGAGGAGGCTGAGCCAATATAATAAAAATGATAATTCTACCCGAGTTAATTTACTTATTCAATGCCATACTAATCAAACTACCAAAGAATTATTTTATAGAGCTAGAAAAAATAATAACAAAATTCATCGGGAAGAATAAAAGTTCAAGAATCTCAAGAGAATCAATAAAAAATGAGAAGGAAGAAGCTCTTACAGTTGCAGATGTCAAACTATATTACAAAGTGGTAATTATCAAAACAGTCTGGTACTGGCTAAGAGAGTAGTGAATCAGGGGAAGAAATTAGGTACACTGTACATAGTAGTAAACAACCATAGTAATCCAGGGTTTGATAAACCCCAAGATTCAAGCTTTTGGGTAAGAACTCACAATTTGATAAAAATTGCTGGGAAAACTGAAAAGTAGTTTGGCAGAAAGTAGGTACAGACAAATATTGCCTACTGACTGATACAAGATCATGTCAAAATCAATAAATTATTTAGTCATAAAGAATGTTATAAGTAAATTATGGGAGCAGGGAAAGATGTATCTGCCAGATCTAGGAATAAGGAAATAGTTTATAACCAAATGAGAGAGAAAGAGTTATGAAGTAAAGTAGATGATTTTGATTTCATAAAAGTAAGAGGCTTTTGAACAAACAAAACTAATGTAGCCAAAATGAGAAGAAAGACAGGAAACTGGGGGGTGGGAGGGGTTATAGCAAGTTTCTCTAATAAAAATCTAATTTCTAAAATATATAGGGAAGTGAGCCAAATGTACAAAGTCATTCCCAGATGGTGTGGTTAAAGGCTATGAACAAGTTGTTTTCAGAAAAAAAAAATCAAAGCTATGAAGTGTGGAAAGGAGAGAAATTACAAGGCATGCAAAAGGACAAGAAGCAATGGCTGGAGGTTGATCAGCTGTCAATCAAAGGAAGATTCCATTTGGAATGTTACCGGGGAAACAGTGGAAGGCAAGAGCCAACTGCTGACTGATTTTCTGGGCTTCTTGGATGATGGTGGTGACTTTGAAAGAAGAAGCTGGGTTTATCTCTGGGACTTGGAATAATCAAGCTGGAGGTGGCTTGGCTGATTTAAAGGCAGAAGAAGGACAATAGTCCATATATCTCTCTGACTTGCTCTGTTTCATGGTAGTTGACTAAATTGCCATTTCTCTCAATATCCTCCAATCTAAGACTCACTGTAGATAGTAGGGAAAACCCCAACCTTCTTAACTCCATTCTCCATCTTTTCCTGTTTTCCCCAATAAACCTCTATTTGAGATAAAGAAGAGAAAAGAGTATTTCCTCTGAAACATCATAGCTCACCCTGAGTGACTTAGAAGGAGGTTGAAGAAGAAAGGGGGAAGGAAAGAAGAAGAGGCTGGAAGAAGGTGGAAGGGAGGTTTAGAGGGAGAAGGGTAAGACAAAAGAAAGATAGCTGCCTGATCTATTAGTTGTCAAGTACCCATCAAACATATCCTCCAATATCATCTATTACAGAAGTCTCATGAAAAAATGCTGTAAATCATCATTGTTTGTTCTTGTTTTTCCTTCATTTTTTAAAGAGGACCAATGATATCATGAATGATTAGAGAATTGCAGATTAAAACAACTCTGAGATACTTCATACTTATCAAATTAGCCTACATAATAGAAAAGGAACATGAAAAATACTGGAAAGGATATAGAAAAACTGGGACACTAATGCACTCTTGATGGTCCAACTATTGTGGAGAACAATTTGGAATTATGACCACAGGGCTATAAAACTGACCCAGCAATACCAATACTAATACTAAGTTTCTATCCCAAAAAGATCAAGGGAAAGAGAAATTGACCTATTTGTACAAAAATATTTATAGCAGATCTTTTTATGGTGGCAAAGAATTGGAAAATGAGGGGATGCCCATCAACTGGGGAAGGGCTGAACAAGTTGGGGTATATGATTGTGACAGAATAGTATTGTGCTGAAATGATGAGCAGGATGGTTTCAGAAAAACATGGGAAGACCTGTATGAACTGATGCAAAGTGAAATGAGCAGAACCAGGAGAGCATTGTAAGAATGATCAACTTTGAAAGATTTAACTACTCTGAGCAAGGCAATGAGCCAAGACAATTCCAAAGGACCCATGATAAAAAATGCTATTTATCTCCAGAGAAAGAACTGATGAACTCTGAATGCATATTGAAGCATTTTTTAAAACTGTATTTTTATTGTTTTATTTTGTGTTTTGCAACATGCCTAATATGGAAATATATTTTGCATGGGTCACATCAAATTTCTTGCCTTCTCAAGGAGGGGAAAGGGGCAAAAGGGAGAGGGAGAATTTAGAACTCAAAATTTCTTTCTTTCTTTTTAAATTTAAACCCTTACCTTCCATCTTGGAATCAATACTATGTACTGGCTCCAAGGCAGAGGAATGGTAAGGGCTAGGCAATGGGGGTTAAGTGACTTGCCTAGGGTCACACAACTGGGAAGTAGCTAAGGTTAGATATGAACCTAGGACCTCCTGTCTCTAGGACTGGCTCTCAATCCACTGAGCTACCTGGCTGCCCTCTAGAACTCAAAATTTCGAAACATGATTGTTAAAAAATTTTACATGTAACTTGGGAAACATTTAATGAAATAAGTTTTAGAGAAAAAAAAATATCTGTCTCCTCTGATGCAAAGATTCTACTGATAAATATATACCCCAATGAGGACAATGATAAGAATTAAATGGCCCCATATACACCAAAATATTTATAAAAGTGCTTTTCTGTAATAACAAAAACTGGTAATAAAGCACAGGTCCATCAATTGAGGAATGACTAAGCAAATGTAGCACAAGAATGTAACAGTATTATTACTGTACTGTATAAAGGCTTACATTCTACCTAGAAAGACAAGTACCTATACAAGTATATGATAAATTTAGGCACAATAAAATGTATTTTTATTAATTTTATAAAAGATAATTTTAGGGAGAGAGGGCATTAGAAGATGGGTTGCCAGGAAGGACTTGAGATATAGATTCTACAAGTCGATGCTGAGGAGGGAGGGCATTCTAGAAATGAAGAATTGCCAGTGCAAAATCATGGAGACACATGATGGAATTTCATGTGTGGGGAAAAACAAGAAGGCCATTTTGGCTGAAGTAATGAGTGCTGGAAGGAAATTTATATATAATGAAGTTGGAAGAGTATATTGTGGCCAGACTGTGAAGGGCTTTAGTAACTAGAGTCATTTATATTTTATCCTAAAAGCAAAAGAGAGCCATTGGGACTTACTGAGTTAAAGGGTGACATGGACAGACAGACCTATGTTTTAGGAAAATCACTTTAGCAGCTATGTGGGGAATGAGCTAAAGTCAGGAGATACTGGAGTGAAAGCCAACAATGAGGAGGTTAATGCAATAATCCAGGAGAGAAGTGATAAGGACATGAATTTAGGGCAGTAGCTGTGAGTAGAAAGATGGAAACAGATGTGAAGAGTGATACTGGATGCAGAAACAAGATCTGGCAATAATCTAGATGTGTGGGATAAAGGAAAACGGGGGTTAGAGGGAAGGTCAAGAGCAATACTAAAGCTGCAAACATGATAAGTAGAGTAATGGTAGTACCATTGCCCGAAATGAGTAAGTCCAAAAAGGGGCGAGTTTGGGGAGAAAGATGAAGAATTATGTTTTGGACATGTTGAGTTTGAGATGCTTATGGGAAATATAGTTTGAAATGCTGGCAAGCACTTTGATTGGAACTCAGGAGAGAAACTAGGGAAAGAGGTGTATATACATATATTTGGGAATCATCTACAAAGAAATAACTAAACTTATGGAAGTGTTTGGAATCACCAAATGAGCATGTATAGAGAGAAGAAAGCAGCTTTAGA
Organism: Monodelphis domestica; assembly: GCF_027887165.1. Taxonomy (NCBI): domain Eukaryota; kingdom Metazoa; phylum Chordata; class Mammalia; order Didelphimorphia; family Didelphidae; genus Monodelphis; species Monodelphis domestica. The sequence continues at coordinate 121,288,160 of NC_077231.1, forward strand.
ATACATTCCCCATTATGGAGTGCCAGATGGATGATGAACCAGTGAAAAGGACTTAGAAGGAAAAATAAAAAATAAATAAAAAGAAAGAAAGAACAACCAAAACTGACTTGTATAATGAAAATATTCCCAGAAAGGTGTTCAACAGAGTCAAATGTTGAAAAGAAATTGAGAAGGATAACTCTTGAAAAAAATTTTTGATTTGACAATTAAGGGATCACTAGTTTAGAGAATCCAGGGAAAACTTGTATGAACTGGTTCAGAGTAGAATGAGCAGAACAAGGAAGGAAAAAAAAATTATAGAATAACATTAGAAAGACAAACAACTTTGAAAAACTCAATCAACATAAATGTCCAACTGTGATTCCAGAGGATTCATGTTGAAGCCTGCTACTCATCTCCCATTAGAGAGCAATGAACTGAAACATACTTTTTTTAAATTAAAATATTTTTCCTTGGTTACATGATTCCTGTTCTTTCCCTCCCCTCCTCCCTCCCCACCTCCTGTAGTCAATGCTCAATTCTACTGGGTTTTATATGTATCATTGATCAAGACCCATTTCCCTATTATTGATAATTGCACCAGGGTGATCATTTAGAGACACATACTTTTTGGACATGACCAAAGTAAGAATTTGTTTTTCTTAACTACATGTACTTCTTATGAGCATTTTCTTTTTCTTTTTCCTTAAAGGTAAGGGTAGGAGAAAGAGAAAATAAATTTTTAATTAAAAAAAAAAGAGATCATTGGTAACTTTGGAGAGAGTTGTTTCCGATGAATGATAAAGTCAGAAAGCAAAATGTGAAGGATTGAGAAATGAAAGAGGGAAGAGAAAGTGGAAGCAGTTAAATTAACCAGGTTTTTTTTTTCCGGAGTTTGGTTGTGAAGGGGAGGAGAGATAAGGAACAATAGCTTGAGGGGATGATAGAATCTAGGTAGGATTTTTAAGGGTGGAGAAAGTAGTGTTTGTAGGCAGCAGGGAAATAAGAGTAAATAGGGAGAGATTAGAGATTAGAAAGATTAGAAATGATGTGGAGGCATTTTGCAGAAGACAGGAAGTGATGAAATTAAGAAATTCAAGTAAGTGTCTTGGCCTTGGTGAGGAGTCACCTTTTCATCAAAGATTAGAGAAGAGGAGGAGAGGGGGATGATGTCTAGGGGCTATAAAATATAGATGCAGCAAAATTGAAAGAGTCTGGTTCAGCCATACTTATTCATAGGTCGCCCTTTCGTTTTCCATTGGATCATTCCCTTGTTTAATCATCATCCAGAGTTCTAGGATAATCCAAGAGCAAGCTTTTACATTTCTTCCCTGTTTAATAAAATGTTAATATTTTTCTTAATTAACTAAGCTTGCAACCCCCACCACTTCATCACATATCATGGAGAAATCTCATTTCCCAATAGTAGTATAACCTATGTACCATGTAACAGATGCATACAACTATGCATACATAGACCTGGAATGCCCCACTCTACATTTCAGGGAAATTGGAGTTTCATCTTTGTGAAGAGCAGGAGGATATCTGTGGCTAGATGATCACTTGGTCTCTCTCCTGCCTTTGAGGTGGAACTGTGGAGCTTTAAAATCATATCTATCATGTGCCAAATATTTTTAGTCTAGGGTTCCAATTCTGTTTGAGGGTTCAGGATAAAAGCCATTTCTCCTAGTCACTGGGTAGAGGGAGGGAAAAGTAGTTTTTCCTGAGATCTGAAGGGTAACAACTTTATCTCAGTCATTTTATCTCCCCTCCACAATCAGTCATATAGATTGGTTTAGATGATAAAACACTTAAGCATCAGAAGCTCTGTGACCTCCTGTGAGATGAAATCTCAGCTAAACCAAGAAAAGAATCAGCCAACCCATGAAGTATGCTCTCAGCAGTATCTGGAGGTGCATGCACTAGAAAGCAAAGGACCAGTTGGGGTGCTAGCACCTCCTTATTAGTCTACAACACTGAAAGTCTCCTATCTACCATTCAAAATCCATGCCTTTTCTCTCCTCTCTTGTCCACCTTTCTCAGAAATTAATCTGCTAGCTATCCAAAATCACAGGGCTTTATGAGCCCTCTTTCAGGGAATAATCATATCCATCCTGGCTATCATACTTACATTTCTCTGTGTGTTAAATCCCTTAATATCCTGGAATTAAGAAAATTTTCAATGGATTGACAATGACAATAGAACCAATCAATAAAATGAAGAACTAGATAATTATTCATAGTATTTCAGTTATGAGAATAATCACAACCAGAGTCATGTTAAACCCTCACAGTTATGGCATTCTGCCTCTCTTCACTTCTGAGAGCACAGCCCCACATCATTTAGTTCATTTGAGAAAAAATGTAAAGTCTCTTCATACACATTCTTTTTATCCTCTTCAAAAGATAAATGTTAAAGCAATCATTATATTTTATAATTCTGAGTTATCATCTCACAGCAATTAAACTGAGAATGATGAAAAAATTCAGTGTTTTCAGGCACATGAGAAAACAAACACTAATTCACTGCTCCTGGAGCTGCAAATAGGTCCAAACATTTTGGAAAGTGGTTTGGAACTATGCAAACAATTACAAAATTATTCATTCTTTACAAGCCAGTGATATCACTCACTACTAGACTTCTACCAGAAGGGGACAATTGACAAGGAAAGATATATAAGAAAATATTCACAGCAGCTCTTTGATTTTTTTGTACTTTTCTTTTTGTACTTCCATTTTTTGTAAATGTCTTTACTTGAAATAATATTTGCCACCAAATTACATAACTTTAAATAGCTTAGAATAACAATATGATCTTGAAAACAGAACAAACAGCTTGCCAAAGCAAAAGAGCACATTAAAACCAACAGTACATTTTCCTTCCTTCTTTGGTGATCACTGCTCCTTGTTTTAGGTGTAAAAACAGAATATTTATTTTGGAAACTGGCACACTGGCTCTGTCCTATACCAGCTGTAGCAGTTCATGGTACTCTCTACTCTAAAAAATATTTTATATTCAACAGCATTTTCAAATTTTAAAAAAGGTAAGAGATTTAGATCAAGCACATCACAAAATAGCTTGATGAAGTTATTTAGCTTGGAGCAACATCTGATAGTGCACTGGAAAAGCTGATGAAAGTTCAAGATATGTTTCCTACTTTTTGAAAGATGTTTCTAGGACAGGAGGGCGACTCAGTGGATAGAGAACCAGAATTGGAGTTGGAAGGACCTGGGTTCAAATTTGGAGGAAGGAAGGAAGGAAGGAAGGAAGGAAGGAAGGAAGGAAGGAAGGAAGGAAGGAAGAAGAAAGAAAGAAAGAAAGAAAGAAAGAAAGAAAGAAAGAAAGAAAGAAAGAAAGAAAGAAAGAAAGAAAGAAAGAAAGAAAGAAAGAAAGAAAGAAAGAAAGAAAGAAAGAAAGAAAGAAAGAAAGAAAGAAAGAAAGAAAGAAAGAAAGAAAGGAAGGAAGGAAGGAAGGAAGGAAGGAAGGAAGGAAGGAAGGAAGAAAGAAAGAAAGAAAGAAAGAAAGAAAGAAAGAAAGAAAGAAAGAAAGAAAGAAAGAAAGAAAGAAAGAAAGAAAGAAAGAAAGAAAGAAAGAAAGAAAGAAAGAAAGAAAGAAAGAAAGAAAGAAAGAAAGGAAGGAAGGAAGGAAGGAAGGAAGGAAGGAAGGAAGGAAGGAAGGAAGGAAGGAAGGAAGGAAGGAAGGAAGGAAGGAAGGAAGGAAGAAGGAAACAAAGAAACAAAGAAAGGAGAGAGGAGAAGGAAGGGAGGGAGGGAAGGAAGAAGGGAAGGAAGAAGAAAGGGAGGAAGGGAGGGAGGAAGAAAAAAGGAAGGGAAGGAGGGAGGGAGAAAGGAAAGGAGGGAGGGAGAGAGGAGGAAAAAAGGGAGGGAAGGAAGGAGGGAAGAAGGGAGGAAAGGAGAGAGGGAGAAAAGGAGGGAGGAAAGGAGGGAGGAAGGGAGGAAAGGAAGGAGGAAGGGAGAGAGGGAGGAAGGGAAGGAACAAAGTTCTTTCACAAGGTCTTCAGGAAGAGCATAAACCCTGGCTCCAATGGGCCTGGTAGTCCATACAGCATACTTGGCATTATTATGCTTATTTCTTCGGTCAGGCTCTCAGTCTTCTCTAAGGCATAGTTAATGCATCCTGACTGGATGGCATAGATTAAATCCACACCTGCCAAATCCAAGTAGCTCTCTTTGTAACAGCAAAAAGATTAGAAACTTAGAAACGGTATGCCCAGTATTTGGTGAATGGCTAAACAAGTTGCATTATAGGTACATAATGAAATCTCTCTGCATCTACCCATAAACAGACAAGCCAGAAATACCTAGGGCCATAATGACGAATCTATGGCACACTTGTCAGCATCAACACAGGTAGCCATTTTCAATGACCGGAGGCCTCATGCTGCTGCATACAGAGAAGTATGGGGCCACATGCCAAGAAGGATGGGAATATTGTGAAATTATGTTGTTGTTTTTTTCCTCAAAGTGACACCACCTGAGTTATGCTTGCTTTTTTAGTTTTTTAGTTTGGTTTTTTAACCAAAAAACCAAGCTCAAAAAAACCAAGTCCTACCTCTGAGCCATACTAGATGTATGACCTTGTGTAAGTCACTTAAACTTCAATGCCCCGGGTTATTCCCTCCGACCTTAAGAGGTAAAACAATTGTTGATCTTCATTGTTGTTCAATCAAATGATTAAACATTTGTTTCTGGTTCTTTGTGAACTGATTTGGAGTTTTCTTGGCAAATATACTCGAGTGGTTTGCCATTTCCTTGTTCATTTAAAGATGAGGAAATGGAGGCAAATAGGTTACATGACTTGCCCAGGGCCACACAGTGAGAAAGTGTCTGAGGTCATATTTGGCCTCAGGAGGAGGAGTCTTCCTGACTCCAGGCCCCACACTTTATCCACTGTGTCACCTACTGCCCCAGTCTTCATTAGCAGTTATGATTTTCCTCACTGGGAGTCCTCTGTACCAATGGAATTACTGGTTTGAACTCACAACACTCCCTGAACATTTCCATCTTGGAATATTTGTTCATTAAAGTCAGTTGAAATAGGGTATTTTTTTTCTTTGTTGTTTTTTTTGGTCACGTTTTTCTACTAGTCCAATGATTCTCTTTTTTAAAAGTTAATTTATTTCCCAATTACATGTAAAGACAGTTTCCAACTCTTTTTTTTCTTTCTTTTTCAAAACCCTTACCTTCCATCTTAGAGTCAATACAGTGTCTTGGTTCCAAGGCAGAAGAGTGGTAAGGGCTAGACATGGGGGTTAAGTGACTTGCCCAGGGTCACACAGCTAGGAAGTGTCTGAGGTCAAATTTGAACCTAGGACCTCCTTTCTCTAGGCCTGGCTCTCTATCCACTGAGCCACCCAGCTGCCCCTTTCCAACTCTTTAAAAAAGAATTGTGAGTCTTGATTTCTCTCCACTCCGAACTCCTACAGTGCAATGGTTCTGAGATTATCTGTCTTTGACCTAAGCTAAGGTTTAATCAAGTTTAAGTCAAGGTCTAGATCAGATTTTTGTTGGTTTGTTTATTTTAAGGATAATTGCCTTATATTTTTCTTACCTTTTTAGTCTTTCAATTTTGTTTTTGCATTTCTTGTCTTATAGTTTTTAATTTGTTTGTCCATACAAAATCCATCACTTACATAATATTTAGCATCTCTAGTACTAAACTGTTTATTTTCCATTGTCTCTGCTGAGGATACTTTTAATTGCATCTATCAAAAGTATCCAAACAGTTTTGAAAAGTTTTGGACCTCTATGGAACAGTTTTTCCATCTAAATATTTTATTTTTATAACTTGTCAATTTATTTTTACACCATCCACTTCTTTCTTGTAGAGCTCTAATTTATAACATCTTGTTAAAACTCTCTGATTTCATCTCTTTGTGAATATAAGGTCTAAAAGACTTGGTGGCTAAGCCAGAAGAACTTGGAGGCTATGCCTGTAGTCACCTTGGAGTTACTCTCCTCCTCTGGCTCGTGACTACATAAGATTTCTTTGTGGATTGCTTCCTTTTCCATTTATTCCTATTCCCAGCTTTACTTCCTGAATTAGGACTTCTGGACAGGACTAGGCTCTGACTGATCCTAGACACATATTTGAATGGGACACTGGGCTCCTGTTTAGGAATGGGTCCTCTCATTGCCCATCCTTTCTGCTGCCGCCTTCTGCTTGCCACTATCCCCTGGGTACTGGGTGCTGAGCTCTCCAAGGCCAAAAGGGAAGCTCATTTCAGCTCATCAGAGACCCTAACCTATGGCGTACAGGGGGACTGGTTGATGTTCTCTAGAGAGGAGCTTTCCTGGCTCCTGGCCCCTATCTTTTTCTAGCTTTGCTCTCCCAACTTTATCCAATGCATGCAGGCACAGAGTGGGAGTTGCCACATCTTGTGTGATTCTGACTGTGGCTCTTTTTTGGATGCCTGCAGCATCTTTTCTTTGACCTAGAAGCTTTCGTTGGAGGCTACAACACTCTCAGAAGTTTTCATTTTAGGATTTCTTTTAAGAGGTGACTGGTGGATTCTTCACGGTTTCACTTTGGCCTCTAGTTCTAATAGGTCTGAGTAGTGTGCTTTCTTGAAATGGGGTATCTAGGCTCTTTTCTGGTCTTTGCTTCCATTAATCCAATGATTCTTAGATTTTTTTCTGCCTCCTTGGTCTATCTTCCATGTCACTTGTTTGTTTTTATGTGAGGTACTTTGCATTTTCTTTCTCTTCTTTTAGTCTTTTGACTTGGTTTTAATATTTCTTCCTATCTCATTGAGTCATTAACTTATGTCTATTCTAATTTTCAGGGAGTTTGTAACTTGAGTGAGTTTTTATGCCCCTTAACACTAAATTCTCAATTCTCCTTCCAAGACTTTCCTCTAATGCACTCATTTCTTTTCTTTAAAATCCTTACTTCTTATCCCAAGATAGACGTCTTAGGATCAAAATGAAGTATCAGTTCCAAGGCAGAAGAGCAGTAAGGGCTAGGCAATTGGGGTGAAGTGACATGGCTAGGAAGTGTCTTAAGGCCAGATTTGAATCCAGGATGCCCTGTCTCCACGCCTGGCTCTATCCACTAGGCCACCTATCTACCCTTATCATTTCTTTTCTAATTGTTTCCTTAAGACTTCTATAAAGTAAGAGGAGAACAGAGAACAGTCTCTGACAGACTAGCTGAAGAGAGAGTGGGGGAGGAGCAAGAAGAAAAAACTGAAAATTCCAGGAAAGAATCGGAAGCTTGGAGGTCCAACTGGCCACCCACTCACTTCCAGCTAGAAGCCGGAGGAAGAAGGTACATCTACTAGGCTGGGAAGAAGCCTGTCTCTCAGGAGATCAACTGTCTCTTTCTGAACCCCTGGATACCTCTCACTCAACTCTCAATAACAGCAATCAAAGCCATCAGCAGATTTTGTGGACTGGGACTTCGAAGAGAGGCATCCACAGAGATCCCTTTCAAGGATCTCCCTCTCTCTCTCTCTCTCCCTTACTTGTCCTTGGACTCCTGTATTTAAATAGTTAGTTTAGGAGTAGGGACCAACTGGCAGCTGGCAAAAAGAGGGATCAAGGCTGAGAAGCCTTGAACCCCTAGACTCTTGAGGGCCAATCTGCCAGAGGGGACAAGTGGTAGGGCTTCCTATTCACCCCTTTCCCTGCTTGACACCCTTACCATTCCTTCCCTGTTTGAACCCAAATAAATCATCTGCTACTCTAGATTTAGGTCTGGGTCAGTTTCTAACAATAGGAAAGGGGATTGGAGATTTGGGAAGGGTCACACCTCTCCCCAAAAAGGGGGGGGTTTAACCTCTGGATCCCAGGGATTTAAAACTGCCAGCCCCAAGGAATAGACATCTCTCCTTGGCAGTGAAGTAGCCCCAGGATCCTGAAGGGGACTGGCAGTTGGTGTACCTGAGGAAATCAGAGCCATAAGAATTCATCTTGCCTCTCAAGAATAGATTGGACCTCAAGGGGGGTATTATGTCATCTTACTAGGGCTTCCCCCTCTAGTTCTTGTCCTCCATCTCCCAGAAACATTCTCTGAGGAGACATACTCCCTCTTTTAAGGAGACAGGACTTGGCTACCTCCCCCCAAAAGGCAGAGAGCAGAAGAACAATTTCTTCACCCTCTCAACCCCTTTCCTTCTCTCTCTCCATTTATCTTTATTCCCTTCAATCCCCTATATTATACTTCTCATTTAATTTACAATATGATTTTCTAACTCTTGCTTCATTTCTGTTAGGATTTTTAGCTGATCTTTTGACCAAACTCTATTTTTCTCTGAAACTTTGCTTGTAGATGTTATAGTTAGTCTCTTCTGGGTTTGTGTCTGGGGTATCCCTGGTTCCATACTAACTCTTTCTCATGGGTGTCTTTGTCTCTGATATGGGATATTATTCATACTGGGTCTCATAAAGATAAATTCTCCTCACACTCCTTGATAGGGATCTGCAAGGAAAGGGGTAAAGTTCCTAAAGAAAATGGCCTAAATAGATTGAATTTACACACTTCCCCACATAGACACAAAATCTTCTCTATTCTATGGCATTCAGAAGCAATTAAATCTCATCTTCTGGGTGAAACCCCACCAAAATGGCTTCAGATTTTAGCTATGGGTATCTTCTATCATAATTATATGAGTATACGCTGATCAATAACTGGTGAAATTTGATCAGGATATTGGGGCAATTGTGGCTTGAGCAAATATTATCAGTATGAATAGGTGCTCTGGGAATATGGGAGGGGAGTCGCAGAGCCTGACACCAGAGGGTATCATTGCCTATCTAGCAGAAACCAAATGACTAGCTTTGAGTGAGGCTCCTGAAAAAATGGAGTTGATAAGAAAATAGTTGATGGTCAACCTATGGGAGTGCTAGTAAAACTGTAGAGGGAAATTCAGCACCAGGGCAGCAGGAGCCTAAGACCTCACCGAAGTCCAAAGCTTCCTCTAAAGTCCTATTCCCTTTAGGAGCACCCAGGGGAGACTACCTAGGGCAGACCATGGAGGGATGGGGTATTATGGGTTTCTGTGATTCAGTATCTGCTCTGGTCCTTTCAGCAATCTCTATGCAGACAGGACCAAAAGAAAAACATTAAAGTTACCTGAATTATCGTTGGGAGTTCACATGAAACAATATCAGGCCCCAGGGTGGGATGAAAGATATTTCTTCTCTAGTGATGGAGATGAAGGAAGGTGAGTTATACCAGCAACACTGAGCTGCCTATGAAAGGAGATGGCAACTGGCAGCTTTAGGTGGACTAGGGGAGCTAACCAAAGTCATCAATCCCAACACTTTCATCATCTTTACCCAAGGCTACCTGAATTCTCTCTTCTGCTTTCCCTTCTAAAATCCTTCTGCTTTCTGTTCTTAAGCCAAATGGAGAGCAGCAGAGAACAATGAGTGCTTAGGTGGTGCTGAAGGACCCACTGAAGTGCTTGGCCAGTAAAATCAATTGTGTCCCCCACCAATCAGGAACCACTTCACAGAAACCTGTCAGCTGATTCTTCTAAGTTTCATAGTTCCAACCGAGCGGCTTTTTAGTGTCCACCCTCCCAATCCCCTGTCTTCAATTCTCCCCAGATTCCAAAGTTAGGTTCTTCCTTCAGATTTCCATATCTTATTCCTAAATCTTCAGTGGCTTAAATAAGATCCTTCTGATTCTCAGTGATTCACTTTTCACTTGAAAACAATTATAATTTTCCAAAATTTCCCTATAACATTGGTTTTTAAAAAAAGCCATATTTAAGAGTTACATGCAAATGCATTCATAATGTTTTGTGGTTATAAGTCTCCAACACAGTCTTCCAACTCTTTGGTGCCTTTGAAACTATAAAGTGTTTCTTTACACTCAAATGTCTCTACTTTTATATTAAATTTTATTTTCCCCCAATTACATGTAAAAACAATTTCTAACATTCTTTAAAATATAGTGAGTCTTGAATTCTCTTTCTCCCACTCTCCCACCCAACTCCCTAACCCCTTGAGATGGTGAGCATACTCATATAGATTTTACATGTGCAATCATGTAAACCATTTTCCCATATTAATCCTTTTGTGGAAGGAAACTTAAATAGAAAAAAATTAAGAAAACAAAAAAAGTTTGCCTTGGTCTAAATTCAGACTCAGTTCTTTTTCTCTGAAAGTAGATAGCATCTTTTTTATCATGAGTCTTTTCGGACAGTTTTGAATCTTATTTCTGAGAATACAAACCTAGTAATGGTATTGCTAGGTCAAAGGATAAGTACTGTTTTATAGTTCTTTGGGCATAAGTCCAAATTGCTCTCCCAAATAACTGAATCAATTCACAGCTACCTCAACAACACATTCATGTCCCCAACTTTCCAACATCCCCTCCAAGCTTCAACATTTTCCTTTTCTGTCATAATAGTCAATCTGATAGGTGTGAGGTACCTCACAGTTGTTTTAATTTTCATTTCTCTAATAGCAACTTAGAGCATTTTTCATGACAATAGAGTGTTTTAATTATTTTGTCTGAGAACTGTCTGTTCATATCCTTTAACCATTTATCAACTGGAGAAAGACTTGTATTCTTATATATTCAACTCATTATATATTTGAGAAATGAAGTCTTTATTAGAGAGATTTGTAAAAAAATTTGCACCATTATGATTACTGTGCATTACTCTCTCTTATTTCTTCCTGTTCATTTTCTGATCTCCATCTCCTCCAATTTGCCCTCTTTCCTATCAGTCCCACCTTCCTTCTCTTATCCCCTTCTCCTCCTATTTTTCTGTAGGGTAAGATAACTTTTTATACCTAATTGATTGTGTATATTCTTCCCTCACTGAGCCAATTCTGATGAGAATAAGGATCATATGCTCTGTTCCCCACCTCCCCCATCTTCCCCTCCACTGTGAACACTCTTTCATGCCTCTTTTATGTGCAATAATTTTCCCCTTCCTCCTCCTCCCAGTGCATTCTTCTTCTCATGCTTTAATTTAATTTTAATTTTTATATCGTCCCATCATATTCAACTCACAGACGTGCCCTCTATGTATGCTCCTTCTACTGAATGCATTTCTATGTTTTTTTTCCTATTTGCTTTTTTATGATTCTCTTGAGTCTTGTATTAGAGTCAAATTTTCCATTCATCTCTGGTCTTTTCATCAGAGATGTTTAAAAGTTCACTATTTCACTGAATATCCATTTTGCCCCTAAAGGATTATGTTCAGTTTTGCTGGGTAAATCATTCTTGGTTAAAATCCTAGTTCTTATGCCCTCTGGAATATCATTTTCCAGGCCCTCTTATCTTTAATGTAGAAGCTGCTAAGTCTTATTATTCTGGTTGTAGTTCCATGATATTTGAATTGTTTCTTTTTGGTTGCTTGCAATATTTTCATCTTGACCTGGGCATTTTGGAATTTGGCTAGAATATTCTTGGGGGTTATCCTTTTGGAATCTCTTTTAGGAGGTGATTGATGTATTCTTTCCATTTCTATTTTGTCCTCTGGTTCTAGCAAATTAGGGCAGTTTTCTTTTATTATTTCTTGAAAAGTGATGTCTAAGATCTTTTTTTGATCATAGATTTCAGGTAGTCTAATAATTCTTAAATTATCTCTCCTGTATTTATTTTCAGTTCAGTTGTTTTTCCTATGAGATAGAGGGTATCTATTTTCTTCATTCTTTTGACTTTCTTTGATTGTTTCTTGGTGTCTCATGGAATCATTAGCTTCTACTTGCACAATTCTAATTATTAAGACATGATTTTTTTTAATGAACCTTTGTACCTCCTTTTCCATTTGGTAAATTCTACTTTGCAAAGAATTCTTTTCCTCAGTGAATTTGTGTACCTCTTTCTTTTTTTAATTTTTTTTCTTTTAGTTTTAAAAGAGAGAGATTTATTGTTACCATGTACTAGGTTTAAGTAATGGGGGTTACACCTTCATCTGAGCTATCTAGTGGATCAGAAGTGCCCACTCTGGCCTCTGCCTTGTATTTCTCTAGCTTGGCTCTCAGGTCCTTGGCTGGGTTGAAAATTCTATTGGTTTACTGGTTGCATATGTAGCAGTGCTGCAAAATGCAGAAGTGGATGAGGGTACAGCTCTCACAGAAGTAATGCTTGCATTTGGTCACCACAGGGATGTGGAAGGACTGGAGACAGATTTGAAAGGCAGGTTCTCGTCATAGTTGCTCACCTTGTAGTTGTCCTCTTCTATGTCCCCTTAGTGACCCTTGTCCACCTTGGGCTCAATCTGCCAGCCATGCTTGTAGTCGGAACGATCTTGGAGGAATTTACAGCTGACCCTGAAGCTGCAGAAGCCGGTCTCCTTGTAGTCCTTGCAGATGTCAGGTTGGTAGTCCCAGCATATAGTGGCACAAATATGTTCTGGGGCATGGATGGGCTCCTTTCTCACCATGCCTGACAAGGTGTTGCCCATGGAAATATCCTTAGGTTTAACATATCTGTGGTAGTTGTTGATGCCCTGGTTGATCTTGTTGTCTTCTTTGCCACGCAACTCCTCTTGGATCTTCTGGCTACATTCAAAGATGGCCTGTGCATCATGCTCCTCAGTGTCTAGCTTGTAGACTGCCATGGCACCCATGTCCTTGGGGCATACCAGCTTGGTAGTGTGTGGGCTTGTACACTATCTTTTAAGATATTAATTTCTTCGGAATTTTTTGTGTTCCTCCTTTACCAACTTGTTTTTTTTTCCTTGATTTTCCTGTATCACTCTCATTTCTTTTGCCACTTTTTCTTCTATCTCTTATTTGATTTTTCAAATCCTTTTTTGAGCTCCCCCATTAATTCTTTTTGGGTTTGAGAGCCATTCATATTTTTCTTGGATGCTGTAGTATTGATTTCATTGTCTTCTGAGTTTGAATTTTGGTCTTCCCAAAATAACTTTCTGTTTTGAGCTTTGTTGTTGTTTGTTCATTTTCCAGCCCTTTAACTTTCTTTTAAATTAAAAATGTTGTTAAAGTTGGGCTCTATAACTGAAGTGAAGGAAGTTTTTTTCCAAGCTGCAGGTTCTTTGTGCAACTGCCGTCAGACAGAGCTGGCTCTGGGGATCTATCTGCTTTCAGTTCTTTCAAGGTGGTATGATCTAAGAAGAGATGTGTGTAGTACTCTCTAGGCTTTTGCTCTTTTCTGCAAGTAACTACAAGCATTCATTTCCACTTTGGAATTGTGACTAGGGTCTCATAAAAATAAAAGCAGACTGTAAAAATAATACAGCAATGGATTGATTATTTGAATAATTGATTATTATTCATAAACTGATTTTAGATACTCTGCTTGCTGGGCTTACGAAGTATCTTCAGTTTATATCAGTGAAGGGAAGCTCATAAATGAACTTCTCTTTAAGGCCAGGCACAAAAACACTAAGGAGACTCTTGTTACAAAAAAAAAAAATTAAAATATTTATTGAAAATATAAGGACAAAAAGGATTTCTAACTCTAAGGGATTCTAAACTCCACCCAAATAAAACTCCCTGGTTCTGCAAGGAGCCACTTCTCTTGTATCCACAGTCTACACTGATCCTTCCTGCTCTGACTAACCCAAATTTTTACTATTCTAAGTAAACTAACACTATTATCCTTAAAATTCTTAACTTCACCTCCAAGTTATTAAAAAAAAAAACAAAGGCTAGCTGTCTGAGTATCAGCAAGAACCAAGTTAAGATTCTGAGAGAGAAACTCCCCCCTTCAGAGTAACTGCCACATCCAGAGTGTGTAACTGTCAGAAAAACCATTAAACTGTCAACATTTGAAACTGAAATTCTGTCTTAGATCTGCTTCAAACTCCAATTCTTTTTCAAGTCAGTTCCTCTACTTATCTCTAAACTAATATAACAAGACTTAATTTCTAATATCATCTTATAATTTCCCCCCTTCAAGCATATGGTGTAACAGATGAAATGGAAAAACAAAATGCATCTGCAAAAAAAGCAAGCAACTAGGAACTTTGGGAAGCCATAAATCAACTAAGATGGGCTACAGTTCTAATGGAATCTGGAGAAGAGCAGTTAAGAAAAGTCCAGCTGCTTGAACCCTCATTTCTTCCTTTCTGACTGTTGGGAAGAAGCTAGAAGCCAGACTTGCTCTTGGTCAATGATCATTTATCTGACTGAGTACTGAGAAGACTTTTGGAGCTTAACTCAGAAGAAACTCAGTCAGCCATTTCTGCCAACATCTCCCCTTAGAGAAAATAACTTTATTTCCTGAAATGAACCTACTGTGAAATCTCCAATCAAGAGGAAATTACAGGCAGTTAGGGAAACCTATTTTCCTCTCGCTCCCTCCCCCTCCTTACCTTCTCTATCTGAAAGAATAAACCCTTTTAGTTAAAAGATCTAAAATTGTGGGATTAGTTATTGAGGAAACTCTTCAAGCTTACCATTTCTGAGAGAGACAGTTGGAAAGGGAACAGGAAGTGGCATGGGGGGAGGAGTGTAAGATCCAGTCTTTCCTCTAACTGGCTTCCTGGTGTCCCTGTCCTATTACCACAAATCTCCTAATAGTGGTGTCTATTATAATGGAGAGATACAAAATCTCTCCTGTAGGCTCACTATTCTATAACCTGCACTAGGGATATAAATCAAAGAAAAGAAAATTTCAATGAAAACAAATAATCAATGAAAACATACTTGCACAAATGCAAATGCAAAACATACAATTACAGAAATTCAAAATGTAAAATACAGAAGGAAAACTTTTGAAACAATAAAATGCAGTTATAAAAGTCTCTTGCTCCACTGTGGCCTCAAGTTCTGGTGTATGCTGTGTGGCTGCATCCCTAGACTGAACCTGGTTTTGTGTATGGGGAATGCAACAAGAGTCATTCACCCAGAGCCAGCAAAGGGACCCGTGTCGTCTCCTTCTGAGCAGTTGTCTGGCTGAGAATTCTCGAAGTCTTGGCTGCTGCTTCAGCTAAAACCAGGGCCTATTGCTGTGGTGGGGCTTGCCCTGGTATGTTGCTCTGAGATCTTCCTCAGTGTACTAGATCCCTCATACCATACTTCTAAGTTGCTTTGGGCTGAAAAATTACTTCACCCCACCTTTTTTTGTAGGTTATGCTGCTCCAGAATTTCTTCTGAGACATTATATCATAGTTTTGGGGAAGGTAATTTGGTAGAAATCAGATGGGTCCATGTACCTTTTTTGCCATCTTGGCTCCATCCTTGTTACATACACTTATAAGCAGGTAATACACAATTATAACAAATAATAGTTCATTTCTTTGAATGATATCTGGATAGTTGTGTTCTTACACTGACCACTTGGTCAATTAATTAAGGATAAAAGCATTTTAACTATTTCATGCTTCCATTTCTTAAAGCTGATGTTAGAATTTAATTTTGTATAAACCAAAACTGCCTAATGCACATGACTTTTATGTCCATCCAGGACACTGTTAAAAGGCAAATTTGTAATTCCATTCTTTTTTTTTTTAAACCCTTACCTTCTGTCTTGGAGTCAATACTGTATATTGGCTCCAAGGCAGAAGAGTGGTAAGGGCTAGGCAATGGGGGTCAAGTGACTTACCCAGGGTCACACTGCCAGGAAGGGTCTGAGGTGTGATAAAGGATGAATGGTTTGCAAAAACTGAGAGATGCAAACCTCAGAGAATGATTGACAGGAGCATGTGACTAAGGCTAAGGACATGGGAGCCTGAGGCTTGAGATCTGGGAAAGATTCTATGCCCAATGGACTTCATCTCATCAGAGATCTCCTGGAAGGATATGAGGTTGAGGCTTGGAAAGGCTTTCTCCTAAGACCAACAGAAGGAAAGAAATCTTTTGGATCTGGCTGCTGGCAGCTTTGAATCAAAAAGATTGAAGATAGACTATCCAACTGAAGATCCTGGCTCATTTGATTGGACCCCGGGTGTGAGACTTGGCTATTGGGGATTTTACTGCTTAGCTTAATAAAATAAGTTTAGATAGTTTATAGATATTAGATGTTAGATAACTAGTATAAGTTTCTCCTAAACCCCTGCTCCTTCTTCCCCTTCCCAACCAATAAATCTTAATTATTTATATGTTCCCTCTTATTCTTTCCTCACCCCAAATCCCAACATAACAGAGGGCAGATTTGAACCTAGGACCTCCCATCTCTAGTCCTGGCTCTCGAGCTACCCAGCAGCCCCTAAGTATGCTTTTTCTTGATTGAGAGATTGATGTACTGAAACCTTTATTAGTTTCATTTTCAGTAAATTCAAACTAAGGAATTATTTACAATAAATCATCAAAACTTGGTATCTTTTTCTTATTACCATGTCCAATGAAGTATCTCTTCAAGCCTTGGAAATATATCATATCCTGACATATTTTCTCCATTCCAAGGGTATTTGGCTTTTTCAGGCTTCACTGCTTCTTTCACTATTAATCTTTATTTTTTTTTAACCATTATCTTCCATCTTAGAATGAATATGGTATATTGGTTTCAAGGCAGAAGGGTAAGGGCTTGGTAATGTGGATTAAGAGACTCGCCCAGGGTCACACACCTCTAGGAAGTGTCTAAGGCCACATCTGAACCCAGGACCTCCAGTTTCTAGACCTGGCTCTCAGTCCATTGAGCCACCTAGCTGCCATACTCATCTTTATAATCTACATGCTCTGGACCTCTCTCAGAGTCAGATGTACTATAGCTACCCCTTAGAGTTCAAGAAGGTTGAGTTTTCTCTATTGCCATTAGCTTGAACCCCCTTGAACTCTGTTACCCCATTGTGTGGGGCCTGTGACTACCATCTCAGTTTTATTGAACACTTCACAGAAATTCATTTTTACAAAAATATATTGACTTCAAAGATATGACAAGAACAAATGTACAAGCATCTCCTCTAACAACCTCATGGCAAAAGTTTTCCCACCATACTTTGGTGTCTGAGGGCAAGAAGTGGTATTGAGTTTAAAACTTAGCTCACTGCTCACATCGCATTCATTGGCCCCATTAATTTCATTTTTAGACATAGCCAGACTTCTGGATGAGTCTGACTGCCAGGCCAGAACCTCAAAGATCACCCCTTTATTCCTCAGGACTTCTGTGCTAGTCATGATAGAAAACAGGATCCTTGGGGTTCTCCCAACCTTCCCTTAGAATGGAAAAGAACCAATGAACAGGCCAGGAGCCAAGGACTGTTTCTCTAGGGGGAGAAAGCCCTAATGGTCTTCCCTACACAGTATCAGACAGCATGAGTAAAAGAGGGACTGAAGGAAGCCAAACAAGCCAAACAAAAAAAAAAAAGCAAAGAGAGATGGTGGATGATAAAGGACTGATTTCTTTTTCCAATGCCCACAAAGTCAGTCCAAGACCATTTTCCAGTTAAGGAAACAGAGCCTCAGCTCAGCTATGTTGTGCCTAGTAAAGGAAATGCCTTGGAAATCTGTTATTAACCAGTATCATGACTTTCCCAGAAGGAAACCTGCCAGTGTCTTCTTTGGGTAGAGGATGCATCAGTCAAGCAAGCTGATAAAATGTGCACAGGCACCTGGCTCCCATTGCTTTGATGATGATTGTCTAATCTAGTTAAATTTGAAAATAGTTTTTCATCTTTTTGTAGAAAAGAATATTAAACAAAGTGGGCAGTTAAGTGACTCAGTGGACAGAGCACAGGGGCTGGAGTCAGAAAGACCCGAGTTCACAAATCTGGCCTCAGATACTTACTAGCACTGAGCCAAATCACTTAATCTGGTTTGCCTCAGTTTCCTCATCTGTAAAGTGAATAGAGAAGGAAATGGGAAACCACTCCATTATCTTTGCCAAGAAAACCTCAAATGGGATCACATAGAGTCAGACATGTCTGAAAAGTGACTGAGCAACAACAATATTACATAAAATGTGCTTACATTTGTCAGTGTCCCACCAATACCAAATTGTATTTATTGTCGTTGAAAATATTCTTGCCAAGTTATTTCAGGGACTCAATTTTCTATACTTTATGAAATTCTGGGGCATTTCAGACTTTCTAATAGTCTCTTTTTTCTTCTATCTCAGGTATTTTCTCCACTGTTATAATCTTTTAGTTACTTTGCTTTTGTAATTGGTAAAAATTTTTCAATTTAATTTTCCTTTTTTCAACTAGTTCCTTCCTTGCCCATCTCCATTCACTCCCGAATGACAAGGAAAAAAAGAAAAACAAATCTTTGTAATGGGAATAATCAAGCTAAAAAATGTCCACACTAGCCATATCTAAAAGCATACATCTAGTTCTATAAGGTTGTAATTACCTTTTTAACCCAAATATTCCATGTTTCCTTCCCAGATAAAAATCCGAACTGGGGTTTACAGTTTTCTATGATGTTTAATTTTATTGGACGGGGAAGTCTATACTTCATATACCTTCAAATTTCAATTTTCAAATTTCAAATTCAAAATTCAATTCAAATTTCAAACTTCAAATACCCTTCAGATATTTCTTTTTTTTCAAAAGCCTTTTTCTTCTAATTTAATTTCTTTTCAAATTCTTTTTTTTTTAACCCTTGCCTTCCATATTAGGATCAACACTGTGTATTGGTTCCAAGTCAGAAGAGTGGTAAGGGTTAGGCAATGGGTATTAAGTGATTGACCAGCTAGGAAGTGTCTTCGGTCAGATTTGAACCTAGAACCTCCCATCTCTAGGCGTGGCTCTCAATCCACTAGGTCACCCAGCTGCCTCCTTCTAATTTAATTTCAATAATTTTTCTCCTAGTATTCTCTAATTGATCCCTATCTTTCAACTCTATTTAAATATTTTCTCTTCCTATATAATGCTTTATCCTGAATTTAATCACTCTTTGTAATTCCTACCCTACCAGGAATTTTAGAACAATCTACATTCTCTGACAGTTTGCAGAAAAAAAATCTTTTATTTTTCTCCTCATATGAGCTTAATGCTTCAAATTTTCCTATATTTTCAATAGCATTTTGCAAAACACACTCAATAGTTTTATCACTTAAATCTTAATCCCTTAACTGATAATCTTTTGTGTGCTTTATCTGCATTGCTAAGAACCAGTATTTCTAAACATGGTACATCTGGATTAATTAAATTAATCTCCATACTGAATATTGACATCACCAAAAAAGAGCCAGCATTTATATAGAGCTTTAAAATTTGCAAAGTGCTTTATATTATTATCTCACTTAGTTCACAACAACCCTTGGATATAGAGGCTACTGTAATCTCTATTTTCCAAATGAGAAAATTGGGCTTCAGAGATTAATCAAATTATATCACAGAAATGGTCTGGATGATCAAAATAAAAGCATCAGAAAAACTATTCATTTTTAAACTATCTAGCCAATGTTTTCTCTTTTTAGCCTTTTCTAGTTCACAGATCCTTCAGTAGTCTGGTAAAACCCATGGATCCCTTTTCATGAATAATGTTTTTAAATGCACAAAATAAAATACTGAAGATTATGAAGCAAACCAATTATATTGAAATGCAGTTTTAAGTTAAGTTTTAAGTTTAAGAATTAAAGGAATTAATTCCCTGTGATACTAATACTTCTAATGAATCTCAAATAAAGACTATTTCCAATGAGTTCTTTCCAATGCAAAAGAAATTTTTTTTTAATCCCCAAATATTGACTCTAAATGATCACACTAGTGCAAATATCAATAATATGGAAATTGTTCTTGATCAATGACACATGTAAAACCCAGTGGAATTGTGCATTGGCTACAGGGGGGAGGCAGGGGGAGGAAAAGAACATGAATCATGTAACCATGGAAAAATATTCTAAATTAATTAAATAAAAGTTTCCAAAACTACCCCCCCCAAAAAAAAACTCCAGTTAATTGTAGATTATGGAGGGGACAGAAATATTCCAGAGGGTGCCCTTATAACATAATATCTACAAGAGATTATAATGTATATAGACAACCCATAGTGTGTAAAGTCCTCACACATCTCCCTTAGGCATATACATGAAGAGTGGGCACATGCTTAATAAGAACATGGCAGAAAAGCAAATGAAGAGAAAACCCATGTGTTTAGGGTGATTCACAGTTCTGGACTTCAAGTTTTCATGTTACTGGTCCAGTTTGGAAATTTGGCACCACAGACTCTGCTCTCCCCCTGACACTGTGGGGCCAAATCCTCTCCCCTCTTTCCACTGGACTACTCCATTGTCCAACTCTTTGATTTCAATATTCCCCATAAAATGGCATTTATTTTTTTAAAGGAATTTAATATATAACTTTATTTTACATCTTATATGTATAAATATATGTTCCTTTTTTTCATTTCCAAGCATTATTTATTAAAGACATAGATCATTTTCTTTTCCTCCCCCTCCCCCCCATAGCCGACGCGTAAATCCACTGGGCATTACATGTTTTCTTGATTTGAACCCATTGCTATGTTGATAATATTGCATTAGAGTGTTCTATATGTTCCTTTTGGGAAAGCTTTTTCCAGTTTGTTAAATAAACAACTTGAACTTGAGTTAATTAATTTATGAGAAAGAGCTTACAACTTGATTTTTTTTTACTTAAATTCTTTTTTTTTTAATTTGGTCATTTCCAAACATTATTCATTGGAAACAAAGATCATTTCTTTTCTTCCCCCCCCCCCCCACCTCTCCCATAGCCGGTGTGTGGGTATCACATTTGTTCTTGATTCAAACCCATTTCCCTGTTGTTGGTATCTGCATTAGAGTGTTCATTTAGAGTCTCTTCTCAGTCATATCCCCTCCACCCCTGCAGTCAAGCAGTTGCTTTTCATCGGTGTTTTTACTCCCACAGTTTATCCTCTGCTTGTGGATAGTGTTTTTTAGATCCCTGCAAGTTGTTCTGGGACATTGCATTGACCCTAATGGAGAAGTCCATTACATTCTCTTGTACCACAGTGTCTCAGTCTCTGTGTACAATGTTCTCCTGGTTCTGCTCCTCTCGCTCTGCATCACTTCCTGGAGGTCGTTCCAGTCTCCATGGAATTCCTCCACTTTATTCTTCCTTTGAGCACAATAGTATTCCATCACCAACATATACCACAGTTTGTTCAGCCATTCCCCAATTGAAGGGCATCCCCTCATTTTCCAATTTTTGGCCGCCACAAAGAGCGCAGCTATGAATATTCTTGTACAAGTCTTTTTCCTTATTATCTCTTTGGGATCATAAAAGGGCATTTAGAAAGCCTTCATGTGAATGGCAAAACTCCTCAGAGTTTTGGGGTTATACAGAACAGACTGGTCGGTATATTTATTCATTCAGAGGCTGCCTTGTCTCAACAGAACGGAGCTCATGGCCACATAGCTCAGGAGAACTATAAACCTGGAGAGGATTCACTAGGATGCTCAAAGTCCCCTCTGTTTCTTTTCTTAAGCCAGCAAGGGCAGCAGAGAGCTGCCCCTGACTCCAACTCTAGGGGATGCTCAAGAGGTCCTTGGAAACTCTTGACCAATGAAATCCATTGTGTCTCCCACAAATCAGGAAACACGTACCAGAAGCTAGTTGGTGGATGCCTACCTGGCAGTAGTTTTAGCTGATCTTCCCCCTCTCTGGATTTCCCCCTCCTCATCCTCCTTTCTGGTACCTAGTTCCTTTCCTTCAGTAGCTTAAAAGAATGCTTCCCTGCTCGCAGAGACTCTCAGTGACAAAGTCACAACTTCCCAAATGCCATCTATCAAATTGATTAAAAGGATGCTTTCATAATCACATTTCAGTCTCCAATTATTTATATGACTTCTTACTTTAAAATTTGAGTCTTTTTTTAAAGTTATAAAACAGGACTATGCAAAGTAACCATAATCCTTTGCAACTGTAAGTCACCCACACAGTCCTCCAACTCTCTGATGTCCTTGAAACTGTATTTCTTTTCTATTTTCTTGACTTTTCAACAAATAAAAGAAAAGCTCTTTCTCTACCTCTTTAACATATCAAGTTACTCCCAAACAAGCAAGTTGTCATTCTACATCGTTCACAAGGGAGATTTGTGTCTTAAAATTTACACCACATTTTAAGTCCCCAAACTTCCCAAATGCCATCTTAAAGCTGTGTTTAGCTACATGTTAACAGTTTTATTTTTAAAGCATTCTTTCCAAACCTCTTTTACATATCAAAATATTAAAGGATGATAGTGGCAATATTGTTTGTCAGTTGATACAAATGTTTCCTTTACACAAAAATACTTTTTTTTTTACGTTTTCCTCACTAATTTGGTCCATTGGAAAGTGTCTTAAGGGGACAGTGTAACTTAAACTCTGTTTTAATAAATCATGAAGAAGGGTGAGGCATCTAAGTGGCTCAGTGGATTGAGAGCCAGACCTAGAGAAGGAAAGTCCTGGGTGCAGACACTTCCTAGCTGTGGCTAGTCACTTAACCTCCATTGCCTAGCCCTTACTGCTCATCTGCCTTGGAACCAATACTCAGTGAGGGTTTTAAAAAACCATGTGGCTATTTAAAAAAGACAATTAACTGTATCTGTGGATTAAGTTGGTCAGTTATGAGCAAAAGTTTTCCTAAATGTGGGGTGGGGTCTTCAAGACAAATAAAGATTTCTATAGTTTTCTTTGCAGAGCAAAATTCACTTTCTTTTTCCAGGAGCTAAATTTTGACTCTGCAGACACTAAGGAAGGAATGCATGACAAGTCTGTGGCACTGGGAGGGAGTTTAATAAGTTTGTAAGCAAGCTGCCCCTGGCCAATAATGAGACATTGCAGCTCTTGAGAAAGCCCTGGCATGGGCCCACTTGGCAAATGGCTTGAGGGTGTCTATATGGTGGCCAAATTATAGAGTACACTCGCTTGCATGCTAAGGAATTAATTAATTATTAACAAAGAGGCTGTCTGCTTTTTGTACTTTGTACAAAGCTAGGAAATGAACCTGGGGTAGGTAGGTCTTCCTATGAGGATATTCATCAAGTGTATGCTTAGCCCACACTATAGTTATAATTACAAGGTCTTTAAAGAACACTTAATCTAATTTCCTCATTTTACAGATGATGAAACTGAGGCTCCATGACTCACTCAAGGTTACCTAATTCAAAGAGGCAACGAAGCAGCTAAGAGGTACAGTGGATACAGAGCAGGGCCAGGAGTCAGGAAGACCTGAATTCATATCTGGCCTCAGATATTTAGTTAGTAAGTCACTCTACTTGTTTGCCTCAGTTTGCTCATCTGAGAAATAGAGATATAATAGTCCCACTTTCCACAGCTGATTTGAGACTCAACTGAGATGATAACAGTAAAGGGCTTAGCATAATGCCTGACACAGAGTAAATGCTATATAAACATTATTTTAAAAATAATAGTTATTAGCAACAGGGGAAAAATAGAAGGATTGGGCCATCTAGGTGGCACAGTGGACACTGTTGGCCCTGGAATCAGGAAGAACTAAATTCAAAGCTTGTTTCAGACATTTATTAGCTGTGTAACTCTGGGTGAGTTGGTGAACCCTATTTGCCTCAGTTTCCTCATTGTCAAATGAGGAAGGAAATGGAAAAACACTCCAGTTTCTTTGCCAAGAAAATCCTAAATATGGTTGTAAAGAGTCAGACATGACTGATTTAACAACAAAAGTAGAAGAAGCACTAGCTCTGGAATATAATGACCTATATTAAAATTCAGTTTCCAATATTGCTGATGAGCCACTGGGTAAATCAATTAGTCCTCCTGAGCTTCAGTTTTATCATCTTGTAAAATGAAGTAATTGGACCTGCCAAATAATTTCATTATTCCACTTACCCCTGTGTTTTTTCCAGACTTTTTCATCCCTCCTTGAACTTCCCATAGGTTCCCTTCCCCACTCTTTCAGCTGAGAACCTTGCTTCCTGTTCCACTGAAAAAATTAAGGCCATTTTCAGAGAGCTCCCTCATCTCCCCTCCTTTTCATCTCATATCACTTAGATGCTTTCTGCTACTATCTCCTCCTTCATCCCTATTTCACATTTAGGCCCTTCTCCTTGACAAAAAAAATCCTTTCTACCTACAAGTGATCCCCTTCCATCCCATCTCTTCCAACAGATTGTCCCTTCTATCATTCCCAATCTCATTGATCTTCCAGCTCTCCCCATCCACCAGCTGCTTCCCTATTGCACATAACTTTCTACGATCTCGCTTCTGACCTCATCAAGATGCCAACGATCTCTTAACAGCCAATTCTAATGGCTTTTTCTCAGGCTTCATCCTTCTTGACCTCTTTGCAGCCTTTGACTCAGTCAGCCACCCTCTTCTTATTGTTGTCTTCTTTCTAGGTTTCCATGACACTGCTCCCTCTTGGTCTCCATGGCTGGATCTTCATCCAGGTCATGCCTGCTAACATGGTCTTCCCAGGCTCTGTCCTGGACTCTTCTCTTCTCCCTTTATACTATTTTGCTGGGTGATCTCACCAGATCCCATGATTAAGTGATCATCTCTATACAGATGGTTCTCAGATGTTTTCCCAGCCAATTGCCTATTGGACATTACTAAAGGGATGTCCCACAGACACCTTAAACTCAAAATGTCCAACACTGACCTCCTCATCTTTCCCCCAAACCTTTCCCTTCTACTTAACTTCTTTCCAATTACACATAATTTTTTTTACAACTGTTTTCTGCCCTTTTGTGATTCAGATTCTCTCTCTCCCTCCTTCCCCCCTCACTCCAAGCAATAAATGGTCTGTTATAAGTTATATTGGTGTTTTATGCAATACATATATCCATATTCCCTATGCTGTGACGCTACATACCACATACAGTAACAAAATAATGAAGGAAACAAAGCCAACGATGGCATGCTTTGATCTATAAACAGATTGCAATAGATCCTTTTTTGGCTTCGAATAGCCTTTTTTATCCCGAGTCTCTCCCTAACTTCTTTATCGCTGTCACCCAGTCCCCCAGGCTGGTACCATAGGCATCATCCTCAGCTCTTCCATCCTCACTTCCATCTCTGGTCTTTTCCATCTTTGTCACATCTCTGGATATGCCACCTTCTCTCCCCTGGCACTCCTGCCCGACCATCCCTGACCCTGCACGGGGACCTCATCGCCTCGTGCCTGTACGGCACCCGTCATCGCTTCTGTTTCTCCTCTCCTGGCTGTCTTCCATTCAGCCGCCAAACTGATCTTTCTAAAGCACAAGTCTATTTTACAAACTCCCAGGGGTTCCCTGTCCTGTCCAGGATCACATAAAATCCTGCCTGACTTTAAGCCCTTTAAAACTTGCCGCCTTTCTGCCGTTCCAGGCTTCGCACACCTCTCTGCCTCCGGAGGATGCCGGGCTGGTCCAGGACCTGAGTTTCTTCTGGCCGTGGCCAGTGACTGGGATGGTCTCTCCTGACTTCCTCCGAGTGTCCGTTAAACTCCCACCTTCTGCCAGGGGCTGTCCCCAGTTCTCAATCAGAGCACCTTCTCTCCGAGAGATTCCCAATTTAAACTATCTAGCTCTCATTTGTACAGTTTTTCCGTGTCGTCCCCTCCGTTAGGCTGTGAGCCCTTTGGGGGCTGAGGCCGTTTTCCTGTTTGGGTTTGGTTCTGCCTTTGTATCCCCAGCGGCACACAGCGGGTCCTTAATAAATGCTTGTTTTCTGACTTACTAGATTGTCTCTGAAGTCGTTCCCAGTTCGAAATCCATGATGCTAGCCACCAGCGGCAAGAATGTGACAGACGGCAGAGCCCATCCCTTAGGGATCCTGCCCTCATTTGCCGCTCCACCAGAGCCTGAGGGAGAGTGCCTCGGAGGGGCCCCGGGGGCCAGGGCTCAGTTTTCGGGAATCCAACTGCAGAACAGAGCGGAAAAGTGTAGCATCATCTGGCGGCCACCAGAGGGTGCCGAGGCGCGTCCCGCCCGCCCTGGCTACCATTCCCAGGCTCTGGCCGGGCACGCAGCGGGATGTGCCGGCTGCGGACTCCCCGCCCACCTCACGTGACGCGGCGGGTGGACTGAGTCCTGGTTATACAACCCGGCAGGGACAGTCATTCATTCTCCCCAGGCCAGAAGGGGCTTCCCCCGGGGTACCTAACGGGGGACTGCAAATACAAACCAGTGGGGGCAAGGGGAGAGGCCTCGCTTCTACTCCGGTCCTATCGTGCACACTTGCAGTCGGTCCCCCGGTTTCCTAAAGCGGTGACTCCTGTGCAAAAGGTTAATCCCGAGTCTAGACCCCGGAGGACGTGGGCAGTGTAAGAGAAAGAGCACACTGGCATTAAAGTTCAGGGATTGGGTTGGAATTGGGCCTGTGCTCCAGGCGACCCTTAGCGAGTTCACTTCTTGGAACCTTGGCTTTCTGCCTCATAAAATGGAGGGTCCTTTCCAGACTAGGAAGTTTCTTGCTCCTGGGGTAAAGCGCCCATTCCTCCTCCAACCCGCACCCCCTTTTTGGACGCTCCAGTCCGAGGCCTGGGGCGGAGTTAGGGGGAGAGGCGGGGTCCAGCGTAGGAGGCGGAAGCTGAGAGGAGCACAAGCTGTCCCGGCTCGGACTCCTCCGGAAGGAACTGCGGGATCTTTGGCTTTAGAGCCTTACCGGACCCTAGAGACGATCTAGTTGGATCCTTTCATTTTACAGATGAGGAAACTGAGGCCCAAGGGAAAGTGACTGGCCCCAAGGCGACAGGTAATAAGCCGCAGAGTTGGGAATTCGAACTCACAGCTTCGAACTTTCGAAACAAAGTGCTCTTTTCAGTACAAGTCAGTTTATGGAGGCGGCCTTGTGGTGGGGATCGAGACCTTATGGGGGCGGGAGCCGGCGTGAAGGATAGAAGAATCTGTCCCAGAAGAACGGGACCTGGGAGGAAGGGAAGCCCCGGGCGCAGGCGGTAGGAAAAGCTGGGGTAGAAGCTAAGGGCCGGACGCGGTAGGGGGGCACTTCGGTGTGACTCCGGCTCCTCCAGCGTGATGCCGCACCATTCTTCTCTCCCCAGGTGAAGCTCTCTCTAGCAGCAGCGAGTGGAAACCACCCTCTCTATTCACCCCTTCTGGCCGCCCCTCTGCAGACGCACCCCCGGGGGATTGTCCCAGCCCCCTCCCATGGGCCAGACTGCCCTGGCTGGGGGCAGCGGGACCGGCAGCACCCCTTCCCCAGCCGCCTCCAATCAAGACCTGTCTTTCCCGGAGGGCCTGGAGGAGCTGCTGTCAGCCCCGCCCGCAGACCCGAGCCTGCAGCGGTGCCATGGCTGGAACCCCAAGGACTGCTCCGAGAACATCGAGGTCAAGGAAGAGGGGCTGAGCTTTGAGCGAAGGCCCGTGGCTCAGAGCACCGACGGAGCCCGGGGCAAGAGAGGCTACTCCAGGGGCCTGCATGCCTGGGAAATTGGCTGGCCGCCGGGGCAGAGGGGCACCCACGCCGTGGTGGGGGTGGCCACAGCCCTGGCCCCGCTGCGGGCTGACTGTTATGCAGCCTTGCTGGGCAGCGACGAGGAGTCTTGGGGCTGGGATATCGGCCGAGGGAGGCTCTATCACCGAAGTAAGGGCAGCGATGCCCCTCGGTACCCCACGGGCCTTGGGGACGAACCTCTGGAAGTCCCCGAGACCCTGCTGGTGATCTTGGACATGGAGGAAGGAACCCTGGGGTTCGCTGTTGGAGGCACCTACCTGGGGCCTGCCTTCCGGGGCCTTAAAGGAAGGACCCTGTACCCCGCTGTCAGTGCCGTGTGGGGGCAGTGCCAGGTCCGCATCCGCTACCTCGGGGAGAGGAGAGGTGAGATGGGGTGCCCCGCCTGGAGGAGCCACCCTTCTAGGGCACAGGCAGCTGAAGCCCCCTCACCCCATGTTTCCTGTGTGGAAGTCTAGGGGGGAAGAGCTGGTCAGATCTGGATTCAGACACTGCCTAGCTGGGTGGCCCTGGGCAAGTAAGTCACTTAGCTGTACCCTTATCTGTAGAACAAGCTGCAGAAAAGAAATGGCAAAATCGAGCCCAAATGGGGTGGTGAAGCCGTGGGGAGCAGGGGTCTTGGGGGTCAGCCTCCTGGAAGCTAAAGCAAGGAGTCAAACGTGAAACACAGAAGGGGAAGGCCTAGAAACTCAGGCCAACAGGGTGGGGGCTGGCCTTCACTGGAATTCCTTACAACTTTCTTCAATTGATAAATAAGTGGAGTCTGGGGCCTGGTGGGGGGAGCTCTGGGAGGGGTGGCCCTGGGCTGGGCCTGTATGGGGTCTCCAGGCTTTAAGAGCCCTTTCTAGGGTAACAGTCAATGCCCCCACCCTGTGGCTGGATCACCCCCCTAAAGCAAGGCTGGGCAAAGGGGTGGGCCAGTAGGGACCCCTGTAACGCTCCTCCTCTCATCTCTGCAGCGGAGCCTCACTCCCTCCTCCACCTGAGCCGGCTGTGCATTCAGGCCATCCTTGGACAAGGCCGGCTGGGTGCAGTTTCCGCCCTCCCCTTGCCCCCTGCCATGAAACGGTACATCCTCTACCAGGACCCCATGCCACACATTTGATGGAGCAGCCCAGCCCCTGGCCACAGCCTGCTTCTCAGTCAGTGACAACAGGGACCGCCGAGGGTCCGCCAGCGGGCGGAGAAGAGCACTGGCGGGGAACGGGCCCGCTCGCTCGGAGGCCGTGCTGGCACAAGGCTGGCACCCCTACCCCCACCCCAGCCTCTCTGGCCGGAGGTGAGAAAGAGGAAGAAGAGGAGCCAGAGCGCCCAGGCACACCCATCCCTTCCCACCCCAGCCAATAAAAAACCACAAACACCACGTGCTTCCTTCAAATTTACAGTAAGTGGAGAAAGGCCTGGTCCACAGAAGAAGAGCCAAGGAGCTGAGAGCCGGGGCACACGAGGCCCTGGGCTGAGGAAGGTGCAGCTTGGACTGACCGTGGGGGGCAGCATCACAATCACATGGGAGGGGGAGGGGGAGCCAGGCTGGTTCTGCCCAGTCCCCGCTCGGCAGGGAGGGAGTGGGCCACAACAAGGCCTAGGAGCTTTTGGCTTGAATGATGTCCAGGAATTCAGGCTTGAGGGACGCTCCACCCACCAGGAAACCATCCACATCCCCCTGGGATGCCAGATCCTTACAGTTGGCCCCTGTCACAGAGCCTGGGAAGAAGGGAAGGAGTGAGTTGGCCAGGTTGGAGAGTCTCTGCTTCCCCATCTCCTTTTCCTCTTCCCTCCTAACAGCCCCCCTCTCTCCTCCTGTCGGGGCTGTGTCTACTGACCTCCATAAATGATCCTGGTACTCTGGGATACAGGTTCTGAGACGTGGGTCTTAAGCCATGACCGAAGCTTCTCGTGGACCTCCTGGGCCTAGAACAGAGATCCAGACAGTCCCAATCTCTTCCTCGAGCCTTTTAAAAACACTCTTAGAACCCATACTGTGTATTGGTCCCAAGGCAGAAGAGCCATGAGGTCTAGGCCGTGGGGGTTAATTAAGTGACTTGCCCAGGGTCACACAGCTAGGAAGTTTCTGAGACTACATTTGAACCCAGGTCCTCCGGCCTCTAGGCCTGGCTCAGTCCACTAAAGCGTCCTCTCTTTCCTGAGCTCTTTTAAAGGCAAAATGGGGTGGGGTGTTCATAGCAATTTTTAGGAAATCTTATAGGGGCAAATGGGGAGTTAACAAGTCAGTGATCCGGGCTTTCATCTCAAGTTTATCACTAAGTGGCCAGGGGTAAATCGCCGCTACTCTTTTCATCCCCAATGGAGTCCATTTCTGAAGTTTTGTGATTCAAGAGGGTTCGGGGACCTCCAGAAGTTCGCTCTTCCCTCCAGGGTCTTTTCTTCTCCAAGAGGCTTACCTGCTGGGGTGTCGCTGTCTTGCCAGTCCCAATAGCCCAGACCGGCTCATAGGCTAGTACGACTTTGCTCCAGTCCTTCACGTTATCTGTGGGGCAGAGGGAACTCAGGCTTGTAGACTGGACAGTTCAACCTAGCTCGTTCCCAGGGCTTCCTGCAGTCCCTTTCCAAGCCACAAGGCGGCACAAGAGAGCACATGGCAGAGTGGGAGGAGCAGTGCAGCCTGGGAAGGAATGGCACTCTCCTCTTTCCCCCACTCAGCAGATGCCCAGGGAGTCAGGGAGCTCAGCCCTGGCCTTCTGCCTGCCACCCCCTTCTAGGGTCCCAGGATCCTTCTCTCTCCCCAAGTCACCTGCAATGGCCTTGGTCTGTTCAAAAACAACCTTCTCTGTGATTCCAGCTTCTCTTTCATCCAGCTTCTCACCAATACAGGCAATCACTCCTAGACCTTCTGCCAGAGCGTGGGCTACTTTCTGCCCAATGAGCTGTAGGGCCAAGGGATAGATCATTAAGTCATGCCCCCTCCTCCCATTTCTTGCACATCCCCTCCCTTGCCAGTTCCTCACCTCATCGGACTCCCCAAAGACGTGTCTCCTTTCAGAGTGGCCCAGGATCACCCAGGTGACCCCACAGTCCTTAATCATGGCAGGGCTGAGAAAAGAAAAAGGCACGGCTCCACCTCTGAACCCGCGCAGCTGGCGCTTCGGAAAACATCCCACAGCGTGGCCCGGGTCCCCTACCTGATCTCGCCGGTGAATGCTCCCTTGGCCACTTTGTAGCAGTTCTGAGCCGCTACGCCAATTTTCTCGTCCAGTTTCTGGCGAACAAAGTCTAGGTAGATAGAAGGGGCTCCACACACCACCTCTGGGGAGGGAAGCACAGGGGCGGTTGACATGAGGTCTAAGGGCCAATGCTAGGAAACCCTCCGTTATGTGTCTTCGCTCTTTCGAAATCTCCTTTCCTCCCTGCGCGGCCAGAAGGGAGTGCACTTGCCTCGGCTATCCTGCCTCCAAAGCACTCTATTTCCAGGTTGCCCTCACCCTCTCCGGCCCTCCATTAAAGTCCATGGGTCCAACCTCCTCAAAGGCCCTGCCCCCTTGCTCTTTAGGCCGGAGAAGCTCTGGTTTCCCCCAGGCTATTCTAAGCACAGTCCTCGGCATTCCCGGAGAGGCAACCCTGCCCTTTTCCCAAAATAGCGCCCCAGTCCAGAGCCACCTGGAGCATTCAAATAGAAAACAGAAAAGAGGGGCTGGGGGAAGGGGCAGAGAGGTGATTAACTCGATTAAAGAGCTCCGAGAAGGGCTTCCACCATGCGTCCGGCAGTCCCACCACTCTCCTCTGACCTTATGGGGGCACTCAGTGTAGAAAAGGGGCAGACGATGTCCCCCCCCACTTCTGGGCGTAATAGAGCCCCAGATTCGCAGCTACCCTTCACACAGGCTGGCGTGCGCGCAGTTTCTGCCACCCCAGGCTCCAGCCCAGGGGCCGGCCACGTGCCTGGCCGGACGAAACCGGCGGCTACGTGCAACCCCGCACGGAGCGCACCACCCGGTCCCGCATGCCGCAAGGCACCTCCGGGCCCTTGCACCGCCCCGCACTACACGGGCGAACTGCCGCGGGCCCATCTCGAGGTGTCACCTTCCTCCCACTACCCCGAGGGGTGCAGAGCAGCAGCCCGCCTCCTCTCCCCGCCCCAGCGAACCATCAGCAGCCGCCCTCCCAGGAATGAATGGCGAGGCCTCCCCTAGGGGGACTCCGGCGGCCGCCAGGACTGCGCTCCCAGGCCGGGGTAAAGGTGGCGGGAGGCGTGGGGAGGAAAGGCCCGGGGTCCTCGCCTCGCGCTCACCGGTGTTGGCGGGCACCTTGGCCCCGTTGATAGAAGTGATGAGCTCCCCCAGACTCTTCTTGTCTCCATTCATCTTCCAATTGCCCCCCACGAAGAACTTCCGCGACGCCATGGAGCTGGGTCGTCGGTAACGGGCAGTGACTCGGGAGGAGATTGAAGGTCAGCAGCGGAGCACCACCACCGCCCCCACCCGGCGCCGCTTATGTAGGCCAGCGAGAAGCTCCGCCCTAGCCTAACGGCCCGCCCCCCGGACGCGTTCTACGTGCCGCCCCGCTCCACCCCGCCCCGGCGGCCCCACCTCCGGGGAGGTGTCCTGGTTGCCCGCCGGGCCCTGCCAGCCGCCGAGCTCCGTCGAGAGCGCTGCCTCTGGTTTCGAGCCAAAGGTTACCCAAAAGCTGTCCTCCTTCTTATCCCCGTTACAGGATAGGGGGCAGGGGCAAAATGGGATTTTGGAACTTGCCTAGTACAACCCCATTTTGCAGGAGAGTAAACTGAGGCCAGGAGAGGTGAAGTGACTTACCCACCGTCACATTCCATTCCATCTGCATCTTTGCAGTGTCAGCTGAGGGTCAGGGGACAGAATAAACTAACTACACTTCCTTCTCAGTTAGTGATACCCTTGGGAAAGGGGATTCCCCCTTGAAGGCTGGCAAAAGCTTGTAGAAATGGGATGTTAACTTTCAAGGGGTTTAGATGACTCAGTTCCTAGAATGCCAGATTCTGCTCAGTAAATTCCTGGGATCTAATAGCTGGGAGCAGGTCTGCCATAGCTCCTTCCTCTAGCTAGTACATGGCCAATCTCAGCTCTGTCCTCACCCGCAGACCATATAAAGGGTGCCAGGCAACAAAGGCCTGGAGGGAAGGATGCTGCTGGGCCTCACCTTAGTAATGGGATACTGAGGGCAGGATCTCAGGCAAGGTAGCTTTGGTCCTTGGGCCTGTTGCTCCTCTAGCTTCCCCCAGACCCTACTTGTTGAATCCCACGACATGAAGGAATTCTAATGGAGTGTGCTCTCTGTGGAATGGGGCTGGCAATCTTCACCCCAGAGCCTGCGGGACAGCTGGACAACTGAAGCCAGAATGACATGGATGGTAAGGGGAGGCCCTTCCCTACGAGGGTCGCATTCTCAGGGGCTAGAGAGGATGGCAAGAAGCCAGTTCCAAATGGATGTCACCACACGTCACCCTTTAGACTTTTATTCACATCTGGTGTTTTGGCATTTTCTAGAGGAGAGGAGTGTGGGAAAAGACCAGTAGCACAGGGATGGGGAGAATCCCCAACATCCCCCCATAACTTTTCCTTACCCCACCCATAAGGGAAGGTACACAAAGATGGAATAAGGGGAAATGAGGGGGGAGGCAAAGAGAGAGATGAAGAATTGCCCCATCCCTAAACCGTGGCGCACTCACACTGACACATGCACTCTCTCTCCCACCTGCACTCGCTCTAACATACACTCACTGTAACACTCACTCTCTCACTCATTCTCTTTCTCTCTCTCATTCTCTCTGTGTCTGTCTGTCTCTCTCTCTCTCCCTCCCTTGAAGGGCCTGAGCAAGGTTACACTGAGAATCAAAAGCAGAGTGGAAAAGGGAATGGAAGAAGGATGGGGAACTGAGGAGATCTCATTACAGACAGAAGGTCCATTCCCCCCTCCCCCCTCCCCCTCAGTCTGGAGGGGTGGCCCCTGCATTCCAGCTCTCCCCTTAACTCAGCCAGTCCCTCAAGGCCTGCCTCAAGCGTGCTATAAGGGATAGGAAGAGAAGGGAATTGAGGAGGAGAACTGGGTTTCCTTTCTCTGTCCAGCCCCTCCTCATGCCAGTTGGTCTGTGGTGCCACCTCTGCATGGCCCCCACTTTCAGGAAGAGGTGAGGCAGAGTGAAGGCTCTTAGCTGGTCACTCTCTGGTAGAAGTAAATATAGCCCAGGTCCTTGGGTGGCTTCTCCGAGGCACATACTTTCTGGTCATTGTAGATAACCCACCTTTGGGAAAGGAAGGAAGAGGAGAAGATGGGTAAACTGGGGTCCTAATGTGACACCAATGACATTTCTGTGCCACTGAGAGGAATGACTAAGAAATGAGCCTAGAGAGCTGGTATAGTAATCCCCAATTTTCTGTGCCTTGGCCCCAGCCTATGGCCAGACCTGACTATTTCCAGCAACCTACAGCTCAGCTCCACAGTCAGGACCCACAGATGGCAATTCAAGGCACTCCTGCTTTTGCCATTCCTGGCTCTCCCATACAAATGACCTATCAGCCATGGAATTTTCCAATAGTGGCAAACTCCCTATTTCTCCTCTCTTCCCCTTTTATTATGATCAGTTAAAAAAGACCAACAAAAATGACCATTTCTGTTCAAAGAGGACCAAATGTAAAACTGTACTTATTGACATTTTACACTATAGTAACAAAACTCCCCAGCTTCGGCAACCCCTTCTGAACATTCAATGGTACACTTTGAAGTGTTTCATTGGTACTCTTTTATTTTTAGGGTTTTCTTCCAGCTCCAGTACTATCAATCTTTCCTCTTTCCATCCAACTAAATGATGACCCCCCTCCACTCCTTTTTCCAAACCACCTTTGCCCCTACCCCCAATTACTTTCTTACCTGCCTTCTTTCTTGATATGGCAGACATAGTGACCACACATGGTAGAGGTACCCATGTGACTGATGAAGGCAAAGAGCTGATATTCTAGGAAAGGAAAATTTGGGAAAGAATCAGAAGAAGGCGGAATAGGGGAGGAACCTCACAGTCACACTCCCCAAGACCCCAACAAATTTTGTTTCTTATGACCCACCCAAAAGACTCAAAATCAAGACATGATGTATAGGCAAGTGTGTCACAAACCATGTGATGGATCTAGTGTTAATATGAGCTTCCAAGCCATCCACCCCAATCTTAAAGGCTTAATAGAAGCTTTTAGTCCCAATAAAAAGTCAAGTTTCTAGTGGGGAGGTCTGGAGTAGACGCTAGGGACTGGTCTGAGACAAACAACAAGGGCCCTTTCTTCAGAGAGACTCACTTCCAGGACCATCTCGGACTTTGGGCCCCACAGGCACAGATTCAGAGATGGAATCTGCAGCTGAGCGCCCCTCTGAAATGTCCATAGCAGCCTCTGCATCCAGGTCATCGATGTGGCTAAAAATCCAATCCACGGCCCGTTCGAGATTGTTGTTCTGGGAAAGAGGAAAGGTAAGTTGTTGTTTTTTCAAAATTATATGGCAAAGATTGTAAGTGAGGTAGGAATGCTGACAAAACAGGGAAAACTCCAAGAATTCCCTTGGTACAAAGAGCTTTCCTTCATCCATGGTGTATCCACCCTTCCCACACTGCCCCTTCCCTCCTCCTCCACCCTCCCAGCCCGCACAGCCTCTACCGTAGCCCGAAGCGCTTTCATGGCCTGGTCCCGGGAGAAGCCCATGGAGACAATAGTAGCCACGCAGTCTTCTGATGGGGGGTCAGCCACGGTGCTGGTGGAGCCAGGACCACTGGAGCCAGGCAGGACAAGTGGGTTTGCAAAGTCTGCAGGTGGGTGTAGTGTTGATGTGTGGAGTGGGTCAAGAATCCCTGTCCCTTGACCCCCCACTTTCTCACACCCTCCTTTATACCTGGATCATCCATATGGGACATGACCCAGTTCATAGCAGCTTCAGCCCCACTGTTGCCAGTGTAGTAGACAGCTTTGCGGCAGGCATCCATGGGGAAGCCCATCTCCACCAACTGAATGATGACAGATTCATCCAACATGGGTGCTGTAGGGGGTGGGGGGTACACAGGTGTCATCCAGCTCCCTGCACACTGCCTTCCCTCCATCCATCCTCCCAGGCCTTACCCCCCATTCTTTTAACCCCTCCCTTCCTCTACTCATATTCCCAGACTTTCTCACCAACCTACTGAGGGTTCAATATGCCCAACAAACAAATCGAGGTGACTCCCATACCCCACTTCCATTCTCATTCTGAACCACAGCTACCTCCTCCTACTGCCTTCCGAGGCAGAGATACTACTGAGTGCACACAACTATCAAGACCCCCTTCCATGCACCCGGAGGGGATGGACAGGAGATGGGGGTATCTCCACCTCCCCAAACAAAAACTGTGGAAAGGGGTTCTCTAACGTGTGGGAAAAGGGGAATGCAAAAGGGAGGACTGACAGGCAAAGTATAGAGAGGAAGAAAGGGCCAGGGAGGGGGCAAGGTGCAGCCTCCCTTCCCCAACCATTAGCAAGGTCAAGAAGGCAGGCAGGAAGAAGAGTCACTAACATGTCGGAGAGGAGAAGTGAGGGGAGCAGAAGGAGTCTTCATCTTCGTTTCCATAGAAACCAAGGCTACCTTTGGGTTCATCTGGGGTGACCAGGGGTGGAGCAATGTCAGGGAGCTCCTCCTCTCCAGGCTGCAGCCCTGCCCCCCGAAGCTGTGAGATATCCAGCTCCTCAGGCATCTCGATAGATACATCTGGAACCACATAGCGGGTAGGTGACTTCAGAGCTCCCAGCAGTTTAACCTCAACAAGTCCTCTCGGGGGGACTCGGCATTTACTCAAACACTGGAACTACTTTTAGGCAAGGACAAAAATCAAAGTGGAATAGCACAATATTGTAGAAAAAACCTTGGAGTCAGGAACCCCAAATTCTCTTCTTGGTTCTTTCACTAAATGGCAGTTACCTTTGGGGACTGACCCGCAGAGAATAATCTGTGGAATGAGAAATCTGGACTAGAATCACATAATCCTAGGCATTGGAAAGGACCTTCGAGGTTCTCTGGTCAAACTCTCATAATGCCCAAACACGTGTAGGGACAAGAGAGTGTCTGACCTCAACAAAGGTTGGGAAATCTCTCTTTACCTGCTTCCCTAGAATTTCCACCTACTGATAATAATTCTGCCTTCTGGAGCTACCCAGCTACATTTAATTCTCTTTCTATATAATAGCTCTTTAGCTATCTAACACCTCCCAAAACCTTCAACTATTCCTCACAACACCTCATGTTGGGCACCTTCACAGAAGCAGACAAGGCACTGGTGCTCTTCATACAAAGGGTGCAAACCAGACCCTCCTTCTGCTTTATCGAGCAGGAACTTCTGAGCCTTTCCTTTAACACAGCTGACTTCTCACAAGAAT
The DNA here is from genome assembly GCF_027887165.1 of Monodelphis domestica. Taxonomy (NCBI): domain Eukaryota; kingdom Metazoa; phylum Chordata; class Mammalia; order Didelphimorphia; family Didelphidae; genus Monodelphis; species Monodelphis domestica. Next base: position 121,324,699 of record NC_077231.1, read on the forward strand.
TTGTTTAAACCCTTTCTATTTTAGGATCAATTCTAAGCCAGAAGATCAAGAAGGGCTAGGCAATTGGGGTTAAGCCTTTTTTTTTTGCCCAGGGTCACCCAATTAGGATGCATCTGAGACCAGATTTGAATCCAGATCCCTTCCAACTCCAGGCCTGGTCCTCTCTACTGAATTTTTTTAAGTCAACATTAAGAGCCAGGCATCAGGGATGAGTGGGAAGCTATGTTTGACATCACAAGATCTGAATTCAAATCTCAATTGTGCTACTTACTATTTATGACCTTGGGCAAGCCCCTTTCTCTCTCTGATCAAGTTTCCTCATCTATAAAATGATGGGATGGATTTGATGACCTCTTGATGTCCCTTCCAGTCCTAAATCTTTCTTGTTAATGTGTCTTCCTATCTCCCCTTCCCACACTTCTTGTGCCTTACAACAGCTGCCTATCTCTCTTATCTTCTCAATTTGGCTCTACCCCACATTCCCATGGCCTTCCTCCAGACATGTTTTCAAGTTTTAAAACTGAATCACAACCTTACTTTCTCTTAACCCTCACCATCCCACCACTCTAGCCTCCATCCCTAGTTCTTAAAAAAAATTTTTAGTTGTTCTACATGCACTTTTTAAAAACAAACATTGCTATCACTTGCTACCATCAACTGAGGCCCTTTTTTCTTCTCCTTTCTCTCAACAGAGTAGAGCTAAGCAAAATAAAGGGACTCACTGGCTAGGATGGACAAGGCCACATACCTAGCTTTTTGGGCACCCAGTCCAAGCCAAAGGTAAACTTCTTGATCTGGATGACCAGGTAGTCAGGGAACGAGGCGAATCGTGTTGTCCTAAATAAGAGAAAGGCTCGATACATGAGGAATCCCAGGCTTTTCCTTTCCTATTCCTGGGACATTCCTCTCTGAAATTCAATTCTTCTTGGCCAAGAAGGCTACTGCCTTATAAAAATGCCTCCCCTCAAGAAAGCTGCTAATGCTTCTAAAGGCAACTGAAAAATTCTAAAGGAGGGACATGGGCAGTGAATACAAATGGATAGGAGCAATAACACTTGTACTGGCCTGCAGCAGCCTGAATTCTTTTCATGAGCCCAAACAATATGGCAGAACTAAAGATGTCATGATAGAACACAGGGATAAAGCTCCTGGCCTGGTTTCTATCTGTGAGAAGGCAGTGCAGAAAACACTGAAAAAGCCCAACTTGGTGTATATATGTACATGAAGGCACTTCATAGTGGAGCTTAGGAACAGAGAATCCCAATCTCAATGGATTCTGAATAGAAATACCAGCCATGGACAATGGGATCCCTGGAACAAGGCTCTAAGCACTATATCCATGGGCCTGTTGCAAATGGGACTCACTTGACAGCCACAGATTTAGCTTGCAGGGCTGTGCTCCAGAAGTCATCCACCTGCTCAGGAGCTCCAAAGGCCTCCAGGCAGGAACTAAAAGGCACCTGGGCCCGAACCAGCTCTGGCAGAGGCTGCTTCTCCTCTTCTGCTTGGCGTTTTCTCTCCTCATACTCCAAAAGCTCCTCTGGGGGACAAAGTCAGTTGTTCTGGTCAGCTCACTTCCCTCCCCTAGCCTGTCCCTCCCAGAGTCTACTCTGGCTCCCTTCTCCACCAAAGTTTAATAGCCCTGTAAGGAAGAAAAATGGAGGCACATATACCCTTCCTGCCTTCTAACAGAAGATTAAGGAAGGTCAATCATGCCTGACCCCAAGGGGCCCCAACCTTAGATCACCACCTGCCCACCTCAGCTGCCCCAAAGCATGGGTCTAACACCACTGCCTCCTCTCATCCCAGGGGCATGTGGGATCCAAGTGGGCTACTTCATCAGTATTACTCCCCCAACCTTTGTTAAGGGCTGCATCCATGGGTACAGGCAGCTGCATGATATAGTCCACTCGCTGCGTGTACTTGACCTTCTCTGTGGCCAGGCACTTGATCTTCTCTTCCACCAGGAATCGGAATACCTCATTTGGGTTTTCTGAGCTTCGGCAGTTCCTCTGAAGGGAAATGGGAAGGCAGGGAGGAGGAAGGATTGAGGGATCCAAGATAGGTAATGAGGGCCTAGAGAGGAAAGGGAAGCCCACCAAGGTCTTCAGTGATACAAGGGTGAAGTGGGGGCCTTCTCTAGTAAACCCCACCAACACTGAGGGGCACCTGTGCTTCTCTGGCAGTAATGTCCCTGATAGCAGGGGCTATATATCCCTTTACTCTATTCCTCAGATTCTCTGGACACAGAGAACTGCCAAGTTAAGGGAGTTAGGATGACTGACAGGAAGAAATAAGGAAAAAAGAGTACAACAGTCCAGGAGGAGGGCTGTTTTGCCCACCCTTGGCTCATTCTCTTTCCTTCTCCTAGTCAAGAATCCCTCTTTTACCTCAACCATATTTATAAAATGAAGGAAGAACTCCTGGGCATCCTGCTGCCGGTTGGTAGAGAACTCTGGGTGTCCTTTGCCAATGAGGGCCTTGAACATTCGAGGAGCAATGCCATCCTGAATTCCCTGAAGGGAGTAGAAAAGTAGTTCAGCTGGTGCTCAAAGTTCTCCATTCCAAGAATCTCCCAGAAACCATCCCTTCCTTCAAGAAATAGTCCTACCAAGAGGGAGAACCAAACTCACCTTTTGCTCTGGCACTTGTTCCCCATCTCCAGATTCTGGTGCTGGCTTGGAGTACTCTCCTGAGAGAAGGCCATGGCCCAGCTTGGCTCTGTGATAACGCCCAAGAGTCAACATAGGCTCTGTCACACTCAACACACAGCCCATGGGCACCAACTGTCACACACACAACACACAGCCTCTCCTGAGGCATCTTACTCCAGGGTTCTAAAAACTTTACAAAAAGCAGAGTGGTATGGGAAAAAGAACACAAGGCCTAAGAGCCAGAAGATGCCAGAATGAATTCCAGCTTCAATCTCAGAAGCCGTGTGACCCCAGGCAAGCCAACCAACCTCCCTCGGCTATAAAATGATGAATAAACCTCTGCCTCACCTAATTCATTGGAATGTTTTAAGGAAAAAATTTTCAAATTGCAAATTCCTAAGTAAATTTAAGCTACAGTTTCCTCTTGGGTCCTTGCTATTGGTCTCATCAAGAACTCTATCAATGTGAAATATCTCTAAAAGGCAAAAAACCAATGGCACACCTCCCCTTCCCCACCCCCCCCAATCCCCACCATTCTACTCAGTTCCCAGGACTGACATGACAAAAATCTAGCCCCAGGCCCTTCCATCTCTTCCACCCCAGGGTTCAGCCACATACACCTGGGTGCTGAAGTCCTGGGTGGGGTCTGACGGTGCGTTCTGGAAGATCTTTTCCAACTTGTCCACATACCTAGGGGCCAAGAGAATGCTTATAACTCTCCAGCCCAAACAAGACCAAGGGGAAAGTCAGTGGCTATGAGTGAGCTAGAGAAAGCCAGGAGAGGATTCCATAGAAAGAGAGATACTCAGAAGGAACTCTACCCAAGTGAGAATGGATTTTAGGGCCCAGAAAATCTGCCTAGCAGGATAGGATGGGCCTTCATAGTCTCTCAATACAAGGTGACTCTCTGGCAACTCTTTCAAAAGAGAAAGGAGAAAAGGAGGGTTTAGAATTGGCAATCTATATATACAATTTGTACCACCTTGATTTGTATTTGTTGGTATGCTACATTATAAATATTTCCCAACTGCTGCTTTTCATTGTGTATCCTCTTTGGTAAATTAGACTAAATGCCTGGCAGTGTCTTAATATTTCATCTTATAGCAACTCAAACCCTCAGCCCTTGCTGGTCTAATGGCTTTGTTTGTCAGATAATCCAATTTTAGGCTAAATCCTACACAAGGCCAATAAAAGATGGGTTCTCTGCTTAAGCATAAGATCTAGGTCCTGAGAGAGAAAGGAATTATACAGAGGGGTCACAGGAGCTTGGGGACTGCTACTCATCTTATTCAATTCTATCCCTTTATAATGCTTGGGGCCTGTAGAGTCACAGTAAACTTCTGAGGAATCATTCTGAGATTTGAACAGAATGCAAATTGGAGGGGCGGCGGGAGGGAGCCAAGGATAATCTGAAGAAGGAGAGAATCAAGCAGGCTGTGAAATGGAAGATGAGAGATACTGAAGTCCAGAGCCCTTAAGCAAAATGGCCAAATAAAGTTCCCAGGGGAGGGAAACACTCACTTCCTCTGGAAGTCAGGGATGCTGAAGAGCACTTGAACCACGGAGTTGAGGTAACAACTATTGCCTAAGTTTCGGATGCCCGTGTAACTGGGACCATAGAGGGGTTTGAGCTGCACGCTGGACTCCTGGATCAGCTCCCATTCACCAATCCGCTGGTTCATATCTATCTCCAGCTCCGTCATTGTTTTGTCTGTCTGGAGTGGGAATGGGCAAATGAGCTTTGGGAGCCACCGTCTTCTCTTTGTGCCTACTATATATAGTGCACAGTGTAGGGGTACAAGCCATGGAATCTAAGGGATTCTCCATCTCCTCCATGGACCATGAAACAGAAATCTGTGACAGCCATCTAGCTTCTGTGTGAATCAAGGAATGAAAAAGATAAGCCCTGATCCCAGACAAAAGTTTTTCAGAAGAAATACCAAACCCTGTCCACCTAGCAGAGGTGGTCCATCCTAAAGCACTCTCCCTCAATGCCAGCTGCTTGGGGCCAGAGCTCAAGGCCCAGGCTGCCCCCAAACTAAGTTCCAGGTCTCACTGTAGTTGGGGGGTGGAGAGTGGTGAAGGGAAGAAGACACGAGAAACAACTTACTCACCTTCTGCATCTTTAGCATGTCAATACCAAAATGGGCTAGGTGCTCCGCCAGGTTGGGATCCAGAACCATATCATCTTCATCATATGAGTAAACATCTGGGCAAAAAAAAGGATTGACATTACCAATGAGGAGAATGGGTTTGCTCTCAGGCTCTCTGATTCCAAAGGGAGAGAAGCCCTCATGGGATGGAATGACAAAACTTATTCAGAACACCCTCCCAGAACCACAATTCATCTAGACAAACATTTATTAAATACTTTTGATACGCCAGGCACTGTGCTAAGAGCTGGGGTTAAAAAATGAGGAAAATGGTCCCAGCCCTCAAGTAGTTCACAATCTATTGGCAGAGACAACATGCAAACAACTATCATATGCAGACCAACAGAAATATTTTCAAGAAGGGGGATAGGGAAAGACTTCTTGTAGGAGCTGGGATTCTAGCTGAGATTTGAAGGGATCTAGGGAAGCCAGGAAGTAGAGATGAGGAAGGAGAGCATTCCAGGCATGCAAGGTAGCCAGTATCTCAAATTAAGGACCACCTGTGAGCCCCTGATGGATTTCCTGGAAGAAATGGAAGAGTTACTAAAACTAAGGGTCTGTTAAAAGCAAAGGAAGATGGACATAAGAGGAAGGTGGAGGGGCCATACCTGCACCATCAGGTGTGATGGTGCCTAGCTTGACTGCCAATGGGTAGCCAGTTTCCTTGTAATGTTCTACTGCGTGGTTATTGCCCCCACTGCCATCAAAGTATCGACGACCACAGAGTATGGAACCATCCGTCATGTTGAGCCACAGGTTTTCCCGCATGTCACACTTGGAACATTTCCAGCCACTGCCAAAACAGAAAAAGGAAAAGGCTGAGCTTTCCCTTTGAAACCTCAAGTGGGCTATGACAGTCTAAATCTCCCCCCTCACCAAAAACTTTCTTTGTATATTCCCAAATATGTTTTTCTACAAAGAGGACAACAAGGACTCTTATTCACCCCTTCCCCTTTTTGCCATAGCTGCCCCCTCTCTTTCTCCCTACCAGCTCCAAACCTGGAGGAATGCCCTCTCTTTTCCCACCGAGATGCGCACTATGCTGTCTGTGGAAGCTGCAGGGCTAGGTCTCACCAGGGAGGGATTCGGGCAGGGTTCTCCAGCTGCTTGAGATTGAAGGCGTGCTTGGAGACTTGCCGCACCTCCCCATCCCAAGCCTGCACCTCCTGTTTCCGTGAAGCCGAGTCTGCTGCCAGCAAGGCCTCCACTGCACTGGTGATCTGGGAGGGCAGACAGAAGGGCACCAACATCAGAGGCAGAACTGGATGCCTAGCTCTGTATGCTGCTCTACCTTGTTTCCCAGCAGCCTTCCCCAGACCCTCACATCCCCCACCAGCCTTAAGCAATCTGGTGCCGACATGGCAGGGGGATGTCCATACCCGATCTCTGACCATTTCAGGCAGCCCTCCCAGCCCATCTCGGGCAATCTCTAGGTAGTCCGGTAAAATGACAATCTTCACATCCTCATCGTATTCATATTTCTCTGTGATGTCAAAGCCACCTTCCACACCTGGTAGGCAGAGAGGAAAGGGCAAAGAGGGAAACAGCTGAGGCTTGGTGACCCAGAGGGGCCTAGACCCCTGGCCCTCCTACCTGCTCCAAAACTGAGTGCCCCTTCCTTAGGGCAGTCCTCATGGCAATGAGAGCAAATGGGTTTTTCTAGTAAAGAGAATAAGGGGATGATCTTATGCTCACCAATAGCTAATCGAGTAGGCTTCTTCCTAGGAGGATCTCCAGTACCTGAAGTGCTATCGTCTTCTTTCTACAATGAGGCAAGGAGGTCAGGGTCAATGCTAGGACCATAGGAATAAATACAGTGTTTTGTAGAAAATGGGAGGAAAGAATTGAGCTGGGAAAAATTCACTGAGTGAAAAGAGAAAACCTGAGAAACGAGGATAAGAACAACAGAAAATGCAAAGAGAAAAGACCCTTGAAAGCAATTAAAATGTCCAGGCTCCAAGGGCCTAACATGAAAATGACCACACCCTACTCATGCCCATTCATCTTACCGGACGGCGGGTCCTTTGGAGGTGAAGGTAGACCCGCTGGCCAGTCCTGCAGTAGTGCTTCTCAACATATTGTTTCCCAAAGCCCAGGAAGGTATTCATGCAAATGTAGAGACCACCCTCAGACTCCTAAGAGATGGGAGATAGGAAAAGAGGGAGGGGAAAGCTGGCCACATGGGTTCCCCAAAGGGATGAGAACCCATATTGAGATTCTAATATTTAACTGAGCCAGGCTATTTTTAGATCTATGTCAGACTGACATGAATGAGGGGGGTTAGTTTTTAAATAGTAACCCAATGTAGTCATATACCAAAAAACTATAAGGGTTCAGCTTAGTAAACCTACAAAGATTTGTATTCTAAAAAAAGATAGAGGACATCTTTCTCAAATATTAATCTCTAAATGTTTTATATATCTTTTGACTTAAAAATAATACAATGCAATATTACATTGTGGACTGAGACAAAACACTGAACATTTGAAAGAAAAGAAGGAAGCATCACAGGATACCAAAGTACATTATAAAATAAATATAGAAACAAAAGTACTTGTGAATACATATACATACATCTATATATGAACACACGAGAAAATTATACACATATTTAGAAGATTAGGAACCAATATAGTCTAAAACAGTTTCCTAGGAAAATTGTTTATCACACTTAAAAAAATGCTAACATCATGCTCTTTATTAATGAAAAAAAATGGAGTCTACTCCTATATTTCTGTGCTTAGATATCAAAGCCATAAGATTATAATTATTAAATTCATCTACTAATGATTTCTTCTTTACTTGGCTGGCTATAGAAATAGAAATATACAGATCCATTCTAATTCCTTTTTGCCATTTAAGATGGAAGTCGTAAGAGAAATTATTCACAAATCATCTATCAATAGCATGCACAACTTATGAAGTTCATGTCAAAGTTAGTGCAGGGAAAACTAATTCATAGTTTGCTTTTAAGAGGTCAAAAGCAAAATAATCACTATGAATTCAAACCAGACTAATCATGTATCCCTAATTTAACAAACTGGATTAAAAACTGTATAATGAGAATGCTGATGTTAGTGGGCAAATGGAGATTCCCTTGGGTGGTCTCCAAAGAATTAAACCTCCCCAAATAAAATACTATTTTGTTTTTAAATGAAAAGATATTATTGTAAAGAAACCTGAAAGCACTGACAATCTATACTCCAGAACAAAAGCTACAGAACTTCCTATGGAAAACAAAATGAAAATAGTTTATTCATTTATGATTAGTCAATATTGTTGAAATCAAAAGTAGGAATGCTAAAGAAACAAAATGAAACTTACATTTTATTATATAATTATAAGCAAAAATCAGAGGCTAATTAATTAATTTTTCAAGAATAATTCTAACAGAAACAAAGCTTGTAATGCAGACTAAACTATGACTGTCCATCCTATATCAAAGATTAATGTAGTCTCAGGAGTATGCTTTCTAGAATGTTAGACTACATATAAATACAAAGTCTACATCTCTAGAGCCTTTTTACTCCTTTTAGACTCAAATATTCTTGGTTTTTACCCACAATGTTTCTTCAGGAATGGCCAGGATGGCAGGACAGATTAGGGAACTGTTTCATTGGAACTAATATGGGGTTCATATCTCTGGAAAAATCTGACCAAAAAAAACTAAACCACAGAAAATATCCTATATAGTGGTAAACTGGATGAATTGTGACTTTACAAAGCACTAGGAAATCTCAGATGTCCAAAACCTGAAGCTTAGACAATCTAGCATTCCTTATCTGCAAAACCCTCCTCCCTTCCCAGAGACTACTCAAAATATCAGAATCCACCAGGGCCTCCCACCCATAGAAATCACATCTATTTCCAAGGCTATCCTTACTGAGAAGTCACCAATGTATGCACTGGAGAAAAATACTAGGAAAGACAAGTTTCCAATTCAATCTGTGCATATCTAAGAAGGAAAAATAGATTCCCTTGAGGTTGAGTGATGGAGAAAATGGAAGAGAAGATTGGGGGGATGACGATGTATACATACTCCAGGGGGCAACAGGTGTAACCTCAGAACAAGGACTTTTATAGCTTTAGAAAATCCTCATATTACAAAGAATAAGACAAGGAAAATCTTAGGCCCTCACAGAGCTCTGAACCATCCCTAACACTACTATATAGTTCACAATATTCCTGATAGCCTTTTCCCATGGGAGAAACAAACTAAACCCTTTTCACTGTCCCCACCCCACCCCAAATGGGGACAACTAAACCTATCCTGAGGAGGCCACAGCGCTCTGCCAAGTGGGCCATATTTGCTCTGGGTAAAGGAAGCTTTGTTAGTTTCTTCACCTAGAGCTGCCAGTTCCTTAAAAGGATCTAGCTGTCAAAAGACAGATCGGGTACCTTCTGGGTTTTTTTTTAAATCATCAGGAACAGAAATTGACAGAAGTCAATGAGAATATTAAAAAAAGAAATTGCAACAGCCTCTTTTAGAGAATGAAAGCCTTTGCTTTGGATGTGGGATCCTCACCCAATCTATGAATTCAACAAGCATTAATAATATATAATTCTTATGATGCACAAGGTGCTACCTATGCTATCTGAGAATATGAAAAAAAAATCAGTCCCTGCCTTCAAGAAGTTCAATTTCCACTTTTAACATAGAAACAAATAACTATACAAACCCTATCATCTGAAAAAGGAGAGGCCTAACAATTACACTAAGTAAGCATCATACAATTCATTATTCAATTTCTGCCCTAGAAATAAGTCTTGTGGTTTTCACAATGCAAAAAAGGTTTCTAGAGCTCAAGTCTAAGGAATCCTCTCCCATCACCTGCCAAAGACAAGCTCCAGGGAAAGCAACACTTTCTCCAAGATCTCCAGACCACAAAATCACAATAGATAAAAACTGCACTAAGGCACTAGATTAAAGCTTCAGAACAGAGAGCTATCTATCTTAAGCCCTGATGATACATATAATGAAGGTCTTCCACCCTGATTTGCCGATTTCAAATATGAGCCAGTCTTGACTGAACACCTCAAGGCAAGGCTCAAGAGCTACAGAGAAAGAGGAACACACCCAGTTTACTGCCTTCTCATTCTAAGCCTTCATCATTAGACTTATATCACACCGTACATCGCTCTCTGTTCCTGGATATCTCTGGTTGAGAATGAAATACAGTAGGAAAAGAGGCACGGGGTGATTAGTATGGAGCATAGTGTGTGGGTGGTGGCTTTGTGAAGTATCTAAGTCGGGACTGGAGATGAGTAAGATTTCTTTTGCATTTCTTCGAGACAAGAGCCGTCTTTGGGGGCCCTATTCGGTTCTTACTAGGGGAACTATAATAAATAGATCCATGGGTCAGTAGTGGGGGAGAGAGAGGGAGGGAAGGGGAATAAGGATGACTCTGCCAGGGGTTAGGAAACATTTGCATTTCATGATCCAATCCCAGCCCCTCCCCACGAGGTGGCAGGTCTACCCAATCACTGATCCTAAAGTGAACCAGCACCTGGGGTAGGCGCAGTGCACAACTAGAGCTACCCCCATGGCAGCCTGGGTGGGTGTGGAGAGAGGGGGGAAGGGAGGGAAGGGAGAAAAGGCAAACCTCCCAGCTAGACTACCACTCCCGATGGGCCCCACGCGCCCAGCGAGAACTCTCCAGCTGGTCGCCAGGACCACTCGGGAGATGTAGTCCCTTGGCTCGGGTGCACCTCAGGCTTCGAATGACAGAGAAAGGCATGGGCGACTACAACCCCCAGAGTGCTCTACAGGACAGGAGAAAGAAGGGGTGAATAAGGGGCACTTGGGGGTGGTAGTCGCCTACAGTCCTTTTGCTCGGGAGTATTAACGGCGGAGGAGGGCGCGGAGGACTACAAATCCCATAGTGCCTTGCGATAGTCCCGGTCGTGCAGGCCCCGGCAGAATGACCAGGACGATGCTCGCCGCAGGCATGGGGAGTGGGCTTACCGGTGTGTCGAAGGAGAAGGCGCACTCGTCTTTGTGAACCCGATCTCCGGCCTTGGGGACCCGGATAGTCGGTAATACAGATAGCAGCGCCTCCTCACTCAGCTCCGCCATGACACCGGCAGCAGCGCTTCCACACAGAACGGCTCCCGCGACTCCCACCGTTCCTCGCCCCTACTCTCTCAACCAATCCGTAAACCACTCTGAGCGCACGCGCACGAAAAAGCGACGCGCGCGGCTGGCGGTTAGGTAAAATTTCTCTCCCCTACTTTATATGGAAGCCAATGAAAAGCATTCCTATAGCAATTGGCAGCCGGCTTAGCCAATCCACGGCCCCCAGAGAAAGAATGCTTATAAGATTGCGAGGCCGGTAGCGAAGTTTTTGCTCTCCTGACTATGTCACCTCTGTCGCTCCCTCACGCGCCTTCGGCTGACCAATCCAAATCTACTTTTCAAGTAATTGACAGATATTTTAACTAATCAATCCGTGAAACGTTTACTGGGAATGGCCTAATCGAAAAAAATGGAAGGACTGAGAGAATAGATTCTTTCCTGGCATTTGAAAAGCAGTTTCTAAGGAGGAAGAAACCTTAGGAGATACATGTAGCCCTATCCAATGGATGCTATAGGATAACCTTTTGGGGGGGGGGAGGGGGGGGAGGGCGGGAGGCATTAACTTGCCAAAGCTCTAATGTCTCTTCATTCATATTTTACCCATCATTTTAATTCTTCAGTTCTCCATTAAAATATTAAATGATAGTCAATACGAAATAGTTTAATACTTTTTGAGGGATTCAAGGAATGTCAGCCGGCATGAACTCGAGAAAAAGTCATTTAATTAATCAAAGATTCCCCTCGAAAAAGAGATGAGCTTTCGCTGTAGTAGGTGGGCTTTCTGGTCCAGAGTCCCGTTTTAAATGCCCATTGGCCCCCGTGATGCGTGCGACAGACAGCTCGCAGGCCCAATGAACGTCCAGATTGGCAAGAGGCGTCTCACGTACAGGAAGTTCAGCCAATCAGAGGTAGCCAGGGGGCGTGGCGGGAGGTTTGAAACGCAACTTTTAGAATTTGGGACCGAATGGTAACAGATCTACAGGCGATCTCTGAATTCGACGAGTGAACGAGTTTTCAGGTTTGAGAATACTATCTCCTTCCGCCTAAAGTCCTTTCTTCTTTCTCCGCCGGGACCCTCTGTCTGGACGGCGCTGGGGCCTCCACTCCTCGGAACCAAGGCAGGTCAGAAGCCAAAGGTCAATTCCCTCCTTTTGGCGTGGCAGTGAAGCGGCGCGGGATAGTTGTCAGATCCCTGAGAGACCCTTTTCTCCTTCCAGGTCCTCCCCTCCTCCCGCCCTCGCGGGCAGCTGACCGGCGGAGCAGTGAGGATGGGCTCGGCCAAGAGCATCCCGGCCACCCCGGCCCGTCCTGCGCCCTGCAACAAGCACCTGGCGCACGTAACAGATCCTCGTTCTCCCAGTGCAGGCATTCTGCGCACCCCTATCCAGGTACTGGGAAGGTGGGAAGCTCGAGGGGCCTCCCTCTGCCCTAGATCCCTTTGGGGAGTGTAGGTGTAAAGGGGCTCCTTGTGCCCCTCGGGAGATGAGCAACCCAAGCCCTACACCGGAGTTCGGAACTGTTTGATCCAGCTTACTCATTTTATAGTTGAGGAAACTGAGACTCAGAGAAGTGAAATGGATTACCCAAGGTGGTATCATAGCAAGACCCAGGAGGTAACCCAGGTTTTCTGACTTCAAAGGGAGAGTTCTTTTCCATTCTACTCTAAATGGACTGGAGGTAGCTCCACTGGATTTGGAGACAAAAGACCGGAGTCTCAATCACAAAAATTCCAACATCTGTATGTTGTGACCATAATTATTGTGTTACTGTGTACCAGGTACTGTGCTAAGTGCTTTACAAAGATTTCATATTATCCTCACAGCAACCCTGAGGGGTTGGTACTATTATTATCCTTTTATAGATGAGGAAACTGGGACAAACAGAGGTTAAATGTCTTTCCCAGGTTGACACAGCAAGTAAGTATCTGAGGCTGGATTTGAACTCCGTTCACTTTGCCAGCATCTACCCTTGGTGACCATGAACAAGTCGCCTAATTCTCTGAGCTTTCTTTTATCCAACTAGCTAATGCCTGCAAAGGGATCTGTAATGTGATGCAATTATATTATTGGAAGCACAAGAGAGGAGGTAGGGGCCACCCTACCCTAGTCCTGAGAACTGGTCTCAGTTCTATGTCATATTGGCAGGTGGAGAGCTCACCACAACTAAGTCCCTCTGCCATGGAACAGCAGCAGAAAGCCACGACCAAATATATACAACAACCTCAAGACTCTGATCCCCGTTCTCCCACATTTGGCATTATCCGAACACCCATGAAAACCAGCACTGTAGGTGAGTATGACACCCAGGACCAAGACAGACCTGTTAGAGCCATTTCACATAAAACTATCCCCACAAGTCCCTATCCAAAATTTTTATCCTACTCCTTTCTAAAGGAATGGAGATTTCTCTTTTCCTCCCTTCCCCATCTTCACCCCTCCCCCTATATCTTTCTATCCCATGAATTTTTGTCCCTTCATGATTGGATCCTCATCTAACTTTGGGCTCATCTTCATCCCTACTCCAAGGCAGAGGTTCTTAATCTGGGATATTTGAAGTCTTTAAAAAATATTTTGAGGCCTTAATTTCAATATAATTGGTTTTCTTTGTAGTCCTATATATTTTATACATTAAAAAATTATTCCATAACATACACAAAAACTTTAAAATTCCTGCTCCAATGACCAAATCACAAGGCTTACCCTCCATGCTCTTGTTATATGACTGACAAAGGGTCTGGAAACAGTTCTTACTTCAAGCTTGTCTCTTCCAGACCCTTCAAACCAGCTGGTAAAGCAGCTTAGTGAGGCCTTTGGGGCTGAAGCCTCTAAGCCAGAGCATTCCACTGAGCCAGCCCTACCTGTGAAGTTTTCATCCCAGCCTGAGCAGGACTTGTCTCCATTCTCCCTTGAACGACAAATACCACCAGCCTCCCTGAGCCAAATTGAGGTTTCCCGAAAACAGACAAACACTACAGAAGTAACAGAACAGCTTCCAGCACCTCGAATGACCAGCCAGGACCCTGATAAGTTCTTGAGAGGCTCTGAGACTCCTTGTTCTTCAGGTACAAGATACTAGTGGGAGAAAAAGTAGCAAACAAGTTTCCCTTCAGAGGGAAAGGCTCCTCATGTAACGAAGGGAGTGACCTATGTTGGAGGTGAGTATCTGTAGGACAACTTGTGATTTTGATTTCTCCCTTCACCCTACCACCATTCAGGTTCTAAGCCCCCTAGAAGGAAACCTGCTAGCAAGGTCCTAGGGAGATCACCCCTCACCACCCTGCAGGATGATAATTCCCCTGGTCCCCTGATGCCTCGGCAGGTAAAGGTTGTGGGGAGAAAGGGAGTTTACTGAGTAGTTTGGTCCTTAGCAGAGATCTTCGTCTGAAATTGCTTCTCTTAAGTCTCTCCTCTCCTTCCCCTATAGGGTAAACGTTCCACAGTGCTGAGTGAGAATGTGGGAGATCGGAAAGAAGGGGCTATTCTGGTAACTGGACACCCTCTGAAGATCACTGGATGGGCCTGGGATCAGGGTCATAACAAAGAGAACCAGCATTGTTCCTTGGTTGAGAACTAGAGCCTAATTTGTTCTGCTCTAGACTTTGATGCTTCATTTTATCTCCTCTCCTAATAGCCAAGAGATGAACATTTGTTCTTCTTGCCTCCCCACAAAACCAAAGTAATCAGCTCTGACAGAGAGCACGTCATGTTCTCCGTATTTCTGTGTTTAAGCTAATTCCCCCATCTCCACTTTGTACAGTGTGTATTTGAAGTATGTATGATTTATATTAAAGAAAATGTTGAAAAAGTTAAAAGTTCTTATCAAAAGACTTGAATTGAAGAAAAGTCAGAGAACAGCCTATGACTGAAGTATCTTTCCCGTTCTAATCCCTCCTCTCCACTCAGCTACTAAAGTGATTTTCCCCCAAAGTCTGACTTCTTACTCTCCTCCCCTATAAATTTCAGTGGTTCCCTATTGCCCTCAAGTTAAAATAGGAAGTCCTTAGCATTTAGGTTTTTTCACATGTCCCCTTCCTACATTTCCAATTTTCTTCCATATTGCTTTTGTGTATACTCTGTGATCTAGCTGGGTCAGATCTACACATGTTTACCCACACTGTGTCCAATCTTTGAGCCTTTGCATTGGCTGTCCCCTGTGTCTGGAGCACGCTTTTCTCATCTTTTTTAACCTCCCTGACTTCCTTTAAGACTTAGTTCAATTTCTGCTTCCTGCAGAAGACCTTTCCCAGATTAGAATATACCTAGTCATTTATGTGTCCCTCTCATTGGAATGTAAGCTCCTTGGGGCCAAGAATTGTCTGCATTTCTTTGTATCCCTTTTATATTCTCTCTTGCCAGTGCCTGATAAACTCTTAATAAATATTTAACTTGACCCCCATTGCCTAGCCCTTACCACTCTTCTGCCTTGGAGCCAATACACAGTATTGACTCCAAGATGGAAGGTTAGGGTTTTAAATAATAAATAAATAAATAAATAAATAATTATTTAACTCTGGGGCAGCTGGGTAGCTTAGTGGATTGAGAGTCAGGCCTAAAGAGGGGAGGTCCTAGGTTCAAATCTGACCTCAGACACTTCCCAGCTGTGTGACCCTGGGCAAGTCACTTGACCCCCATTGCCTAGCCCTTACCACTCTTCTGCCTTGGAACCAATATACAGTATTGATTCCGAGACGGAAGGTAAGGCTTTAAAGAAAATAAATATTTAACTCACTATTTCTGTGACCTTAGGTAAGTCATAGTTTTATAACCTAGATGTGTTGGCTTCCTCTTTTGTAAAATGAGAGGGTTGGTCTAAACCCCTAAAGGCCCCTTCCAACTCTAAATATGGGAATTTTGGCCAGGTCTTCTTCAAGATGATGGAACGGGAAAAAAATAAGGGAGCCAACACTATCTAAAACACCTTAAAACAGAAAAGTTCCTCACTCCTCCACCCCTTTTATTCCCTCAAATATTTGAAAAATCATGTGAAGAAGAGATGTTCACTTTCATCCTACTCTTTGTGACTTCATTTGGGTTTTTGGGGGGCAAAAATGTTAGAGTGATTTGCTGTTTCCTTCTCCAGCTCATTCTACAGTTGAGGAAACTGAGGCAAACAGGGTTAAGTGACTTGCTCTTCCCAACTTCAGTCCTACTGACATTGTCCACTATACCAACTAACTACCCCAAGAGATAATCACTGTCAAAAAAGCCACACTGTCCTGCTTCCCTAGAGTGCCAGACCTACTGCTCCTTTTCCCCCCACAGCCCTATTTATTGCTACCTCAGTCCTTACTCCCTTCAGCCCAACCAAAATTATCCACTACCTTCCATTTCCCCACCTCTTTGGGTTTAGAAGGCAAGAGGTCCTGAGACCTATCTACTTATCCTTCACTCACCCTTCGCTTTCTACCAGAGCTCCAGAAGCACCTATATCCCCAGCTAGAGGGAGGCTCTATTTCTCTAGCTTCCATGTCCAAGTATGTCCCAGAATTCCTTACCTTAAATCCAGTCAATGGCCAGAACAATGGAGAGGCCCTTTGACTCCTCATTTCCCACCTTGTAGAAGTAGACCTGATTAGAGAAACTTTTCCCTTCTCCATTCCGGCATTCAACCAAAGCCTGAGCTATTCAACAACACTGAGAGGATTAGGCTTCCTTTCTGCTGCCCTACCCTACCCTGCCCCTATCTTCCCCCTCCCCTCAAAAAAAGCAGAATGAAACCACCTGTTCCATTACTTCCAGCCACCAACCAGGACCCCATTTTGTTCCTACTCTGGACCTTGATCAAAGTCCCCATTCTCTTTTGATGCCATTTAAGGGCAGTGAGAATTCTCTGATTTCTCAACAAGTGACCTAAGTAGAGGGGAGTCACCCTAAGCCCCATGCCATACTCTTTAGGTCAATCCCTTCTAGCCTATTCCTGAATGGAAAAGCAAGTAGCAGTTTCAAAAATTCACAGAATCTTAAAACTGGAATGGACTACAAAGGCTTGACTATCTAGTCAAGAATCAACCTTTACAAGCATCTTATCTGCATTTAGAAGTAATCATTGAGCACTGACTTGAAGACTTTTAGAGAGAGAGAACCCACTACCTCCTGAGGCGCAGTGCATTCCATTTGGGGATACCTCTAAAATGTTTTTCCATTGCATCAAGTCTAAACTTACTGCTTTGCTATTTCTACCTCTGCACTTAGAGGGCAAGCACAGTTAATCCTTATTCCACATGACAACCCTTCAGATACCTGACGACAGCTAAGTTTTCTTCTCTGTGAAGAGTGAATCAAACTTTCTTTGTCTATCAATCAGCAATTTTTGTTAATCAAAACTTCAAGCACCCCTACTTAACACTAAGTAAGAGTGTTTGCAAGTCACTTGCTAAGTGGGTGACATCTCCAGAGGTGACTGACCACCCCCTGGGCAGTGTTAAGCAAATTGAAAGACTGCAATTGGTTACCATAAAGTAGAGGAAGGGACAGGAAGTGATGCGGAAAAAAAAGACTATAAAAAGCCCTGAACTTCCTTTCCAGAGATCTTCAGGCTGGTGATTTGCCTCTTGGAGGTGGCTTTGGACTTGGGACTTGAACTGCTTCTTGGAAGACTGCTCCTGCATCTTCTCCTTGGACTTAGATGTTGGAGGACTTCGCCTTGGGTGAGTGAGTAGCTGAAGACACCACTGGACATGGTCCCTGCAGGGCTGAGCCTCACTTCACTAGAGAAGGGCTAGTAGGCTTATTAAAACCTGTCTTGTTGGTTACCTTTTTCCATTTTCACTTTGTAAATAAAGCTACTAAAGTCATTTTTGACTTAAGTTATAATATCTTTAAATCAATGATCGCAATATTACTTTAGAATTCTTGTATTTATACAAGCGACAGCTTCTATACAGGCAATGAATAAAGAGCAAATGGAACAGAGAAGGAGGAAGGAACATCAAGCAATAAAACAGAAATCCCAGAGAATTGGATATAGGCTTTGGAAGAACTCAAAATACAATTCAAAACACAATTAAGAGAGGCTGAAGACAATTGGGAAAAGAAGTTAAAAACTAAGATGTCATCTGGAAATAGAATTCTTGTATTTAGTCAAACCCCTAAATTTAAATTATTACATCTCTCTAGATCAAACATCCTCACTTCCTCCAACTGCTACATGATATAATGTTAAGGCCCTTCACTGTCCTGGTTGCCTTCCTCTTGACATTTTCCAGTTGCATGTCATCCTAAATTAGGTCCACTCCTTGAAACAACTTGAGGGCCATTTCCAAGTTCTAAAGATTTTAATGAGGAGACTTGATAGGTTTCTCTCAACTTTTTCAGTCATACATTTGGTAATAGTCCCTCTGTGCTCTGTCCTCCCTTTTTAGACATTTAGAATATTGTGTTCAATTCTGGGAGCCATAGTTTAAGAATCAATCAGTCAGGGAGCAGCTTAGAGGCTTAATGGATTGAGAGTCAGGTCAGGATATGGGAAGTCCTGGGTTCAAATCTGACCTCAGACATTTCCTAAGCTTTGTGGCCCTGGACAAATCGCAACTCCCCATTGCATTGCCTAGCTCTTACCACCCTATTGTCTTGAAATCAATATGAAACATTAATTCTAAAGTAGAAAATCAGAGTTTAAGGGGAAAAAAAGAATTGATCAATCAATTTATTTATTAAACATCTACTATGTGCCAGACACTGTGCTAAATGCTAAAGAGACAAAAAGAGACAAGAGAATTTCTGCTCTTATCATCTAAAGAAAATCATTAATAAACTGGAGAGTATCCAGAAAAGGGCAACAAAAATGGCAAAAGTAGCTGGGTGGCATAGTGAATAGAGTGAGAGTTTGGACTTGAAGTCACAAAGACTTGAGTTTGAAGACCACCTTACACATTTAATAACTATGTGCCTCTAAGCAAGGCTCTTTCTCATCTATAAAGTGACGATAATTCCAATGTCTCTCTAGAGTCTTAAAGTTGTTTTCAGGATTGAATGAAATAATCTTGAAAGGACTTTGCAAACCCTAAAGTGCTATCTCAATGTTGGGAGTTACTATTATTATAATTATTGGCTGACCCAGCAGAGAATGTTTCACCTGTAGATTTGGTAGGGAGGAGCAGCCATGCTAATTCCCTTTAAATATTTGAAGAGCTGTCATGTGAGGAAGAAACTGGCCCCAAAAGGTTGAACTAGAAATAGATAGAAGATGAAGAGAGGCAAATTTAGGCTTGACATCAGGAAAAACTTCTTGAAACAGAGTTGTCCAAAGGTACAGAGGGCTGTCTCAAAAGCTGGTCAGTTCTACTGGTATCTCATTCTTACTAGTGGCCATCACCATCCTTTTTCTTTGGTACCCACTATGTGACAAGGAAATCACTTTAAAAGACTGATATATATTAATTTAAGGTCGCCAAGGAATTCAGCTATGTAATTCCTAAATGAAAACTCAAGTTTGCAGTCAATCTTTTATGGAGTTTAATTACAATAGGAGGAAGAAAGGAATTAGAGATAGAGAGAGTAAAAGGGAGAGAAAGGAATAGGGCTTAAATACCCCTTCTGTTTAGGCTGGGCCAAAAGGCCCAAGCCCTTAGATAGCTGGGGCAAAGAAAGGAGATCAGTCCCTATTACTCACGTGACCAAAATGGAGAAACAGTCTCAGAGGCCCCCACCTTCAGCTTCCTTCAGAGCAAGCTTCTCAGAGTACACTGCCACCACTCCGGCCAACTCCTCAACCACCCCGAGTCTCCAGACCCCCCTGATCTTTAAGGAAACCATCCAAGTTGCCTCCCCTCAGTTCTCACATCTACCAATCACTGTCCATCAATTTCCCTGTGCCAATGGAGGCTCTAGCTTAACCCAGGACCGCCCAGAGGCTTTGCACATGTCTGTTGAAGGTCATATTTTCAAATGATTAAATCTTTGCTCCTTTGCTACAGCCCTTTCTAAATCCTGTTAACCTGAGTAGGGTAGAGATTGGAATAATTAAATTTTGATCTAGGCTGCAGCCCTTACTCAATCCTGTTAGGACTGAATAGGGTGGAGATTGATTCCAAGTATCTCCATTGTATCAATTCTAAAATCAATCATGACTCAAAGAAATTCCTGTTCTATGCTTAAGCATAGGTCAAAGTCCTTTCCATTGTTCAGCAAAAGGTTTCTGTCCTAAAGTAATCTTAAGAAGGTAGAAGGGGGAAACTCTCATGCCAATGGGATTCACATTCCAATAGCCAAGACCCACTATCAATAGGGAATTTTTCAAGTATGAAATTTCCCAATGGTGAAATTTCCAACATTTATAAGTCTAAGAAATTTTGAGGTTTACAACTAAGAATGAGATGGAAAACACCCTGTGGTAGAGTGGAAAGGGTGTGGACTCTCAAGTCAGATTCATATTTCATGCTCTGCCACTTTCTACCCATGTGGCCTCAGGAAAATCCCTTAATAAACTTCAGCCTCTTCACTTCCTAGCTGTGTGACCCTGGGCAAGTCACTTGACCCCCATTGCCTAGCCCTTACCACTCTTCTGCCTTGGAGCCAATACACAGTATTGACTCCAAGATGGAAGGTAAGGGTTTTAAAAAAATAAATAAATAAACTTCAGCCTCAGTTTCTTCATCTCTAAATTAGGAACAATGAAATCTGAAGTTCTTACCTCCTAGGTTTGTTAGGGTGTTCAAATGAGATATAACTCAGGAGGATTCATTTGTGCAAAATCCTTGGTAAACCATGAAGTACCATAGAAGTATTATTTCCGACTCTCTTCTTAGGTATTATCTCCTTTCTTTTTTATGATTCCACTTTAAAGCAAGCATTGTATATGTAGCCTCTTCCTCCCCAGCCAGTTCCTCAGTTTTTCTGAAGTTTCCTTTTGTCCTTGCATGAATTACTGTACTAGTCATTAGACTAGACAATTCTTGTAATGTTCTCCTTCATATCCTAATTATGTGCCCCAAGAAGGTGGAAGAGACCTCTCTGTATCTCATCAAAAAATGGCTGCTTCAGTATCCTTCAGTATTGCCTCCATCCACCCACTATTCCCTTCTTCCTCTGACCATTATTAGATTATCTTTGACCATTATATCCCCCCTCAGTGGCACCCAGGGTCTATATCATCATGTCATAAAAAGTAAGAAGCTTTTTCCCAAAATGGTCCATTGTTTCCCTCTATAGAAAGAACTTTATGCCCATCATCATGTTCCAGATTTTGGGTGGTTCTTCTATCCTTCCTTCTTGTCAAGTTCTCCCATCCTCCAATTTCCTAAGTGAGAATTTTTTTCTACCTCTTTCTGTTTCCTCAAAGTACATCCATTATTTCAAAGCAAGTACCTCTAGCCTAGACCAATGATGTCAGACTCAAATGGAGGCCATTAATCCATACACAAGGATCTCTGCTGGCCACATATTAACTTAGTTTTAAAATGTAGTCTACCAGCTATATAACCCTGGGCAAGTCACTTAAACCGCGTTTGCCTCTGTTTCCTCATCTATAAAATGAACTAGATATAGAGAATGAAATAGCAAATCACCCCAGTATCATTGACAAGAAAACCCCAAATAAGGTCAAAAAGACTTGGACACAATTAAGATGATAGAACCACAACAAAAAATGTAAACATGTCTATTTTTAAATTTTTATGTATTTTCCTAAATATTTTCCAATTACATTAAAAAAAAACAACAACAATCCTTAGTTGTGGCAAAATTGGGATACTAATGCATTGCTGGTTGAGTAGTGAATTGATCCAACCATTCTGGAAGGCAATTTGGAACTAAGCCCAAAGGGCTTTAAAAGAATGCCTACCCTTTGATCCAGCAATACTACTACTAAGTTTGTACCCCAAAGAGATAATAATAAAAAAAATGTATGTACAAAAATATTTATAGCCACACTCCTTGTGGTAGCAAAAAATTGGAAAATGACTGGGGAATGGCTGAATAAGTTGTGGTATCTGTTGGTGATGGAATACTATTGTGCTGAAAGAAATGAACTGGAGGAATTCCATGTGAACTGAAACAATCTCCAGGAACTGATGCAGAGTGAAAGGAGTAGAACCAAGAGAACAATGTACACAGAAAGTGAAACATTGTGGAACTCTCCAATGTAATGGACTTTGATAATATAAGACAATCCCAAGGGACTTAGGAGAAAGAATGCCTCCTACATCATGAGAAAGAACTGTCGGTGTAGAAACACAGAAGAAAAACTAATGACATCATTTGTTTATATGGATATATGATTGGGGATTTTGGTTTTAAAAGATTGCTCTATTGCAAAAGTGAATAATATGGAAATAGATATAAGTAATAACATTTGTATAACCCAGGGGAAGTACTTACTGGATCCAAGATAGAGGAGGGAAGACGGGAATGAAAGAAAATGAAATATGTAAACATGGAAAAATATTGTAAAAATGAAAAGTGGGAAAAAACCCAACCCTTACCTTTCTTCTTAGAATCAACACTATGTATTGGTTCCAAAGCAGAAGAATGGAAAGGGTTAGATAATGGAGGTTAAGTGACTTACCCAGGGCCTCCCATCTCCAAGCCTGGTTCATTTTATTTACCAAGACCCCTAGCTGCCCCCATCCCCAACAACATTTTAATCTAGTTAGGGTATCACTTGGGAGCATTTTAGGTGGTATGTGTGGGGGTTGGGGGGAGGGCAACACTATCCTAGACTTTTCATTTTGTTCTCTAGGACAAGATTTTGGCCTACATGGGGGTAATATGTGGAACGGGGATGGTACCACCAAAAATACATAGTACACTTTCCAGATCACAGCAAAAATCTCCCATTTTGGTTTGAAACAAGCTTTCCCAGCCAAATCCAACTGTATTTGAGTGAGGAGAATAAAATATTGCAAGAGGAGGATAGTGAAGTCCATCCAGCGGCCTCTCTGAGGATCCAAGGTCTCTCTGCCCAGATGTGATGATCTGGTCAGAATAAGGAGATGAGACACACTGTGCATTCAACCCACATATGCACACATCACACACAGTGCTCTGCCATAGTACCATGGTTTGTTTATTATACAGGTTTTTTGGTACATGCTTCTTTGACACACAATCAATCTTTTACATATGTGACATTCTACAACTTGATTGGATATTGTCAAAACACCTAAACAACACTCTTGTGATGTTATTACAACAAAGAATTCTGTGATCATTTACTAGGTTTCTACAACACTCTGTGATAGATATGAACAATGTGAATAAAGCCATTTGTAGGTTAGTTAGTACCCCTTACCCTGCTGAGAGGATCATTATGCTCTTGGTCAGCTTTCACTATCAATCACAATTTCTTGGGAGATGAATAACAAAACAGTACCTAAGTGTGAGGACTTAAAGCAGACCAGTTTGGGAGTTTTCCTCAATTTACAAGTTCTGTTTTTCTTGTGTTACTTTGAAGTGCCTAGCAATGCTGCCTGGTTTTTGTTCAACCACAAATTCATTGGAGTGTGATAACTGTAGGGAGATTGATTATGGTGCTCAAGCATTTAGCCAGTGTTTATTGTAAGGCCTTGAAGCGTGTCCTGTGATTGAAAAAGGAGGGGTTATATGCAATAATCTTTGGGCTTTGATTCTGTAATTGCAATCCTTTGGGGCTATTAATCTAGGGGGATTAAAGTGGAGTATATATTTATTGATCCTATAAGTATTTTCTCTCCTACTATTTCTCCTGTATTGGGGAGAGATTAGTAATCATAGCAAGTCCATTAGTGGGGGGAAGTTGGGGAGAGAAATCACAGAGGGAGATCAGTGGGGGCATCAATTTTCTGGGGGCTGCTTTGCAGACCCCATTTCTGTAGACTGTGACCTTGTCAACCAGTCAGGGTATGATGGCCTCCAGCAGGAGTTCTAAATGCGTTCTCCATAGGTTAGGCTCTTGGAAAAACATTACAGATGAAGAGTGATTCGGATCCAGAATGGAAGACAGTATTTGAGAAGTTTCCAGGCATTCGCCAATCCCTGCAACAAAGCCCCTTCCCTTCAACACCGTATTCTTTCAACGATTCTATGGTTGTGAAATGAGGACTATCACAGTCTTAAGAATCAAATTTGTGGATGGGCCAGAGGACAGCGGAAAGGTATATATTGGGCATGAATAGGCAATGGCATATTCCCAAGGATATTTTGTATGCAAGGAAGAGTGTAAAATATGTAAGCAGAATCGATCCGTGCAGTTTTCCAATTAACTTGATGGGCTTACTCAGCAGTCAGCCCATTGTTGCTTTAGAGTACAGATGTGCCTACTGGTACCTCATGAAGAGGACAAAAATAATTACCAAATTAGAATTGGAGACATATTGGCTAGTTTGGAGCTATCCTTTGGTGCCTTCTGTGGAATAGGTCTCAGTATCTTGAGCTAACCCTCACATGAGAATAGATTCATCAGTCATTTACACAACAAGCATTTATTAAGATCCTACTATATGCTAAATGGAAAGCTAGTTGGCATAGCAGATAGAGCCCTGGGCCTGGAATATGGAAGACCTGCGTTCAAATCTGGCCTCAGACACTTCCCAGCTGTATGACCCTGGGCAAGTCACTTGACCCCCATTGCCTAGCCCTTACCACTCTTCTGCCTTGGAACCAATACACAGTATTGATTCCAAAACGGAAAGTAAGAGTTAAAAAAAAAAGATCACACTTTTGTCTTCTCAGTCACCTCATCTTTTGCTCATTATACCTGTTTAAACTTTTCCTTGTTCAAATGACAGACCAGAGGACAGTAGTATGGACTTGTCCACTCTGAGGCATATTTTTTCCTCCCAGGCATTCAGGTTCTGGCTCACATGGATGCTTCAGATAGGCAAATTTTGTGGACAGGTTGTACCCATTTAGAAAGCATTCACTAGTAACTGATTGACAAAACCAATATGCCTCTGCCTCTCCCTCCCCAGATTCAAGAAGTTAGAGGAGGACTTTCTAACGCAAGAGGCTGCTTTTTTTTCCTTCATCCAACTTGGGGTCAGGGATGCTTTTTTTGTTTGTTTGGTTTGGTTTGTAGGCATGGCAGTGACAGATTGTCAAGAGTTCTGGCTGAAATATCTAGGTACAGTGTTACTCCTGAAACCCTCTCTCCCAGTAAGGGGAGGAAAATTTTCTGGGTTGTATGATCCCAGAATCTTTCTAGCAGTAAAGGGAGATTTTTAGAGGGAATTGTCTTAACAATAGCTCCAAGAGTGAGCGTTCAGAGACTTGATCTTTTGGAAAGAAGTTTCTGATCAGCATGTCTTTTGGAAAAGGAAAAAGGTTTACCCAAGTGCCACTTTCCACTGGGAATCAGTAAAAGACTAAAGCTATGAGATAAAGAAGCAGAAGACCTCCTCTTTATTTTCTATGATTAATGTGACTTATTTGGACGAGGTTCATTGGGAAAGAGTTTGTCTGAGGAGCAGTTCCAAAGTGTGTTTGCCTTCCAAGTACAGTCCTACATGGCACCACATGGGAGAAATTTATTTCACTAGAATATCAGAATGTAGCCTTCAACTGAGCTTAAGGATAAGTGGTGTGTGTGTTTTCTTATTTGTTTATAGGCTCTTCTGAGTCTCCTGTACCTTCTATATTTCCTTGTGAGATAAAATAAAGCCTGTCCTCTACCCTAATATATATTTATTACCTCAAGTGCTTTTTCCAGAGTTGGGAATCTCATTAATCACATTTGTAGACACACACACACACACACACACACACACACACACACACACACACACACTTTGGGGGATTTCTCAGAGCAGATTCTCAATAAGGGAATGTGAGCCAAAGAGATAATGACCTTTTGGACCCATCCCCAAGATCTGACCTAGTCTGGCTGAGTTTAGCCCTTGGGAGATCCTGATCCTGGGTAACATACTGAAATGTGTGAAAAAGGAGGTTATCTAATGACACAAGAAGAGCAAGGATAACCAATGGAGAGCCCAGTTAAATGCTGGTAGGATGTTAAAAGAGGAAGACTTCTACTGTGTCCGTTGGGTCCTCTTTGAAGGGCTTATGAGGGTATGTGGACAGAGTTGTAGAGGAAAAGTTGTAGATGGGTAATAAAATATCACATAGATAATATTTAAGCTTCATTAAAGAACTCCCCCCAAAACTATTCCCTATCCCCTGACTAGGAGACCCCTAGACCAGTCTCATTTTCTTCTACTTTCCATCTTCTCCAAAGTAGCAAAATGATTCTATTCTCGACCTCTCATTCTGTCACCTGTTCTAGCTCCAGACTTTGCCCAGCAGCCCCGGGTACCATTATTTCCCTCTTCGCTCCCTCTCCTTATAACTGCCCTCACGTAGGGGATTCTGAGTTGGACCAGGGGAAGTTACGCTTCTTTCCCTCATTCTGCCTTTTGCCTAAGACCAAATAAAGCCTGGGGGCTATCATTGCTAGTATCTGCACAGGCTTCTTCCTTTCCCCTTCTTGGACCTCTGGAAAGTTCCCAAGGTTCAGATCCTAGAGTTTGGGGTCTTCCATCTTGATGGAAAGAGAAGTCTAGGCTCTTCATGGGTCACCTTAAGCAGTGAATGAAAGGCAAGGATGGGGCCCCTTGCCCAAGAAGAATGAATGTGAGCCAGTTCACAAAGATTACCATCCAATGGGGCTGCTCTTTGTTGAATGTGAGCTTTATTAAATCGACCCTTTACTGAGTCTGAGCTAGAGAAGAAGGGCCACAAGGAAAAGAAACAGGGATTCAAGAGGGTCACTAAGCAGGGCACAGACATGGGGAAGAAGTTCTGGTTTACCCCAAACCTTCTAAGTCTGGTCTCCTAGGGTGCTTGTTGGAACTATTGGTGAAGAATCCAGGACTTTGGAAGTCCTTGCTTCCTTTCAGAGCTAACCATCTGGCTTTGGAGACTGCGAAGGGTATTTGGAGAAGAAGAGGAAGATGCTAAGTAGGGGTCAGAATGATCACCGATGAAGGTGGGAGGGAAAGCTACACATATGTGGGGGCTGATGGCAGCAGAGGGAAGGGGACCTTTATGGCCTTTCGGACCCAGGCTTTGCTACTTGCATGTTCTTTCTTTTCTACATTTCCTAAACCCCACCTGCCCTCTAAGGTGGAAGTCCTGAAGAAATGAAAGCAGGTGAGTTCAAATCTTCAAAATGATGTGGGCATCAGAAGTCCAAGTTGCCCCTCATCTCTCATCTTCTGCCACCCTTTTCAGTTCCAGATTTTGAGGAAGCTGTCCCAGGAGCCTGTGGCTACTGCCATCCCATCAGCTGTGATCCCCAGGCAACTGACCCTGTTGTCATGGCCTGAGAGGGTCCCTAAGGGAAAGAAAGATAAGTGACTAGACTTCTGGGTTTGAGCAGAGAAGAGTATTCTGATCAATGGCAGCCCTCACCTATGGGGTGAATTAACCCCCCAAAGAATGGGTTCTCTCTCACCCTCAGCAGCAGTGGATAGATAGAGTACCAGGTGTAGAGTTGGGAGGACCTGGGTTCAAATCTGATCTTAGCCCCTTCCCACAATTATCTAGCCTTATCCAACTTGTCTGTCTTAGAATCAATACTTAGCATCCATTCTAAGACAGAAGATAAAGGTTAAAAAAAAAAGTGGAATTTTCTGTGTGTCAAAGAGCTTATTAGACACGGCATTCCCTCTGGTAGAGGACAAAGGAAAACCAGGTCTTGTGGTTATAAAGAAGGAGGAGTAGGGAGTTCTCTCTGTTCTCTGGTGAAAGCTGGAGGAGGCAAGGACAAGAAGAAGCAAGGCTATTCTCCAAGGCCAGGCTGGTTCTAGCTTATCGATTTGGCATTTGGGTCAAGAACAGTTCAGGGAGTCCTTGGAGAAACTCCTCTGCATACCCTGATGTCTCTGGATCTCTCCCAGGTGACTTACAGATCCTGGGAGAAAGGATCAGTCCTAGGATACCCCGAGGGGCTCATTTCTGTTATGGTTGTTTCCTCCCAAGCCCAGGCCTGACCAGTCTGTGGTGGGTGCTATTCAAGGGCATTTTCATCTGTATCTTTTACCGTCCCTTGATGAGGGAAATGGGATGGGTCTTACATGGTTAGATAACTGGGGAGCGGGAGAACTGGGAATGGTGAAGATCAGAAACAGAAATGGAAGGAATCTTTGATCATCTAGTCCAATCTTCCTCCATTTAAAATGGAAAAAAACTGAGCTATTAAATGGCTTTGAACTCAAATCCTCTGACTCTAAATCTAGCATTCTGATTCTAAGGTCAACAGGAGATTGTGGGAATCCTCCTTCACTTCCTACCTTGACCTCTCATTGCTGAATACAACTACTGCAGAGAATCAGGGGCAGTACTTGTGGAGAGATGAGAATGAATAGGGTTCTGGAGCAGCCATGAAACCGTAGAAATAGAAGGGGAAGGGATAACTAGGTGACTCAGTGGATTGAGAGCCAGGCCTAGAGATGAGAAGTCCTAGGCTCCAATCTGACCTCAGATACTTACTTCCTAGCTGTGTGACCCTGGGCAAGTCACTTAACTCCCACTGCCCAGCCCTTACTGCTCTTCTGCCTTGGAACCAATATACCATATTGATTTTAAGATGGAAGGTAAGGGTTATTTAAGAAAGAGGGGGTGGCGAGGGAGGGAGGGAGGGAGGGAAGAAGGAAGGAAGGAAGGAAGGAAGGAAGGAAGGAAGGAAGGAAGGAAGGAAGGAAGGAAGGAAGGAAGGAAGGAAGGAAGGAAGGAAGGAAGGAAGGAAGGAAGGAAGGAAGGAAGGAAGGAAGGAAGGAAGAAAAAGAAAGGGACTTCAAAATGATACAGTTTATCTCCACACTACAAAGGGAAAAATTGAGGTACAAAACATGAAATGACCTATCTAAGACTCCAAAGCTGATTAACAGAAGAACTAGGAGTAGAACCCTGATGTTCTGGTTCAAAGCCGGTTGGCCCCTTGGTGGTTGGGATGATCTTGAAATGGAGAGACTGAAGTATTGGGGAAACAAGAGGGGCCTCCGGGGTTGGGGCAGGCAGGAAAGCGGCAGATCCTAAGGACAGGCACAAGGGTCCGGAGTGGGGAAAGAGGGGGTTTTGGAAGTCACCAGAGATATCTGAAGCCTGAAGAATGGCTCCATCTTACCAACACGTTCGCCCTTCATGGAATCCCAGATGTTACAGTTAAAGTCATCGTAGCCAGCCAGCAACAGGCGGCCACTTCGGGAGAAGCCAACCGACGTGATCCCACAGATGATGCTTTCATGGGAATAAGTAATCAGCTCCTGGTCAGCCCGGAGGTCAAAGAGCCGACAGGTAGCGTCATCTGAGCCCGTACAAATCGCTTCACCGTTGGGGAAGAACTAAGAAGAGGGGCAAGACGAGAATCATTCAGGGGACCCTTTGCAGGAACCCCACACCCCATTTTTACCTTCTTATCTCTCCATAGGCCATTTCCCCTCTACTTTGACACTGACCCTCTGTGATCCCACAGCTGGACCCTTCCCTGTTTTCTGCCTCCGGACACACCAAGCCTTCTTTGCCCCTTCCCTGCGTTGGCTTGGCCTCTGGTTCTTATGGATTTGGGAAATGTTGGAAGGTCTGGGCCAAGTCCAGGAGGCAGGATTAGAGAGGGAGAGGCCATACCCCTCTTCTGCCTTGAAATCAATACTTAGTATTGATTCTAAGATGGAAGGTCAGGGTTAAAAAATATTATGAGGGGAAGGGAAAGGGAATGAGCATTTTAAAAGTACCTCCTTGGGGGTAGCTGGGTTGCTCAGTGGATTGAGAGCCAGGCCTAGAGAGGGGAGGTCCGAGGTTCAAATCCGGCCTCAGACACTTCCCAGCCTGGGCAAGTCACTTGACCCCCATTGCCTAGCCCTTACCACTCTTCTACCTTGGAACCAATACACAGTATTGATTCCAAGAGGGAAGGGAAGGGTTAAAAAAAAAAAGATCTCTTAAAGGCATTGAATTCTGAGTCACAAAGGCCCAATAGAAAAAAAAATAATGAAACATAATAGAAATAAAATAATAATGAAAAGAATGAAATGTTCATCATAATAATGAAAATAATGTAAAAATAATGAAATGTTTTCTCAGAATGGCAAAGTGGAGAGCTAGTAGGACAGGAAATTTTTTACATTATCAGGCAGCCTTTTCTTAGGTGTTTTGTTTTGTTTTTTTTAAGCCCTCACCTTCCATCTTGGAATCACTGGGTATTGGTTCCCAGGCAGAAGAGCAGTAAGGGCTAGGGATGAAGTGACTTGCCCAGAGTCATGCAACTAGGAAGTATCTGAGTCTATATTTGAACCCAGGACCTCCCCTGTTTCTCCATCCACTGAGCTACTCGGCTGCCTCTTTAAGTATTTTTTATTTGTTCACAAGGGGAGGATTTGATCTTGATGGGATGGGGAAGAAATGACTGTGATATAAAGGCCAAAGTCCCCCATAAAATGTATTTTTTAAAACTCTTACCTTCTGTCTTAGTATCAGTTCTAAGGCAAGTCACAGTAAGGGTTAGGCAATCAGTGGTAAGTGACTTGCCCAGGGTCACACAGCTGGATAAAATTGATTTTTAAAAATTATGTCCAGGGAGTAGCTGGGTGGCTCAGTGGATTTAGAGCCAGGCTTAGAGATGAGAAGTCCTAGGCTCCAATCTGGCCTTAGATACTTCCCAGCTGTGTGACCCTGGGCAAGTCACTTAACCCCCATTGTCTAGCCCTTACCATTCTTCTGCCTTGGAACCAATGCAGTATTGATTCCAAGACAGAAGGTGAGGGTTATAAAATAAATAAAAATAAAATTTGTGTCCAGGATCCCTAGTGGCATAATGAAGCCTATAGAGAGAGTAAGGGGGTACCTACGCAGATAGCATTGATGTCAGACTCATGGCCCGTGAAAGTTTGGCGGCAAGTCCCCTCTCGCACGTCCCACAGCTTGGCACTGGCATCACAGGCCCCAGAAATAAAGAGTTTGAAGTCGGGAGAAACAGCCAGACTCATGCAATCTCCTGTGTGGCCCAAAAATACCATTTTCTGCTGACCGGTCTCAATGTCCCAGAGGGCGCTGCGGGCATGATGGGAGAAACGTGAGTAGGAGAAGAATAAAAAGGACAGCAGCTCCCCTCCCGCCCCCCCCCAAAGCACATCATGTTGCTCCCCAAGTTTCCCAACCCTCTCCCCAATATTAATTCCTACAGTCCCCTCTTTGTTACCAGGTGGTATCCCCAGAACTGGTCACAATGTTGTTGTCGTCTAAGAATCGACAGCAGGACAGGTAGCCTGAGGGGGACAGAAGGGCGGTCACAGGGGCAGCGGCGGAGCCCTCAGGGGAGGTGAGGGATGCGACTCGAGGCCAGAGTCCTGGCAGGAGATGTTCCCGCCTGTCAGGACCTCACCTGTGTGGGCGGAGAGCTCCCGGCTGACTTTGACGTTGCCCTCTCGAGATTTGAGGCTGTAGATGGAGCACATGTTGTCCAGACCTCCACAAGCCACAAAATTTCCCGATGGAGCATAGGCACAGGTCATGACCCAAGACGAACGGAGAGGAATGGCGTGGACCTGTTAGAGCACGGGGCAAGGCAGGAGGGTCAGGGAGAGGGAAAGGCCAGTCCGGGAGACGTGATGGGAGAGAAGGCGCTTGGCCGGGGGCATGGCATGGGCGGATGGGGACGGAGCACCTTGTTGGTGGTGTAGGTGTCCCACACGATCAGCTTCCCGTCCTGTGAAGCACTCACGAGCAGCCTAGGGCGAGAGAAGGGGATCCAGGTTACCCAGGGATCTCTCCTTTCCCCCACTCCTGCGCTAGGTCCCTCTTCAACTCACTTGGAGTCGGTCGACCAGTGCATAGCATAGATCTTGGCCAGGTGTCCTCGGAGAGTCCGCCGTGTCCGCATCTGAATCCTCCCAACAAGCTCGAGGCCAGAAGTCAGCTAGAACAGGGTTCATTAGCGTGTAAGGGGCCAGCTAGGCTCCCAGTCTGAGCCCATTCCATCCCTGCACTCGGAGCAGGAACGTCGGAATTTCTCCCATTTTTCCCGCTCTGTCCCCATGCCCATCTCCTCTGGTGGAAAGGCTCTTACCTCTGCCAGGGTGGTATCAGCACAGGCTTTCCGGGCGTCCTGCGGGGAGAACAATCATCAAGGGAAGGGAGGAGCGATAGGGAGCCTGAGAGTGAGATCTTGGAAGCTATGGGTCCTGGTCTGCGTTGGGAGAAGAGGGGATGCCCAAGTTTGGGGGATCCAGGGGAAGGGATACTTAGCTCTAAAGTTCACGGGCTTTCTTTCTAGCGCAGGAGATTACCGCGATGTGTTTCTTGAGCTGTTCAGCTTCCTGACGCAATTGCTCCATCTCCCCCATGGCTAAATAGATGAAACCGCTCCTGTTCCTGCCCTGGCAAAGGCATGTAGATAATTAGCAAGCTCAACTATTTCATTGTGCCCATTGTACCCTCACACACATCCCCCAACAACTCCCAGCCCTTCTGACCTCCCCAAGGCACTTCCACTGTATCCCTCCACATTCTATCTAGATAGCTCCGGAAGGGAGGAACATTTCTACTAATAGCTCGAAAGTGGAAGTCTCATAAAGCACTTTCCTCACAACTACCTTGAGAAGTAAGTGGCCCAAATGTCATTACCCCATTTTATAGATGACAGAAGAGGCTGAGAGGGTCAAATAGTCACCCCTACATGAAGTAGCTACGTTTTAGCACACTTTCCACTATAGTGTGTAAATAATTACACCCTTTGGCCTGGAAGAGTGGAATTCTTCCCTAAGAAAGCTCTACCTAGGGTGCCTTCAAACGGAAAAATGATAAGGTTGCCCCATTACCCCACAAACAGATCCCCATTTCCTCTCAGTTCAGTTCTGTTAGCGTTGCTCCCACCCTTAGTTCCCAGAGCAATGGCTACCGCCCTTCCCACCCCACTGTGGTAGCAGAACCAGTTCTTCTTACTTGGGAATGGATTTGAGCTCGTTCTGGATCTTGGTTCTTCTTCTCTTGGGTCACCTACCCAGCTCTACCTGGTCCTGGAGAGTTAGGGGCTGGATAAAATGGGGTGGGGGTAGGGAAAGGACTGGATAGGAAGGTTAAGGTCAAGACCGTTGGGAAGATGCCCAAGATCTAAGGGCAAAAGGCTGCAACCAGATGGAGGGCACTGTGGGTATCAGGCTGAGTCTTCGTGGAAGCTGCCAGAGGAGGACCAGCTTCCCTCACAGTGCTCCCCTGTATTCTTAGTTGGGGAGCATTAAGGAAAGATAGAGGTAGGGGAGGAGGAGCATGTGCTTACCAGGCCACCTCTCTGATGGCAAAGATAAGAGCATCAGACCACAGCTGGGATTAGACTAAAGCTGTTGAGGATTAGGGGGTCAGAGTGTTGCTGTTGTTATTGGGGGAGGGGTGAACAAAAGAATAAGTAGGGGGCAATCAGGGAGGCAAAAGAACAACTCCCAATTGAGATGATCGGAAGAGAGGGAAGAGCCAGTCCACATTCCAGAATGGGGTATAAAGTGAGGGTTAGAGATGATGGCAAACATCCTTCTCCACCAGCCCAGAGTAAGTGGCTCCCTAGGACTGATGGAATCACCAACAGTCAGTAGGGTTTATGAAGAGAAGAGGGGGAGTCACATAGAAAACAGAGATGAGATTAGAGGAGACTGATCTGGATAATCTCCCTTCCAAAGCCCCCTACCAGCTGTCCTCAGGTCTTACCTTTAAGCCAAGGGCTGAAAGGAGCAGAATGTGGCTAGAGGGGGGAGCCCATTTGGATCCAAGGCTCAGGAGCCAAGGTTGGGAACAGGCCACCTCAGTTATTCCTCTCCTCTGTGTCAATCATCCACATCCACTTCCCTATTCCCCAGAATCCTAGAAGATCCTGTCCTGGGAGAGCAGACTGGATGGTCAAAATGTCTTGAAACCCATTAAAGCTTTGGTAGAAGAGAGGGCTGCTGAGGATAGAGGCACAAAAGGAGGTATGGATTTTGGCTTGGACTATTTGCATGAGCAGAACAGGTGACAGAGATTTCATTAACAAATCTGGAGGTCTTTAGCTCAACTTCCCAGATGTCCCAAAGGTAGCTTTCAACACACAGAACAATTTTTATATTCGTTTTTATATTCACAAGTAGCACAAATTTTGGGATCTCAATGTCATTTATTTCTTTGTGCGACAGATTGTGAGAGGGGATGACCTCCCACTTTTCCTCCCTCCCCTTCCTGTCCCCCAAAACCTTCAAGTACTTTCTGCCTTCACTTAGAAGAGGGAGCGAACTCATTAGGATCTTCCTCTACCAGTGAAGTCACAGGTTGAATCTCTCTATCCCTTTTCCCATCACTTGGTAAAGGCAAAATGTTCCATCGTTCTTTCTGTCCTCCAGAAGGTCTTGGGATGGGGTTGGGAAAGCCAGCATCCTGGCAAGAAGCCACATTCTTCCAGGTTCCAAGACATTCTACTTATGATATTACCCTTCCTCCTTCCCTCTCTTCCTCCTTGCAATCCCACCTTCTTAACAGAAATTCCCCCCTTATCCCCTAGATGTGAAAGGGGAGCTTTTTCTGTTCTGTTGATTATGACCTTGAGGGCCCTTGATGTTGACTTGGGATGGAATGGATGCACCATCCCTGCCACCATTTCCTCCCCCCATTTGATTGGGATGTCTCTAATCTTTTCTCCTTCGCCCTCTCAAAGCTCTTCTCGGGCAGGACGTTGCCTTTCAACCTCCAATCGAGTTGGCTGTGGCCTCCTTCCCAGGGCACTGGGAGGCTCTGGGGAAGAGTCCCCACTGGGTATTTCCCCCTCCTCAGGTTCTTCCTGTTCCTGTAGCAGTATCTCAGCCTCTGCCCGGTCCTGATTGGGGGGAATATCGAGAAAAAGTCAATGAATCTTAGTTGGAAGAGGCCTCACAGCAGAAGTCCTATGATCCCTGCTACTGTCCATGCAGGCATCTTCTCTATAACATCCCTATTATATGGCCATCCACCCTCTGCTTAATTACACACTTCCAGGAAGGGGAAGCACATCTCATTGTTAGACAACTCCGATACCATTGGTCCATAGTTATTTTTTTTATATTAAAGAGAAATCTACTTCCCTGTAATGTTCACACGTTGATCCTGGTTCTACTCTCTAGAGCTATATAAAATAAATCTAATCCTTCTTCCAAGTGACAATCCTCTAAATATTTGAAGACAGTTCTCCTATCTTGAGACTCTTCCTCAGATTAAACTTCCCCAGTTCACTCAACCATCATCACCTCATACTTTCAAGACCTCTTGCTATTCTGGCTGTCCTCTTCTCTAGTTATTAATGTTCCTCTCAAAATGTGATACCCAGAATAGTTCAACATAAATACTTGAAATATAGGCTGACCAGGGTGGAATACAATAGAACAGAAACCTTGATCCCCTTGTCCCTAATTCTACATTTCTATTGATGTGATTTAAGATCAAGTCAGCTTGTTTGGCTACTATATCTCATTACTGATTCCTATTTAGCCAGTAATCAACTAAAATCATTGGCTTTTCACCTACCCTGCCCAACCAATTTTTTCCCATTCTATATTTATTAAAATAACTTAAAATGTTTCTCCATTTATGTTTCTGTAATATATTGTTTTCCTGCTTCTGCCTATTATTCTGTTGTTCAGTTGTTTCAGTTATATCTGATTCTCTGACTTTGTTTGGGGTTTTCTTGGCAAAGATAGTGGAGTGGTTTGATTTTTCCTTCTCTAGTTCATTTGAAGATGAGAAGACTGAGGCAAACAAGGTTAAGTGATTTGCCCAGGGTCACCCAGCTAGTAAGTGTCTAGGGCTGGATTTGAACTCAGATCTTCCTGACTCCAGACCTGGTGCATTATCCATTGCACCACTTAGCTGTCTCTTTTTCTGATGTGCATCAACTGAAAAAAATCTCTCTATGTTTTTCTGAATTCTTCATATTCATCATTTCATATTCATCACAGTTCATTTAGCCCCTTGCCAATTAATGAGCATCTATATTGTTGCCAGTTCTTTCTTATCATACCTGTTCAGCTACAAATATTTTGGCTTATGTAGCATCTTTCTTTCTGTCTTTGACCTCTCTGAGGTATATGCAGTAGTATCTCTGGGTGAAAGAATATGGGCGTTTTAATCGCTTTCTTAGCATGATCCCAAATGACATCGATGATTTTTTAGCCTAATCCTCCCACCAGGGCCGCTCTATTTCCAATCCCTTCCCATTCCCTTGTTCTCCTGTTTTCTCTCACCTGCTCCATGTGCTCTGGGGCCCGAGTGTGCCATAGGGCTAAGGTACATCGCCGTCCCTTTGTCACAGCCCATACTCCATGGGGATTCTCTCCCCCAGAGCTGAAGGCCACAAGGCGCCCACATTGAGGGCGTACTTGGGCCTGGGAGTCAAAAGGGGGATAGACAGGAGGGGAAATGAGTGACCATCCAACTTCCAGAAACCTGCCTTACCCCTACATCCCAGACGACCATGGCCTCCTCCCAGGATGGACCTATTATCAGTAAGTCTCTTCCTCCCACTCCTCTGTGCCATAGCCTAGGTTCCACACAAAAGTTCCCCTTCAGGTTGAGTTTGAGCAGGGAGCAGAGAAGTGGAATGAATCTTGAATCTTCTGGGATCTCCAGCTTCCTCTCACGCCCCCCCCACCCCCCCAAACACCCCCCCCCCCCCGCATCAACCACAGGAACTACAGAAGGTAGAGCAGAGATTAGTTATGAGACTCTCTTCAGAAGGCAGTGTGTGCGGAACAGTCACCTGCTCCCTCCCTGGTCACATCCCAGAGAACAATAGCTAAAATCAGGCTCCAATGTAGGGCACAGGAAAATACCAGCAAGTTTTGACCCTAGTCAGCCAGGACAGAGGGATCCTGAGCACCAGGACAGGGGGTCGGAAATATTGGGATCCGATGGGGCAGGGAGAGAAGGGAGCCCCACATTGTTCTGCTCCCATTCCTGAGGCTTTGTTCTGGGGAGTAGTTCTTCCTGTTTTATTCTTGGTACCCGTAACTTCTACATGGACCGGACTTAAAAAGAATGTGAAAGAATTTAGTAGGATAGAGCTGGGGAAAGAATCAGGCTAAAAAGGGGGGGGAGATCCCCCCCTACAAGGGAACAACTAGAGAATAAGTAGATAGACTTAACTAATCAGAGATGGGTCTATTCAGAAAGTGGCATGGGTGATAGCTAAAGAAAGGGGTAGAAAGTGGATAGATAGCTAAATAGCTGCCCCTCTTCTCTCAGTCCCAACTTTTGGTTTTCTTCCCAGGAATTCAATCTTATCTTAGAACTTAGAATCTTTTGGGGGGAGGCAGAAATGGTATTCCTTTGAGATCACTGGGTCGAAGGGATGGGTGGGTAGTAGCAGCTACAGCATTGACTGTAAAGTCCCTGAATGGAGCAGAAGATGGGATACTGGGTGGGCCACGCTGCCTGCCTCAGTGGGTATCCCTGTATAGCCCAGGAAGGGATTTATGGGTAAATCCTGATTTACTGGCTGAGAGCTAAGGAAAGAAGGAAGGAGGAGAGAGTGTAGTAGGGAAGGGGTTAAAGTAATCCCTGTCATTTCCCTGCATTTGCCTCTGAGCTTCTGATTTGAATCCTGACCTCCTCCTCCCAGCACGCACACCTGGGTTTCCCCATCCCTGGCTCACCGTCACTGTGAGGGCGTCTGGCTCAGTAAAGAACAGGTCCCCTCCCTGGAAGTCATCATTGAGATAGAGGAGCCCACTGGGGAGGGAAAAGGGGAGATAGTGAGACTCTCCTCTATGCCCAGAGCATGGAGTTCAGAGCTTGAAGAGACCATAGACACCATCTAGCCCAATTCCTGAATTTTACAGATGTTTAACTAGGGTGACACCCCTCATCCCTAAAGGCTTAGCCCCATGAATCCCTTGGAGAGGGCCTATAGACTAGCCCTCACCCCAACCCCATCCCCACCTGTAGTCTCGGTGAGTATATGCTGGAGGCTCCTTCCAGCACTCTCCACTATAAGGGTCCAGGAGACAGTTGTCTGCATGGACAGGGTGGCTCAGGTCCATTCGCTGCTCTTGCTCCCCTGAAAGGCAGAGCCATTGGGTAGGAATTTAGGATTAGGGTCGATTCTGGCCCTGAAGTTACCCCCTCCTCATGGGCCATGGTGGGTGGACACTCCCCAGGAAGAGCGGTCAGGGACCACAAGAGAAGGAAGAACACATTCAAGCAGGTGGAGGATCTTGAGGGGGTCAGACCCAGCAGAGGGGCCCTTGAGGGAAAGGGAGGCACTGGGTAGGAGCAGCCTCAGGAAATACCTTCGATGGCGCTTCGGCACACGAGGTGGGTGAAGGAGAGGTGCAGGGGCCCTTCGGGAGAGAAGTAAGCCTGGGTCAAGGTCCGTGCCCGCTCACTTGCCTCCAGCAACAGTTTGGCTCCCTCTCTGCCCACAGCTCCAGAACGGGCCAGCTAGGAAGAAGACAAGGATGGAGAGAGTGAAGAAATTAGCAGAGAGGGGGCAGCCTTAGCCTACTTCTCCTCGCAGTCCCTCTGGGTTAAGCAACTCCAAGGTTTCTTGCCAGCCTCCTTTTTGTTGTCCAGCTATTCAGTCGTGTCCGACTCTATGTGGGCTTCCACGGCAAAGATACCGGAGCAGTTTGCTATTTCCTTCTTCAGTGAATTCCCATTTTACAGAAACTGAGGGAAACAGGGGTTGAGTGACTTTCCCAGGAAGTGTCTGAGGCCAGATTCTAACTCAAATCTTCCTAACTCCAGCTCTGGTGCCCTATCCACTGCTCCATCTCCTCAATATCCCCAAATTCTGCATCTCCCTTCCCAACTCTGAATATAAGGCGTCTGAGTTAACAGCCCACAGAACGGTCCTTCCTCCAACTCGGAGCAAGTCTCCGCCACGTCCTCCCACCTAATTTTGGGGAAAGGTGCTAGGTCCGTGGGCCCCCTCTCACCTGTGCAGCCCTGAGCACCGTGAGCCCCTCAAAGTGCTCGTGAGGCGTGTGGGGAGAGCGTCGGCTCCGGTAGCCGTCTCCTGTCTTCGCTGCATCCTGAGCAGACAGAGAGGCCACAGGTGAGGGCTTGGCGGTGCCGTCTCCCCGCTGTTGCTGATTTCACTGCTACGGAAGCCCAGAGGCCGCTTTCGGTCTGGAGATCCCCCAGCTCCTGTCTACCCCGTCACCACGGCAGACTTTCTTTCCCCGCGCCTCCCTCACCTTAGCCAACTGCAGCAGGATTTCACACTCAGCGCGGCTGAGCAGCCCATCCAGCACGGCCCGCTCAGAACCGTTCAGCTGTCCCGCATCCTGGGTTAGGGTGACGCCCTCCAAAAAATGGACATCTGGATGGAGAGGGGGAATAGGAAGAACCCGCGAAGGTGAAGGGCCAGCTGAACGTTAGCGTCCTGGGTCTCCCTCCCTTTCAGACCTCCCAGGAACTCACCCCTCCATTTTGCCAGGGACTCTGGCTCCGGAGGTTTGGAGTCCCAGGGCCTCTTCTCCAGATCCTCTCTCCGGGACGGAACACATAGGCTCAGTTGGGGACCACTCGGAAAGCTCTAGCCCTCTCCCCCTCAGCCAGAAGCACAGACCTTCCTCTTAGCCTAACCCTAACCCCTGCCTCCCCAGCTCCCCTCTCCGGTCCACCTCCATCACGAAGCATCTCCTACCTAAGCTTCTTTCTCAGTCCTTCAGGGATGAGATCCTCCGGAGTCCAGGGATCCTAAAACAGTTAGGAACAAGTCCCTTATCTCTAATCCATCCCAGATAACCCTTCCTCCCTGTTTAAAAAAAAAAAAAACAATCCCTTTTCCCTCAGGTCAACTTTGCCCTATTCTTCCCACCCTCCGGATTTTTCCTAGAGTGATCATTCCTAGGGTGGGGAGGATGGTGGGTATCCTCCCAGGGCACATCTGGGGGGAAATCACTCACAGGATCTTTGAAACTGGTCCCCAGATGTTCCATGGCATAGTATAAGAGCTTCTTCTCCCCCACGGACTGAAGGACAAAATGTCGGATGTCCTAGGGATGTGAGGGACCAATGTATGGAAAAGAAACGTTAAAAACAGGGATGAGATGGGATCCTGTACTCCAGCTGAGCCCCCCAGAACAAGTTCTGAGCCACTTTTATGGAAGTTGGAAGTGGACTTTGTGGAACTCCTCTGTGAAAGGATTACCATGGAAACATGGGAAGATAATTTAGAGAAAATATAATCCCACTCCTGTCATTTTATAAAAGAAGAAATGGAGGCAGAGATGTAGCATGACTGGCCCAAGATCCCACAGGTAGTAAGAAGAAAAATCAGGATTTGAACCTATATTGTCTGACTCTACAACATTGCCTGTATATATGGAATATACAAAGTAATTGTGATATTGTAAATTTATAGCATGGTATTCTGGGAAAAGCTCAAGGGGCTTTGGATACCTTGAATCAGAAGCAAAGGGGGCTCAACGCCACAGTAAGAAGCAACCACCAAGTCATTAAAAATGGCCAGAAGTTTAAGGGGAGGAATCTTCAAAGGCTGGATAAGAAAATGCCTTCTTGTCTGGGAAGCCAGTTGAACATGTATAGTTCATGGTCAAAGAGAATACTCATACCCAGAGAGACGACCAGGAAACAGGTTCTGGAAGGGATTAAGAATATCCCTAAACTGGGGGACAGCTGGGTAGCTTAGTGGATGGAGAGCCAGATGGGAGGTCCTGGGTTCAAATTTAGCCTCATACACTTCCCAGTTGTGTGACCCTGGGGAAGTCACTTGAACCCCATTGCCTAGCTCTTACCACTCTTCTGCCTTGGAGCCAAAACACAGTATTGATTCCAAGATGGAAGGTAAGGATTTAAAAAAATATATACCCAAACTGATATAGACTCTAAACAATCACCCTAGTGTAACTATCAATAATATGGAAATAGGTCTTGATCAATGACACATGTAAAATCCAGAAGAATTGTGTGTCAGCTATGGGATGGAGGTGGGAGTAGGGGAGGGAAAGAACAAGAATCTTGTAACCATGGGAAAATATTCTAAATTAATTAATTAAATAAAATTTTTCTAAAACTTAAAAAAATAAAGTGATAAAATGGGAAAAAAAAGAATATCCCCAAACCTAGCTAGCTAGTGATAGGCTAATAATCTTTTTAATTTGTTCTAGTAACCAACCCAGAAAGAATGGAGATAAAGAATATGAATTGGTCTGGGGATCCCATGAACTGTACCAGCCAAGGCAATCTGTGGCTGGACCATGGCTAATTCAGGACACTACTGTCTCCTCTCAGAATTTGTGCATTCATCTTTTGCATTTTTTTTTTTGCTGTGGTTTTACTCCTCACCTTAATTTCTTAGTGTAATTCTTTGGAAAAATTCTAACCTTGTTTGTGCTGATCTAAAAAGAAAAGAGACTTATTCACACTTGGGCCAAGATAACTGGAGATTGTACCCAGAGACCTGGCCTGGTGATGGCAGGGTGGGCTTTGATTCCCTAGAAAGAATGGATGGAGGTAGGGCAGATAGAGAAGTCTCAACTGAGACCTAACTACTCACCATTAGCTTCTAAGATTTTGCCTTCCCGTGTACTTTTTTCCTCCACTCATTATTCCCCCCCAACACTCAAAAATACTTCTAATCCCAAGTGGGTCAGGGTCAATTCCCCTCTATTTGGAATGTAGAGAATGGAATCTGAAGTTGGAAGCAGAGTTGTTTTGTGTTGTTTTTTTAAACCCTTACCTTTCGTCCTAGAATCAATACTGTGTATTGGTTCCAAGGCAGAAGAGTGGGAAGGGCTAGGCAATGGGGGTCAAGTGACTTGCCCAGGGTCACACAGTTGGGAAATGTCTGAGGCCAAAATTGAACTCGGGGCCTCCTGACTCCATCCACTGTTCTTTCCCCTAGTAACCAGAGTTTTGAAGGTGGAAGTTAAGTGCTTAGTTT
Organism: Monodelphis domestica; assembly: GCF_027887165.1. Taxonomy (NCBI): domain Eukaryota; kingdom Metazoa; phylum Chordata; class Mammalia; order Didelphimorphia; family Didelphidae; genus Monodelphis; species Monodelphis domestica. Next base: position 121,366,389 of record NC_077231.1, read on the forward strand.
GGGAACTGAGATGTTGGGACCAAGTGTTACAAGTTACCTCTCTAGCACTAAGGTCAGGACTCTGTTCTCCCAGCAGCTTCTGGTGTTTGTCCAGGACTTCCTTCACAGCCTCATCCTCAGGATAGAAGAGTAGGATGCTCAAGGCATTTTCCATAGCCTGGGATAGATTCCCCACTGGAGATGGAGAGATGGGGGTGGGAGCAAAGAAATATACAGGGTGGTTTCAATGGCCAGGCAGATAAGGGAGGGAGGGAAATGCAAAGCTAGCCAGGCAAAGATGGACATACAGACAGAGAAGATTAGAGGAGAGAGATGGAGAGCATCCCATTTCTGCTGGAGAGTGTGGAGGACCTGTAACAGTTCTCCCTCCTCTTCCCTCACCTTCTGCTGACACTCTCAGTCCCACTTGGGGGAAGTTTGTCTGTGTCTAGCACTTTTAAAACCTGACTCACAACTTACCTAGAGCAGGGGAAAAAAAGAAGACAGGAGGAAAAAGGCAAGGTATAAGACTGAGGCTAGAAGGAGCTCTAGAGGACATTTGCTGGGCTTTTTTTCATCTGCTCCAAAGAAGACTGGAGGCAACCCTGAAGGAAATAAAAACAGAGACCCGGATATACAGCTGGAGAAATAGAAAGATGTATGATGGAAGACGCTCCATTTGGACAAGTTCTGCTCGTCCAATCCTTTGTCGAAAGCCAAGCAATGATCTCCTCATTTCCAACTCTACTCACCTTGGGCATGGGCTTCCTGTAGCCTCCAAAGCTGGCTGGGCAGAAAGTCAGGGACAGGGGAGTCCTGGCCAGGTCGGGTGGCTACAGCCCCAGGACAGCGTTGCCGGCACTGTAGAACTCTGATCCAATGTCCTGGGGAAGAAAGAATGGATGTAGGCTCACAGGGAGCCAGCCTCTCCCCACCCCAGGATCAGCAGCCCAGTCAGACCTTTGCCTTAATATATCTCCCCTTCTACACCTGACTCCAACCTGCAATGGCCTCATAGAGGCCGCTCTGGCTCTCCAGCTGAATCTCCTCTTCCTCCTCCTCCTCTGTGAGCTGCTCCTCTGGGCCCTCACACTCTGCCCGACAGTTCTCCATCTGGGCCAGGCTCTCCTTAAGAGCCTCTTCCAGGAGAGGCAGTGCCTCTGCCACTTCCTGCCTCTTTAGTAGCTCCAGCCCCTCATCATATGCCGCCTGTGTGTGGAAGAGAACAGGGATTTAGCTGTAGTCCTAAATAATATCTAGAAGCAGTTAGGTGGATAGAATGCTGGGCTTGGAGTCAGGAAGACCTGAGTTCAAATCTAGCTTCAAACACTTATGAACTGTGTGATCCTGAGCAAGTTCCTTAACTTCTGTTTGCCTCAGTTTCCTTAATTGTAAAATGGGAATAATAAGAGCATCCACTTCCCAGGGTTGTTGTGAATATCAGCTGAATTAATATTTATAAATCCCTTAGCATAGTGACTGGTGCAGAGAGACTGCTATTTAAATGTTAGCCATTATTACTATTACCAACAAAACCCATTTTTGTCTAGCTGTGTAACCATGGGGAAAGTGGTTAACTTTCCAGAGCCTTATTTTACTCATCTGCAAAATGGTGATAATGATACCAGCAGCAGCTATCTCACAAGTTTGCTAGAAGCTCTAAATTTTTTTTTTCTCCTTAAAACCCTTACCTTCTTCTGTGGAATCAATCCTATGTATTGGTTCCAAGATACAAGAGCAGTAAGGGTTAGGCAATGGAGTCAAGTGACTTGCTCAGAGTCACACTGATACAAAGTGCCTGAGGCTACATTTGAACCCAGGACTTCCCATCACTAAACTGGCTCTCAATCCACTGAGCCATCTTGGCTGCCCCTTTCTCCCCACCACTGTATAAGTATTAAGTTATTGTTCTTTATGTAGGTCCTGCCCAAATACATAGGATAGAAATGAATACAGGAGCTACAGTGGGAAGAGTATCTTAGCAGACTGAAAATGAGTTTAGTTGGGGGCATCGGGTCACTTCATAACTGATATGGGGAGCAGGGAAGGAGGTGGGAGATTGAGATAGGAGTCTTAGAGTCATAAAATGGTAGAATTCAAAGGGAGCTGCTCCAAACTCTTCAGAGCCCAGAAATGATTTATACAAGGTCACACAGCTAGTTAGTGGCAGAACTGAGGCTAGAAACCAGATCCACTGTCTCCCGGTCCACCCAAGTGGTCTTCCTCTGGCAACTCTGATCTATCCTGGATGTGAGGGCAGATGACAGAGGCTGAGAGTGAGCTTGGCTGGAGAAGGTAATTTACCCAGTGAGAGAGGTTCTCAAGGTCTCGGAAGCTCTGCCGTCGAACCCCAGACATTCGATGATATTTCACCATGTCCTCCCGGATTTGGATGTGCTTTGGGTTTGCCACGTAGAAGGTGTGGGCTGCTGCCACAGCTAGGTCCAATTTCTTCAGCTTTGAGTCAGTCATTGGGGGAATGAATGGAAGGAGGAACTGTGAGAAGGAACCCCAGGGACAGTTTCCTCCACATACCATACCTGCTCTCTCTAATCATACAGTCCACCCTGGAACAGTTCTGAGGTCCCTCCCCGATGCATATGGAGCCATAATCAAGTTGGGTTTTAGTTCGATATACCATGCCGCCAATGCCCCATGCCCCACACATCCCAACTCTGGAGCAGGCTGCCAAACCATTGGATGTTTATTCTCCTAGGACCTACTCAGAATCAAGGTGCAAAATCCTGTTCCTTTGCATCCAGCAATCTGTCTTTTTTCCTTGCTGAGGACCACTTCCCCGACATTTTGCATAAGTCTTTCTATGGAAAACACTGGCATTCCACAGCTTTAGAGAGAGTCTTGTGTAACTAGCTGTTGACCAGCTCTGGAACTGAAAGAGGCCTTAGATGTCATCCTTTTCTGGTCCAACTCCCTCATTTTAAGCCCTAGTCTTATAATCAGGAGAAACTTGGGTTCAGATTCCACCACCAACTCTCACTAGCTGGGATCATAGATTAAGTCATTTAAACCCAATGAGCCTCAGTTCACTCAACTATAAAATGAGGCTAAGAATATTTTTGGGACCTACTCCCACATGGTGATAGTAAGAGTCAAATTAGAATACATATATGTTATCACCTATTAAGGATGACAGCAGAGGGGACCAAAGGAGGAAAGTGACTTATCCAAGGTCACAAAAGCATAGCCTAGACTCAAGCCTAGGCTTCCTGACTCCCAAACCAGGTTTGGAGGCTCTGGGGTAAAGAAATCCTAGGGAATTAGAAGCACCTGGACCAGCTGAGGTTTTACAGGATTACCATTAGGTAGGTACCAATTTGAGTGGGATGGGGAAAATAGAAAGTGAGAAAACCCTATCACCGAGCTCCCTGGGTGAGTGAAAGGGGTAAACTAGGGAGGATTGGGAACACATCCTGGATGAACATGTAGGCTTTTAGGACCCCGGAGTGCATCTAAAGGAAAGCCCAATGGCCCTTGGCACCAGGCAGGCAAGGAGTCCCGGCCACATAAGCAGTAAAAGCAGGAAACTGTATATTCCATCAACACTCCACCCCTCCCCTTCTTCCCCAGTGTTTGTATCCGCAGGTACCATGGCCATGCAGCCCTCTTTTCCCCTTTTGCTTTGTCTAATGATATCCTAGCTCCCCCACCCCCACTCCTTGCCCCAGGCACCCCGCCCCCCTCCTCAGGAGCCTCTCTCGCCCCAAGCTCCTCATTACCCTCCTCTATTGCCTAAAAACCCTCTGCCCATTACACATTCGCCCTACTCCTGGGGCCAGTTTTACAAAGGATGCCTGTATCATTCCTGCATTGGTTTTAACGTGGTGCAGTGATAGAGGCGCTCAGATTCTCAGGGCCTGTGTTCGCAGTCCATTTCTGCCCTGCGCTACTGGTGGGGCGTTGAGAACGTTACCTAATCTCGCTGGGCCTCCTATCCCTCTTCTGTAAATTAACGGGGAGGGGGAAACGGATTAGAGAATCCTCCAACAGCTCTCACCTCCCGCTACGTAGTCACTCTAACATAACGCCCTCTGGCTTTTGTTTTCAAAGGATCGTACGATTTCGTGCAGGAAGAAACCTTAAAATCTAACCCAAACGCTCATTTTATGACGGGGAAACTGAGGCCCAAGAGAGATGCAGTGATTTGCCTCAGATCACACAGGTAAGGCAGGAAGAGAAGGAGCAGGGTCGGTATACGAACCTCCAACCCGGTTAGCTCCAGGAGAATTTGCACTCCTAAGAAAGTGAGCCGCTCCCCACCGCAGCCCCCGCCCGCACCTGGTAGTAGGCTCTCTGCAAGTAATTGTAGGGCTCCCGGCGGCGGAAGGCATCCCGGAGGGCACGCACCACTCGGTGCCCCGCGGCGCCCCTCGACCCCAGCCTCCGGACCGCACACTGGCTCACGCATTCGGCACGGCGCAGCGCAGCGCGTAGCAGCAGCCTTTCCCAGGTCCCTGGGCTGAAGTCGGATCCAGGGTCACTCGAGGGCACTGGGGGCAGCTCGTTCCCCGGTTCCGCTGCGCACCAAGCTCCGCAGTCCCGTCTCGCGCGGCCCACTTCGGCCCTGCTTCTCAGAGCCTCCCGCAGGAGTGCCACGGCCCGCTCCCAGGCCCCTGCGGCATAGGCTCGCAGCCCGTCCGCATACAACAGGTCCGGGGACTGGAGAGGCGCTAGCCTGGGCAGTTGGGCCAGGCCTGGGGGTTCGGCGCAGTCCTGGGGCGGCAGGAGCAGGAGGAGAAGGAGGAGCGAGAGCATGATGTGGAAGTCCAGCAGGAGAGGGAGACAGAGGAAAGAGAGGAATGTAAGAGGGGGGGGAGAGGAAGGAGAGAGAGCTAGAGAGGAAGCGAGGGGGATGGGGAAGGAGAAAGCAAGACGATGGAGAAAGGGAAGGAGAGGTAGAATGGAACCAAACACCTCTTCCCTTTGAGGTGTTCAACAGAGAATGAAGAGAGAACCAAAGGAATACAGAACAGAGAGAGCGAAAGAGAGACAGACAGACAGACAGAGACAGAGACAGACAGACAGACAGAGAGAAAAGAGAAGAGAACTGGATAGAGGCAAAGGATAGGTTATGAGAAATCTGTGAGAGAGAAAAAAATAGAGAACTTGGATCCGAGGAAAGGGTGAGGGAGATTCATCCTTTCAGAGAGACTGGAATGGAGAAGAAGGAGTAACCACCGGGTCCTGGGGGTTCTGCTTAAGAGAGAATGGGAGTTAGCCACTGAGGCTCATGGAGATCTCCCCATCCTTCTCAGTGGGAAGTTCTGGAGGTGACCATTTGGTTCTAGGACATCTGGAATGGAACCCTTTAGGACAAGAAATAGAGTCCTCGACAGGCCTGGATCAGAAAGGACATCTAGGGGTGCCTAGCATTTCACTAAGCTCAGGCAAAACCATCTATACTTTATCCCTGAGCTGTCTCTTATCTGAACACTGGATCCTGTCTCTCTCCGGGTACTGAGTTTTCTTCACAGGGACATACCCTTGAGACCTTCTGGTTAAGGAGAAAGGCAACCCTGCTAGGTTTATACATCATCAAGCCTCGCTAACAAATAACATCAAGATAAGAGGTTTTATTTCTCATTTTATACTGGCAATGACCAGTATAGTAGTAATCAATGAAATGGGGCAGAGCCTGTGGAATCAAATAAGAGGGCTTTTTACTAGAGAAGCAATTCTCAGAAAGCAGAAAAGTCTTCTCCTTTTTCTTTTTCCTATACACACACACATGAGTTCCCCATACCACTTTAACAAACCAGCCTACATCCATGAATTGCTCTCATTCATGGCCCTGACTCATCTGGGGACTTGGAGTCAGAAGCCTTGAATTTAAATGCCAGCATCTACTTAATGGCTGTATAACCTTGAACTAGACATTTATCCTTTCTGAGGCCTCGGGTTCCTCATCTATAAAACATGGATAATACTTTTACGACCAACTTCCCAGAGTTGTTATGAGCAAAGAATTCTGTGAACTGAAAGCATCTCAATACAGTTGAGTATGTATGAGACTGCAAGTGGGACTGTGTGTGTCTCTCTGTCCCTCAATCCGGATCTTTCTTTTGCTTTGGTGGATCTGTCTCTCCATAGTCCTTTCTTCCTACCCCAGGGAGTTGTGAGGGAAGTTTAAAAAAAAAACCCTTAGAACAGTATATCAGTGAAGCTATTCCTTTGACCATTACAACCATCACCCCCTCACACACACACACACACACACACACACACACACACACACACACTCCAGCCCATACCCCCACCAGAACTCAGTGGCTACATCAATTTCCACAGTAACACTTCAGATTTTTAATACATTAGGCTAGGGATGATGGAAAGTAAGGAGCAAGATACAGTCTCCTAGACATAGCAGTCAGAGCTATGATGCCCCAAATCCAATTCCCCCATTCCCGTCTAAGTCTGCTGCTGACAGCTGCCCTGGGTTTGAGTCAATGGCCAGTTCCCTTGTAGATAGGATTAGGTTAAAGGAGATATCTATCCCAAGTTCCCCTCCTTTTAAGTCTGTTGGGTTCATCAGGGGCTCACAGGCTGAATGGGGGAAATATAGGTGTGTTTGGGCCCCAAGTTCCTCCCCAAGCCTGTGGGTCCCCCTCAACTCCATTGAGGGAGCACCGCCTCCCTGTATATAGCCCCGAAGACACTCCGGTGGCCCCAGTGTCAGGGGACCCTAGGGAAAGACGACGGGGTAAAGGACCTGGGGCCCGGGGTCGACGGGGAGAGGGACCTGGGGAAGCTGCAGGAGAAGGCAAGGGTGTTTCATCAATGAAGGTAGTGATTTCATCCCGGAAGAAGCCAGGGCCCCTTGGAGGTCCTCCACAACCTCCTAGCATTCTGCTTTCCAGGAACTGATGCAGATTGGCTAATGCCCCAGATTCTTCTTCATCATCTTCCATGCCCCGGAGTGCTCCCAATTCCCTGCTTGAGGATGGGATTATCCGGATGTCATCGGAAGAGGACCACTTGTGCAGGAAGGAGCCAGTTGAACGAGGGGTAGAGAAGATGTTGGTCTCATCATGGGATAGTCGTCTGGACAATGGGACCTAGGATGGGAAGCAGGTGAGATCTTGAAGTTTCACTGAGCAATAAATAGGACAACTGGAATGGGGAGGGATCTATCCTGAAGGTGGTGAGGGCTTTTGGTGGGGGAGAATTCTCCACCTCCAAGCTTCTTTCTTTGATTGTATTTCTTCTGGTAGGATTTATTCAAAAGCTAGTTTCAATAGGTTTATTCTCTAGTTCTCCTTTATATCACACTCACATATTAAGGTAAAATTGGACCTTCTTTCTTTCCATACCTGTTATGTTTTCTTCATTTATTTTCTTAGGTTTCATTAAGAGAATTTAAGAGACCTTAGAAAACATCTAGGCCAACCCTTTCTTTTTGCAAATGAGGAAGCTGATACCCCCAAATGAAGCGACTTTCCCAAGGTAGAACCCACACAAAAACAAGCACCCCAAGCCCCTCCAATCTTTTCTTATACCTTCTGAGCTCTCTGCAGGAGTAGGACTGCTAAGAGCACCTCATCTCCTATACCTGACCTGGGAATAGAGGAAGCTATTGGATCATTGTGAGAGAAGGGACTTGGCAAATGGAGACGGACAGTTATATATAAGCATCTCTCACTTCCCAGTTATTGGTCTTCCTTATCCCTCGTGTTAGGCTATGATGATAAGTGAACAGGGAAAGGTCTATCTTTTCAGCCAGAGGGAGATATTTGGGGATTAGGCTCTTGGAACCAAGCCTGAAAAGAACTTTCAGGAAATTAGGACACCTCATCCTTTCTCAACTCCATACCTGCAAATAGTGGACTCTTTCATGAGGAGGAAATAGCATGTGTCTCCCAGTCAGCATCTTCACCTGGGTAGGGTCTTGGCTCCCTGGCCCAGCAGCCCCATTAGCATCAAAACGAATTTTGCAGACCCTGCCATCAGTATAGTCATTGCAGGCTCCATCTTGGAAAGAAAAAAGGCATAAGGTAGGCAGTTCCATCATAAGACTCACCTCAGCCACCCAATGCATACAACTGTCATTGTACCCAAGATGCCCATCACCCTGCTTCCCCCAGACTTCTTATGATTTGACCCTGTATTCTCTCTCTCTCTCTCTCTCTCTCTCTCTCTCTCTCTCTCTCTCTCTCTCTCTCTCTCTCTCTCTCTCTCTCTCTCTCTCTCTCTCTCTCTCTTTTTCTCTCTCTCTCATCTCTCCCTCCCCCTTTTTTTTCTCTCTCTGTAATTTCTTTATTTTCCATCTTAGAATCAATGCTTGATTCTAAGATCAATACTAGAATCAGTATTGGTTCCAAGGCAGAAGAGTGGTAAGGGCTAGGCAATAGGGGTTAAGTGACTTGCCCAGGGTCACCCAGCCAGGAAGTCTCTGAGGCCAGGACCACCCATCTGTAGGCTTGGCTCTCTATCCACTGAACTACCTAGCTGCCCCTACCTTCTCTCTTGATCCCAACCCTTTAGTTGAAATAGGAGTGGTGAGTGTGTAGCTGTGTTTGTGCGTACATGAGTGAGTGTGTATGGAACTTCTACAAAGAAGGTAGGCTGTGAATAGATCACAGAGGAGAGAAGAGCTTTAAGTCGTCTGCTTGAGGCAGAGTAGGGAGGATATAAGGGGAGGAGCAATAGAGGGGGAAAAGAAATCAAGACTAAGGGGGAGCAGGGTTGCCCAGAGTGGGAGTGGGAGCAGAGAAGGTTGAAGGGACCATAGGCACAGCGATGGAGATGTGACCAACAGGGGGAGCTACAGTACAGTGTATGGACCCTAACCTTGTGCCCAAGGAGAGTCAGGGCTGCAAAAAGGGGCCAACCCTCATTTTATAGATGAGAAAGCAGGACCAGAGGGGGAAACTAAGGCAGGGGGTGGGGCTGGGGAGGGGGCATGGCGGTGCCCTTTACGGACACCGGAAGCCAAGGAGCTGTGGAGGTGTGAGATTAGAGGTTCTCTGTGCAGGGAGGGGACGGAATGCACGGTGGAGAGGGGAGACATCCTCTGACCATCCTCGCCATCTTCCTCGGACATGATAGCCACACACTGCTCCCACACGGTGCGCACATCGGCTCGGTAACGCTCACAGGACCAGATGAAGGAGGGCAGGAGCAGAGTCTGTACCATGGAGCACCATAGCACAGCCAGCACCATCCATGGGGGCGCAGAGTCCGACTTCAGTGAGAAGAAGCTCACTGCCTGGGGAAGGAGGGCAGGAGGGCTCATCACCATGGCTGCCAAGGGGCAGAGCCGTGCTCTCTCCAGCCCAGGGTCCAAAGGACAGCTAGAGGACGGGCTTCTATCTGGGAGAAAGGAAGCTGGGCGCCAGGAGGGAAGTCGAGACGCCTGGGATGGAGAGATGAGGCTCTAGGAGGGAAGCAGAGCCATAGTAAGGAGGCTCCATGGAGGCTGGGGGCAGAAGGGACCTGGGTGTGAGAGGTGGGATGGTGTGGAAGGTGTCTCTATGGAGGGGGATCTGAGAATGGAGCGGGGGAGGAGAAGGATCTATTCTAGATGGAGGGAACTGGAGCCTAGACCAGGAAGTTGGAGGAGGAGGGCAGGGAGTGTGGAATCCGGATCTCACCAGGATAGGCACCCCAGTGAGTGAGTCGTAGAGAAAGACGATGGCGCTGACCAAGTTGGTGACCTGCAGGGACGTCTTGGCCGATTCAGAGCCATCCAGGGAAGAGCGGCGCTTCCCCCGGGCATCCTCCACGACAATGGCTGGAACTTCGAATGCTGGCCGGGTCCCCAGGCCCCCAGAACCTCCCCCTCTGGACCCTTCTCTGCCCCCGCATCTCCGGGCCCGTCTTGCCCGACGGGGTCGGGCCCACAGTGTCTGGTAGAAGGTGATGGCCACACACACCAGCCCCATGACGATGCCACCGAGCAGCAAGAGGCTAAAGCAGACGCCAAAACCCAGCCCGATCTTGGAGACGATGAACTGGCAGCCCCGGGCGTAGTATCGCTCGCCGTTGTTGTGCCAGCCGATGGAAGGCAGTGTGGACAGGATGAAGCTGACCATCCAGATGCCCATGACAGCGTGCAGGGCCTGCTTCTTGGCGTTGCTGAGCCGGTAGTTGACAGGCCAGCGGACCATCCACATCCGGTGGTAGGAGAGCGAGGCCACGGTGAAGCAGGTGGCTAGGGCCAACGTGTAGTAAGTGGACACAAAAACTTTGCAAATGCTCTCATTCCAGTCATAGTCAGAAGAGGCCTGGCGCCGCAGCTGCACCACAGCAAAAGTGGTGAGGGGCACCGCTGCCATGAGGATGTGAGTGCCCGCCAGGAAGCAGAGCAGGAGCTCCAGGGGTTTGTGTTTCTGCTGCTTGGCTGAGATGCTGAGGATGATCCATGCATTGGCCAGGAGGGCCAGCATTCCACAGGCCAGCCATGACAGGGCATTGGAGCGAAGGGAAGCCTCCTCCACCCCTGTCCCACCCCGAGCCATACTCCTCCTCTTCCTCTGCCCCCCACCCCCCCTGAAGTTCTGGGGGGTGGGGGGAATGGATTCACCCAGGAGCCCCACTCAGATTGCCCCCCATGACCCTGAGGATTCCCGTTTCCCAATTCCCCTCCCTCCCCCTGCAATGAGGCAAAAAAAGTCCCTGTGGCCTACCCCACGGCCTCGTCCTTCATGGCTCCCCTAAACTGTCTTTTGCGCCCGTAAAAAGGAGAAAGAGGAATCCAAGGCTAAAGGTCAAAAGAGACAGCCTTTTGCCTTTATATATCTTGTCTTTTTCTGTCCCTTGAGTGGAGAAAAAGCACCCTTGCTAGGACACTGGGTGAGATCTTCTGATTTCCATCCCCACCTGGCTTCCTATTGTCTCATCTTCCAACAGACTCAGTGGGCTGGTGCTCCTTTGGGTCTCTCCATGCTTGTGGGGGTCTTCAGCAGACAGAACCTGCTACGGTAAAGAGAACTGCTGATAGATAGGCTTGCTTGCTTTCAGTTGGTTTCCTGAGCCTCCTTCCTTTCCTTCATTTGAAATCTCTAAAGACTGCAAGCTGCAGATGTCATTGGGTCAATCTCCCTGGCTCTACAATGAAACCCTGGGGTCCGGGCGCTCCTATAAGCTGCTAGGGATGATGGTATTTCAGTCTTCCTCCATCATTTTCCATTTCCCTCTCTCCTTTTAACTTTAACTGTGTCCTCCTCCCGAGAACTCCAGCTCACCCAGTTTTCCTATTCTTGTTCCCTTTGAAGCAGTCTACTTGTACAATCCCACCCCAACCCTACCTATCTCCATTGATTTTCCCCAGATTTACTGAGAGGGGCACAATAACTAGCTCAGCTCTACAGGAGGTCCATAGTGGGGGACCAGGAGAAAGGGTATGTACCCTCCATCCCTTTCCAAACCCTCCATTCTCCTAAGGTTAGTGACTTGTCAAAACTGAACTTTTCCCCTTCTCTGACCCAGAGGAGTACCAGAAAGAGGAAGATGGCACTGAAGGCAGAGGGTAAGAGGACCCAAAGGAGGGGGAACTGTTTGACCTCAGAACAGAACCATCCAGAAAGGGAGAGAAGAGAGAATGGAGGAGGGAGGGAGAAGAAGAAAAAGAGAGAATTTAGAGAAAGGGAGAAAGAAAAGGGGGAAAAGTATATGGGGGATCTAGAGATTGAGAGGAGCTAGGGGGTCCTCTAGCTAAGAGAAGAGAGTGATGACAAGGAACTGAAAGGATAAAATCTGGGGCTCCACTGGGTGACCTTGTCTCTCTCTCCTCCTTCTTCTTGGGGTGGGGGGGTGGGGGTGGGCTGCAAAAGCCATGAGGCTATTGATGCTATAAGCCCTAGGGAGTCAGCTGAAGCAAATCAGGGAAGCACACTAGAAGGAAGGGAGAAGGTCTAAGGCAGGTCCCAAAAGGGGCATCCAGAGGGTGGGAAAACTGGAAGGGGAGGGTAGGAAAACAGGAAAATCAAGAGTAGAGGTCACTCCTTATGAAGAAACCCTCAGCCCACTTTCTGTACCCTTCCATGAGGTCACATCACCCCCTCCTTTTTGTTTTCCATATGGAGCCCAGTAATCCAAGTTGCTATGGTGATGGCTAGCCAGAGCGGGTGTGGGGCAAGTTGGGCAGGAGTACCCCCTCCATTGCCTTTTCCCCCACTTTATACCTTCCCTGATTCCCCCTCCCTTGGCTCCACTGGGGAGGATGGAGCAACCTTGGAAAAAGAAAAGCTGGAAGGAAGGAAGAGAAAGAGGATGAAGGACAGAGGAGAAGGTGAAGGACAGAATGGGGAGGGGGGAAAGGGATGGTAGGTCAGGGTAGGGATGGGTAGGGTAGGGAGTCTCCCATGTTCTTATGTTCTTTAGAGAGGTCAGGAACCCCCCCCCCCCATTTCCCCAGTGCCAGGAACAGCAGGTGGCCAGGGAGGAGGGGAACTCAGGGACAGGAAAAGGAGAAAGGAAGCCGTATGGGGAGAAAGCAATGGGAGTGGGGAGCCCAGGGAAGAGGGGTTGGCTTCTTACCTCTGCCTGCTCCAAGCACTGCCATGGAGACTAGAGCATCTCTCCGGTTTGCAGCTCCTTCTCCTGCCCGCCTATTCTCTCTCTCTCTCTCTCTCTCTCTCTCTCTCTCTCTCTCTCTCTCTCTCTCTCTCTCTAGCTCACTCTCGGTTTCTCCCTCCCTCCCTCCTCTCCGTTCTCTCTCCCCACATCTATTTCCTTCTCTTTCTTTCCTGTCTCTCTGGGTCCCCCTCCCTTACTTTGGCTGTTGCCTGTCAGTCTCAGTAAGGGTGACTGAGGGAATTTTTAATTTGGGGGGAGGAGGGGAAGGAAGGGAGGGCTCTTGAAGGGAAGGAGAGGGTGGGAGACTTGAAGGTACTGACTTAGAGAGGGGAAGGCAAAGGGAGAAGCCAGAGAGGAGGGAAGGGGAGGGCGCCGCTGAGTTGGGGGAAGGGGGTCAGTTTCATTGATGATGTGATGTGTATGTGTCCCCCCCCCACTCCCACTCCCTCCGGACATGCATGCTGAGGCAGCGTGCAGCTGGTGTTTTTGTGGGGGCTGAAGGGCTGTATCCAAGAAGTGGGGGGGATGTGTATCTCTGGTGCCACTGTGTATGCATGTGTTTCTGGGCATGGCTTCTGGGTGGGTATGTGTCACGATGTGTGCACTGCGGGTTGTGCTAGCAAGTGTGGAACATCCATATTGGTTCTGTGGTTGCTTGTGCGATGTGCATGAGGGCTCATGTGTGTGGGGAGAGAGGATATGGGCTCACACATACATTAGCGACAACACAGAGACCCACCAAATAACACAAACACTTTGCTTCCCAGAGAGCCGCTCGCTCTCCCTCCCCAGCCCCAGTCTTCTCACCCAGACCCTTAGCTCACATTAGGGAAACAAGCGGCACTCCAACCCCCTCACCCTGTGGCAAGGGCTAAAGGGGGAGATCAGACAGGATGAAAAGATTCAGGCACATGAGTTACTGATTACATCAGGGCTAGGGCTAGAAAGCCACAGAACTTCATCCCACCTTTCCTTTGCCAGTCTGAACACTTGAACAAGAAGAAAGGCAATGGTGCTCAGTGGTAAGAGCTCCGGATCTGGGATGAGTAAAGTTATAGAGCTAAAAAGGATCTTAGAAGATCAGCCAATCTAATTTCATTTTTCAGATGAGGACACTGTGACCCAAGTACATTAAGCAATTTGTCTAGGGTCAGAAGTCCTGAGCCTGATTGTGTGACCTTGAGTCAGTCATTTCCCATCATTCACTTTTCCTCACTGGAAAAATGGATATGATCATACTTATTGTACCTACTTCCCAGGGCTATTTTAGAGCAACATGATGTAATGATAAGGGCACAGATCTTGGAGTCAGGAGTACTCATATCTGTAAAATAAGGTCCCTTCCAGCTCTCCATTCTCTGATACTGTATTTAAAGTGGTTTAATAGATTTTATAATGTAAATCATTATTATTATTCATTATTCCTCAGGACATTGGGCAGTTTGGTCCCAAACTGAGCAGCTAGGTGAACTGAATGCTGAACCTGAAGTTAGGAAGACCTGGGTTCAAATGCAGTCTCAGACCCTATCTATGGGACCCTGGGCAAGTCATTTAACTCTGTCTCTGTTTCCTCATGTGTAAGATGAGCTAGAGAAGGAAATGCCAACCCATTCCAGGATCTTTGCCAAGAAAACCCCAAATGGGATCAGAAAGAAATGACTGAACAACAATAATCTCATACCATTTCCTGATGCAAAACCTTGCTTTTGTTTTTAAATATTTGGTGTCATTTTGTTTGTGTATTTCATTGTTTATTGATATATTTGTTTTTTTCATCCAAAAGACAGTTCCAAATGAACCCCCTTACAAAGAACATTCCAACTATTTCTTATTGTTAACAGAATAATCCTTTAATTTTGACAATGAGGAAATAATCTGAACTATTTTATTTGACCAGAGCTTGTACTTCCCCATTTTCCTATTCCTGTACCCAAACTCTTTGAAACAATCTGCTTATTCACTGTTCTCCCCCACCAAAAACCTTCCTCCATTAATATTTTTTAAACACTTACCTTCTGTCTTAGAATGGGTCCTAAGTACTGGCTACAATGCAGAAGTGCTAGGTAATTAGAGTTAAATGACTTGCCCAAGGTCACACAGCTAAGAAGTATATGAGGCCAGATTTGAACCTGGAATCTCCCATCTCTAGGTCTGGCTCTTTATGCACTGAGCCACCTACTTATCCCTCCTTCTCCATTAATTTCCCTCCAGATTCACAGGGAGGGTTTTTTTTTTTTATACATAGTATGTGCATTGTTTTTTTAGTTTCATCTTCACATCATGCAAGTCTTCCCAGATTATTTTAAATTTCTCATATTCTTCATTCCTGGCATGATAGTTTTTCATTGCATTTGTATACCAGTCTCTTCAGTTTTTCCCCAGTTATTGTGCCTAGTTCTTTGTCATCCCAAATAATGCTGCCATGAGCCTTTTTGTTTGCAGTACCCAAATGGATTGGGAGTTTATCCCCACAGTGCAGATTAAAACCCATCCAGGTCTGCCCATGGGTTTTTGTTCATGTTCTCCCTTAAGTTCACCACAAGTGGTCCACTCGACATACTGAAGGCGTGCTTTGATTTCTCTTGACATTTCTAGGGTACCAGTGGAACACTGGCTGTCCACCTATCATCTGTCACCCTTGCCATGTGACTAGTTCATCTCTCCCTATCATACAATTTCATGATGACATCTTTTAGTCCCATTGTTCTTCAGAGTTCTTCCCCCATGCCCAGAAAGCATCATCACAAAAATTTTAAGGCTCTGAAAATGGCCAAATTCTATCCCAGAATTCGCCAGTTTGGTGATAACTTAGTATCGAGATTTCTGGGAAAGAGAAGCTAGAAGAGATTCCTGGTGGGTAAAGGACATGTACATTTCTGGATGCATTTCTCTCTCCATATTCCCTTCTGGACTTCTTGAAGGGGCTGTGGCAGGATGGTAGCAATTGAAACTGATGGGATGTGGACAGATTGAGAAAAGATGGCTGGCACCTTGGTGAGGTTTGAACTGCTGGGATCACCTCAGCATTGCTTTTTTATTGATGCCTACGAAAGGGCGAAGCCACATCTAATTCCTAAAAGAACCAGGGGATTCTTGTTAGTGACTCTGTCTTCTTTCCTGCTCATTTTGGAGAGGAAGAGACAGAGGGAGAGAGTGGGATCTCTTCTGTCCCTCTCCGCTGCTAGCCCAGTGGCCACTGCTTATGCTGTTTACTTCCTCGAGACACCCCTTTTTACTTGTGTTCATGTATTTGATAAAGGCAAAAATCTGGCAGCCACCAACACTTGTGTTTGTGCAATTAATGCTACAGAGAGAGTAATTTGGGAAGAAGTCTCTGATCCTTTAAATGAGATAAGAGACAGATGGGTGATCACAGGGACCCTTGTTTGGGTTTCCCATCAGTAAGAGAGATGTACCATAATCATATTGCTTTGGCTATTAACAAGCTAATTCTGATAGGTTACAGAACCAGAGCAACTGAAGACTCAGAAAATTCTTGCCACCATGTCCTCCAAGTCCTTGGCACTATCAAATAATTCAGCATCAGAAACTGATATTTTATCATGGATATGACATTAAAGATGTTGCATAACTGTCTGCTCTGCTGCTTTACCCTAAGAACCATGGGACTTTTCCATCTGACTTACAGCTAAGACCTTCCCATATGTGTTGTCTCATCTACTAGAGTGAGTTCCTTGAGAACAGGGGCTCTTGATTTTCTATTTGTATCCCATGGTGCTTCATATATAAGTGCTTAACAAATGCCTTATTCATTCATCCATTTATTCTACACACAAATTGGAAAGCACATCAATATAAATCATAATTTGTACCTTTATATCTAACATAGATTGGCCCTAAGGCTAAGGGGAAGCTTGAAAGGGTAAATCTTATATAAGAAAAAAAATGGGGTATTTGAGGGGCATCAGCTTAGGTGGGAACTCACACACTTACTTTGATGACCAAACCCCCTATGAAAATAGTCCTTCCCTGTTAGATTATTACATTTCAGCCCACCCCAGCAGTTCAAACCTCACCAAGGTGCTGGTCAACTTTTCTTAATCTTTTCATATCCCATCAATTTCCAATGCTACCATCCATCCATGGTTTGATCTTTGGATGAAAATCTCATATTTAGAGTGCTGACAGTTCATTTAAAGTGCCTTTCCATTGCCATCAGTATGATATTCTTGAGATTATTTCATTTCAGATTTCATTGATATACAGCAACATTAGTAGAATGTTGTTATTAGAAATATGAGCCTTTGCTTTTATTAGAAGCTTGGGGTCCTTACCAGGGCTTTGCAGTTTCCCAAAAGCAATCCAGCTAATTGTCCCTTTTTTATCCAATTCTATATCAAGAATATTATTCAGCAGGAATGTCTGACTCAAACATACATACTGTTGTATAGGCATAATATGTTGTCCATTCAAATTCATGTTGTAATCTGGGCAATATATTTTATATGCTTGATCTTCCCTGGGTGGATGGTCAGGCCAAACTCTGGAGTGGTTATTCATTTCTTCCAGATGGTTCTTTTTTGTGACATCATTTGGTGTCCAATTCCTTTCTCAATGAAAATATTTATGTATTTGGCATCAGACTATATTAGAACCTCCACATCTTTGGGTCCTCCCATTCTTTCTTCCTTTCTCATATATTCTTTCCATCCCCACTTTTCCCCATCTTTGAAGATACCAAATATAAGACTATGTTGATATAATCTAGAGGGTCTTATTGAAATTCTTTACCTTTTAAATCAATGTTGGCACTACATACACAAACAAATTATTTTCTTGTAACTATTTTAACATGTGTACTGCAATGTGTGATGACCAACTAGCCCATGAAATAACGTTTCTTGTTGTCTTTGAATATGCTATAATACCCATTCCTTTCTTCGACTCTTCAGGGAATACCTAGGAACCATAAATATTCCATTTAACTACAATTTCTTTTCTTCTATTGGTTCTATTAGTAAGAATGTCAAGATTTATATGACTAATTTCCTCAGCCAATATGTCCATTTGTTGATCTTTGGATGAGAATCTCATATTTAGAGTGATGACAGTACTTTTAAAGTTTATAGATGTTCTAGAAACTGTGTTCTTCTTAGGACCTTATGGCCCTTTCTTCAACATTCTTCCACTACCACTAAGAAGGGGGAAAAGCCTGCAAAAGAGTGAGGGCCATATTTAAATTTTTTCTTTGTTTCATGGGTTGTCATGATGAAAAAACTAATTACCAAGTAACACGCAGCTGGTGATATGCATCTCCATACTTAGCTGGGTTGGTCCAAAACAGACCATTGTCAGGAACATTCTTAAAGACTTTCCAATATGGTGGTGATTGTTCTGTCACTTTAATTATGTCTGACTCTTCATGACCCCATTTGGATTTTCTTGGCCAAGATATCAGAATAGTTATTTTGCCATTTCTTTCTCCAGTTCATTTTACAGATAAGTAATTAAGACAAACCGGGTTAAGTGACTTGCCCAGGGACATCCAGCTAGTAAATATCTGAGGCCAGATTTGAACTCAGGAAGATGAGTCTTCCTGACTTCAGCCTAGGCACTGTTTTCACTGTACCATCTACCTGCCTTCCAACATGGTAGAATCTGCTAGAGTTTCTGATCCCCTGCCATTAGCCTTAAAGAACCAAGAGTTATCTCCATATCTTTAAAAGGCATCAAAATGGTGCTTTGTGTCATGGGATGACCTATATATTTTTCAATTCTGCAATATAATTCTGTGTGGCTCAAATCATGTAATTCCATTATCTCTAAAATTTTAAGTAGCCCAAGGTCAATGATGGGCATAAGCAGGCTGCAGACTATAACCAACAAAGATTTGCTTTGCCAGAAGTTCCATGGAAGATATCATTCAGAAAATAGATAATAATAAAAAGAAACAAAGTCAATATTGAGAGTGAAGGATGATATGGAAAACCTGGATGTTGCATCGGTACTCTCAGAATAGTAAAAGACCTAAAGGAAGACCAGTAGGGCTTTAGGTAGACCTTTTTTTTTTGAGGACTTCTAGAAGAACATGAATAAGAATCACCCAAAATAAAAAGGCATGAATGAGCTTTGGTCTATAGTATATGAAGGGCATGGTCCCACTGATGAGACCAAATCCATTGAATTATAGAAGTACTCCCATGACTAATAAGATCAGAAATAAGGTACAAGGCAATAGGAGGGTTCTTCTCCCAAGGAAGCTGAACCAGTCTTATATGAACTGTGGAGTCCCTGGGGATCTTCCCCTCAGTACCTCCAAACCCTAGCCAATCTAAGCCCCTTTTCCTGCTCCAGGACCCAGACACTTCTCCTGGCTCTTGAGAGACTATTAACCTCTTCTGTTTATTTTCTAACCCTGAGCCCAGAAGAAATCTGACCCTCAGAGAAAGGTCCTCCTATATTCTGCCTAAGCCTCTAGCCATGGGAAGTGGTCAGTGAGGATCCAGCTGTAAACATAATGAGAACATTGTTCTTATTGTTTATTAATTTTTTTTATCCTGAGCAAGTCACTTTGAGGAGCCACAAAAAGTAGAATGGAAAGAAAAAAAAAGGACTATAGAGAAAGGAAGAGGGATAGAGACAAAGGCTAGGGGCAAGGGGAAAAAACTGACCCAGGAAGAGAAGATTGATTTTCAGCCTCCAAATTCTAGAGTCCTGATGGGGGTTTGGAAGGGGTTGAAGGAGAGAAGGGACTGGGTGAAATACGGAGAACTGTGGTCCAGGAACAAGTACAGCCAAGAACCTAGGAATATCAGTCCGCAACCCAGACCTCTTCAGAAGTTTACAAACCTAATTCTAGCCTCTCTCTGGGCCCCACAGGCATCCATAGCCCAGCATATCAGAGGGAGGAAAAGAGATATCAGTCAATAAAAGCTTGATGAAGGATCTGAAGTCATGAAGGAGGAGAGAAGACAGTTCATTAAATCAATCAAAACCCTTTATTAAATGCCTATTATGTGCCAGGCACAGTGTTAAGTGCTGGGGCTACAGAAAAGCAAAAGGTAGTCCCTGCCCACAAGGAGATAACCAGGAGGATGAAGATTTCCTAGGTTTGGGGTAGGGCGAAATGGAAGTAGGGACACCCTGACTGTATAGCCATAAGTCTGTTTGGCTACTAAGTAGAGCTGGGCATAGTGGCAGGAGGGATTAAGTGTGCACGCTGAACATTTCTGACTAAGGGCTATAAGAAGCTGGAAAACACATACCAGAGACAACCTGGCCTCAGCCTCTGAATGGAGTGAAGCACCATCTTGCCCCCCTGCCCAAAGGCAAATGAGATGCAATGACCTCCAGAGACCTCTAGGGGCTGGTAGAGGAAGGAAGGAGTAAATAATAGTGATTGGGTTGTGGATGCATCACAGGACAGTAGAATAAGGTAATGGGATCCCACTAACAGGGTCCAGGATTATAACAAGGGTGGAAGGTAGGAAGGACAAGAGAGCCTAAATGTCTCAATCCTCCTACTTTCGCCTTCCCTGCTCCCTTCAGTGGGCTAGAAACTGAAGAGGTAGAGGTGGAGGTTTTTCACCACTAAGGCAAGCCTTCTTTCATATTTAACTCTTCAGGGTACAGTTTTTCTAAAATCGGCTAGGGAAAAAAGAAATAAAGGGAAGTTTAAGGGCAATTCAAAAAGTTCTGTCCTTTCTTCCCTCTCTCCAATGCATACCCCATCTACTTTCAGGTCCTCCCAGTATACCTGAACCTCTTCATATCCCTTCTTGACCCTTAGTCCCCTCTTCCCAAAGACCTTCTCTTTCATTCACATTAGAAATCTGAGCTTGAAAAATCCTCCAGTCCCTGCTCCATCTCCACCCTTACTCCAGAATCTTCCCTTTTAGAACTTACTGGGGACACTGGCAGGTCTTTTTCTCACTTAGGAGCCTCCTGATCTGAGACATCCTCTCTGCTCGGCGCTGTCCAAGGAAAAGAAAGGAATGGTGAGGGATGGAGAAAGAGGCATGAAGGACTGGGTTCCATAAACCCAAGATCCACTCAGAATAGAAAGAAGGCATATAGGGGGAGGTTTCAGGCAAGAGGAATTACTATTGCCAAGGCAATCTGTCCTAGAATAAACTTGATGTTACTTCTTCCCTGTCTAGTCCGGATCTAGGACATTGGGATGTGGGGGAAGAAGGAGGTAGGAGGCAGGAGTAATGAACATAAAAGCAATGATGAGTTTTTCAGGATAAAAGTCTTCATTCCCAAGCCTCCAGTGCAAAGGACACAAGGCCCTTTATCTCTCAGTGGAGCCTCCTATTCCTCATCCTTTTAAATGAAGGGGTTGTGCTAGCAGATTTAGAATGGGAAGTGACCTCTTGAGGCCAGTTAGTCCAACCTGACCTCATTTTGTAGGTGGGAAAATTGAGGCCCAAAGACGTTAAAGCATTTGCTCCAGATGAGCTGGTAGGTTCATTTCTACTTGAATATTCTCTGGTTCTATGATTCTGTGGGCTCACTAGCTTGACCTCGGTGGGTAAGAACAACAGGGTGGGTGGATGTCATTGGGGTTGGTGGAATGTCTGGAGTAATGTAGGGAGGAGAGGTTTACTCACCAGCCTGTGCCTCCGTCTGGCATAACAGAACATAATGAACCCAAAGAGAAGCAACAGGCTTGCTCCTGTACCCAGACCGATGGCCAAATATTGAGGTTGGTACCACTCCGACCTTGCTGCTGGAGGAGAGATACATAGAGAGGCCCTGTCACCTTCCAAGTCATAGTCTTTAACTTTAAGAGGGAATCCAGAAAGGGAGGGAGGGATTGAACACAGAGAACTGGGCTGGGAAATGAGACCCTTGGGTCCCAGCAGGAGGGTTGGCTGAGACCCCCAGAGAGGTTATGATTGTCTAAGTGGTAGGATGGAGAGAGGTTAGCGTGGCTGAGTGGGATGAGGATTGTTCCCTGTCTCTTATGAGGACTAAGCCAGCCTCGGAGAGGGCAGGGGGAAGCTGGTCTCTTACCCAGCTGGAAGGAGTTCGATTTCAGTAGTTTCTGATCCTTGAGTAGCAATTGGCATTCCCACATCCCAGCCTTTGGCTGCTTCAACTCCAGCTTCCTTTGCTTCTCAGAGACCTCCAGTGTTTCTTTTGTCTGGTTTTCTAACTGCCATCTCAGTGTCAGCCCAGGGATTATGGGGCCCGACAGTTCACAGTATAATTGCTGATCATGGGACATAGCTGAGGAGAGCAAGAGGTAGAAGCTGGGGACCAGGACTGGGTTACTATTCCCTCTCCATTCTGGGGCATGAGACGGAGATATGATAATAGAGAAAACAGCAGTGCCTACATTAGTGGAGCGCTGTATAATTTTCAAGGCTTTTCCACTTGCCTTGGTCCATTTGATCCTCAAAACCAAGTGGCCTCGGGAGATATATTGTCATCCCCATTTAACAGAGAAAGAAACTGAGGCAGAGGCAAATAGAGACAGACAGGCAGACCTAGTGAGTATGAGAGGCAAAGAGAGACTGAAAGACTTGTCCAAAATCACACAACAAGAAAGAGAATTGGAATGAAAACCAGAACTAAAAGATTCTGACTCGACTCCGTGCTTTTTGGAGATTACTAGGGAGGCCAAGCACAAGCAAGCTGAGGTTGAGGAATTAGAGGACACCTTAGTTCCTGGAGACTAGTGAGTATGAAAGAACTTGATCAAGCTGGGTTAGGCAATTAGGTCCTCCCTGTCCCTCTTTCCCTTCCACTCAGACATGCCACAGGGCATAATCATGTGATCTTTAAGGAGAGGGTGTCTGCCCAGCCCTCCCCTGCTCACCTCTCATTACTACAAGATCAACCTTCTGTTTCACAGTCCCTGAAGGAAGCATTAGTGAGAAGACTCCTGAGCCAGCATGGTGGAGCAGGACTGGGGAGAGACTCAAAGTGATTGGTCTGCCTTTGGACAGCTTAAACTTAAACTTGTCTTCGAGAGTCAAGGAGTCATCCTTCCATGAAAACTTGGCCAACCTTTGAGAGGCAGCCCCTTCCCCGTGCCAAGTCAGTTCTCCATTTGGCACCATCCGGTTCAGATCCTGTTCGCCTAAATTTAGAGGGAAGTTGAATTCGGCATCTTTGCCTGCTATCTTATAGTAGCGCTGGTAGGGGTGTCTGAAACCTGTAGGTGTGATGGAGACAAGAAGTGGAAGATCAGAGGGATGGACTGAAAGGAAAGAAATGGGAGAGAAGGGAAATAAGTTCAAACTCAGCTTAATATTCAAAGCCTCCTGAAATCTGCCCATGTAACTTTATAAAACTGATTATATTTATACCTAACTTTGCACTGCTCTCCTACATGAACCCTTCCACTCTAGCCAAAGTGACTTAGTCATCATTCTCCCAAAATGCCATGCACATTTCTGCTGTCTTGGCTGGCTTACTTCAGTCCCCTTGCCCAGAATGCCTGCATATTCCTCCAAGCTTGCCCAGTCCTTCCTCCAGCTCATCTTACCTCTTCTAAGGAATCTTCCCCTCTCTCAAAGAGGTCATTCATTTCTCTGAATCCCTGTAGATTTCCTCTTTAGCATTCACTGTAAGCATAGCACCACTTCCTTAGGGTTTGCTCTTTTATTTGTCTTTCTATCCCCATCATCTAATCTCTCCTATAGGTTCTAAATTCCCTGAGGGCAGGAACCTGGTCTTCAACCTCTTTGAATATACTCCAGAGCCATGTTGGCAAAGATGTTGCATTGTTTGGGGAGGGGGGATTAGGGGGTGTCTGCTCTGTTCCCCCTCTCCACTGCCCTTGAGGACAATTTTCATATCCCCCTGCCCCTCTATCCAGCTGCCCAACAAACACTTCCTCCCTCCACTGTATAGGGTAATGTGGGAGGCTCACAAGCAACTTGAAGGTGTGGTTTGGGCACACAATCTCTAAAAGGTTCGCCAACACTGCTCTAGAGCTAGCACCTAACTCTTGACTCAATCAATAGCCAATAGTAGGTATTCAATAGATTTTCTATGTTAATGAAGTTAAGTCTAGCTTCCTACATATATTAGATGTTTATGACCCTGTGCAAGTCACCTAACCTCTTAGCATACTGGGCAACTGCCTAACACTTCAAGTTGTCATTTTGCATCGGTAGATGGAATTTTTCCCCTTTGCATTCAGTATGCCCATAAAACAGTTATTAAACAATTATTAAATAAAATTATTCAACAATGATTAGATCATTAAATTGTTAAACAAAACAATTTTTAAAAAATAGAATAAGTGAAATGCAGGAGATAGGGAGAGTGTCAAAGAAGAGATAGAAATGGATTCCTTCTTCTTCCCCTGTGCTGAGTTCTAGACAATGAGGAAGCTATTTGTGCTCTCTTTTCCACACATCGACCTTGAGAAGAGACTAAAATGGCCCACAATATCCCAGAGGGCCATCTCCTTGTCTCTCATGTATCAGAGTGTGGAGAGGTAGCAGAGTCAAGATCCTTCTTGAAATCTCAAAACTGTGCCCTAGGGACACAGGTTCAGGGTAGGTGTGAAGAAAGGAACCCTGAAAGTCTATGGAGTAGAGTCACTGGAAGCTGGTGTTAGAAAGTGAGAGCAGAGGAAAAGTGTTGTTTCTCTTACCATGTACTGTGACTCTTTTGCTCAGTTTAAGGCTTTTGCCATTTATGGAGACAGTGCAGCTCCATTCTCCCTCCTCCTCAGAATCCACTTGGAGCAAGTTCAAGGTTTTCTTGTTTGAACTCAGGATCCTTTTACTTGTATTTCCTGGACCATGCCATTCTATTTTGAGTTCAGGAAGGTTGGGAGGGCTGTGCAAAGTTAAAGTCACGTTGTTCCCAGAGAGCACAGACTCACTTGGATTGGCTGTCACTGTGGAGGGAGAAGGCAGCCTTGACTTACATGCACCTATGCACATCCAAAAAGCAAACAGATACAGAAGTTTTGTTTCTCCCAGGACACCTACCCCTTCCCTCCCACCCATCATGCCACCTTTCCTAGGTCCCCAAGATCTGCCTTCTCTTGTGTCCTTTTCTCCTCTATCTTCTTTCCTCTATTTCTCCTTTTCTTCATCCTTTCTTTGTCCCTTCTATTCTCCTTTCCTTCTCTCTCTCATTCTAGTTTCTCTATCCCTTTTATCCCAGGTGACCAGGTGGGGCTATTGATGGGATGCTAGAATTCTAACTCCAGGGCAGAAAGACCTGAGTTCAAATCCTACCTCAGACACTCACTAGCCTATTTGACTCTGAGTAAGTCACTTACCTCTTATTGACAGCTTCTGTTTTCTCAACTGTCAAGTGACGATAAACAGTAACACACCTCATATTGTTGTCAGGATCAAATACAAGTCTTTGTAACATATAAACAAATGTAACGTATATAAAATGCTTTGCAAATCTTTAGTGTTGGATAAATGGTCCTATTATTATGAGAATTTCTGAAAGGGCTCATTTGGCACCAAGGTATCTTCTATTAGTAAGAGGTGAGAGATGGGAAGAATCTAGAGAGGAAGAAAGATGATTTGCTACTTCCTTTCCTTCACTTACCCTTGAACACCAGGAGTTGTACCTGCTGCTTCTTGTCTTCCACCTCACAGAAGTACATCCCCGAGTCTGACGTCTCCAGGTACTGGATGGTCAGAGGAAAACTGCCCATATCCCATTGGTTCGAGGAGGAATCTGCTCGATTTCTCAAAATGTTTGACGTTCCTGGGAATAAAAAGGTTTTTTCCCCCCCTGAGTAATACCCATTGCTATTACAATGTTAAACATTCATGACTTTTCTAGTTTGAGGCACTTGAAGATTACTGTCATCAGAGTAAGAGTGAATTTCAAGTCAAAAGATCTGTGTTCAAATCCCTGCTCTGTTCCGTGCTTCCTACTGGTGTGAACATGGCTAAATCACTTTCCTTCTGTGGGCTTTAGAGTCTTCATCTATAAAAAGAGGGGGTTGGCAAAGGGCTATAAAATAGTGCATATACCCTTTGATCTAGTAATACCACTACTAGGTCTAAAAAGAGTTTTTTTTCTATAAAACTTAACTTTTAATAAAAATGAAATAATTACAAATAGGAAAACAAAATTATCTCCTGAGATTTCAAAGGAAAACATACATGTTTTGTGCTATTATGGCTTTGCTGGCTTCTTCAGAGAAAGGTTGGAAATGATGCTGAACTGAAAGAAAAATCATCTCCTGAGTTCAAGTTCTGGCTCTGTCACTATGTTTGTGACATTTCAAAAGTCATTTACACTCTCTTCATTCCTGTTCATCAGGAAAGAATTTAACAAGCTGGTTTCTAAGGCCCTGTTTAGTTCCAAATCCATGACTACATCTCCTATATTAAAATAATAAAGGGGGACCTCTTACAAAATGAGACACTTAGAAATGGAAACAGAATGTTACTTAGTAGTATATGACCAGATGAACTAGTGTCCTGCTCTCAAAAAGAGATTTTTTTTTAAAAGTGAGAAGACCTGACATGGACAAAAATATTTACAATTGCTTTTTTGGAATTAGAATTGGAAATTGAGGGGATGTCCATCAATTAGGGAATGGCTGAACAAATTGTGGTATATAATGGTGATGGAATACTACTGTGCTGTAAGGAATGATGAATAGGATGATTTCAGAAAGACCTCCTTGAACTGATACAAAATGAAATAAGCAGAACCAGAACATTATACACAGCAACAGAAACACTGTGGAATGATCAGCTGTGACAGATTTAGCTTAGCTATTATCAGCATTAGGATGACCCAGAACAATTCTGAGGGACTTATGACAAAGATGCTATCCTACTCCAGAGAGAACTGTTGGAGTCAAAATACAGGTGACAGCTATGATTTTTCACTTTAGTTTATTGGGGTTTTTCTTTTAGGGTTTTGGTTTATATGATGATTCTCAAACAAAAATGAACAATATGGAAATATGGCTTGCATAAGGCATGTATGACCCAGATGAGATTGTCTACCATCTCCAGGAAGAGGGAGAGAAGAGAGGGAAGGAGACAATTTGGATCATATAACTTCAGAAAAGTTAGTATTATAGAATAATTGTTATTATATGTAATTGATCAAATAAAACACCTTTACCAAAAAAGGGGGGCAAGAATTGGGTTAGTCTTCCCTACTGTTCCTTCCAGATTGAAGCCCTTTTATTTCATTCTGCCCAGAATAGAAGCCCCATTTCTGTCTAGTTCTGATATTCTTTTTTTAAGGTATAAATTGTTATTAAATTAAGTATAGGAGCTCCTCCTGATGAATTGAAGCTTCAAGAAATCCTTTGATTTTGCCTCAGAAATATAGAGTAGAATTAGCACCCCAGAACCTTTGGGCTCCTAAGTTCTGCTATTTGCAGAAAAGCACCCATTTGTGGCTCTCTTGAGGGACAAAAGAGGTCTAGGGAGAATCAATGTGTACTGCAGATTTTCAAAAGATATAAATTCAGTATAATGAGGTGAGACCTAGGTGCCCAGCATTTACGTAGTCAGAGAAGGCTACCTGAGTATGAACCTTTGAGGCACAGAGTATTATGAAGCAAGGATGGTATTTAGAAGTTGTTGTAATAAAAAGTGCCTTAAATTTCGAGATAGAAGATCTAGGTTCAGATCCAAGCTCTGTAGCCTACTACCTGTGGAATTTGGGGTAAGTCTTTTTCTGTTCCTGGGTCTCAGTTTTCTGGTCTATAAAAAGAAAGTTGGAATCAATGTTTTCTAATATGTTAATAAATAATAGAGTTGCCCAGTCCCTACTAGGCAATAACCTAAAATTCTAGTCATATGTTGAAATAAAAGTAAATTTGAAAAATAAATCCTAGAAAAAGCATACTCTACTTAGTTCATTTCCCCCAACCCTCTTGAGGGGTGTTAGCTATAGGGAAGCTAGTTAGTACCCTGGATAGAGTACTGAGCTTGGAATCAGGAAGACTCATCTTCCTGAGTTCAAATCTGGCCTCAGGTGCTTACTAGTTGTTTGACTCTTGTTAAGTCGCTTAACTCTTTTTACTTCCATTGCTTATCTGTAAAATGAGCTGGAGAAGGAAATGGCAAGCCATTCCAGTATCTTTGCCAAGAAAATTCCAAATGGGCTCATAAAGAACTGGACACAACTGAAACAACTGAACAACAATATCCACAACTCCTTCCCCAGTGGATGTCCTTGTCTCCTTTGTCATGAGAAAATTAAGGCCACCCATTCATTCATCTTTCTTATTCCACAAGTCAAAATTCCCATACACCTTCACCTTTACCTCCCTCTTCCTTTACTCTGAGGAATAGGGAGTGTGTTCCTTTCCTTGCATCCTTTGGGAGCTTGCCACACTAATCATCCCCAATCCTGACTCATCTTCAATCTTTCCCTATCTACTGGTTCTTTTTCCAATGTCTATAAATATATTCAACTTTACTCTATCATTTAAAAAAATCTTTATTTGGTCCTGCTGTTCCATTGTTACCTTCATCTTGCTTTCCTTTCACAAACAATTTAAAAATATTGTGTATTGACATATTTTAGTTTTATATTTCCTTTGTTTATATCAAATATATCAAAAGAAAGAGAGAACAGAAGGAAGGAAGAAAAGAAGAAAGAAGAAAAATGAGAGGAAGGAAGGGAGAGAGAGGAAGTGAGGGAGGAAGGAAGGAAAAGAGAAGGGAAGGGAAGGCAAGGCAAGGCAAGGCAAGGCAAGGCAAGGCAAGGCAAGGCAAGGCAAGGCAAGGCAAGGCAAGGCAAGGGAAGGCAAGGGAAACTTTTTTATTTTTTAAACCCTTTTCTCCCATCATCGAATCAATACTGTGTTACAAGGCAGAAAAGCAGTAAAAGCTAGGCATTGGGAGTTAAATGACTTGTCTAAGGTCACAGCAAGAAAGTATCTGAGGCTGCATGTGAACCCAGGACCTCTATGCCTGGCTCTCTATCCATTGAGCCAACTAAATGCCCCTCACCAGTAAATTTTTTTTAATAATCGTCTATATTTAGCTACTCATCAGGCATTCATTTTTTCAAAATCCTATTCAATGTGATTTCTAACTCCACCCCTCTACTTATTGTCTGTCCTATAGATCCAGTATTTAACTGTTAAGTCACTAGTTCTTTTCTTGGATCTTATTCTCTTTGATCTGTCTACAGCTTTAGACAGTGTTGACCAGGGTTTCCTCCTAGTCTTCTCTCTTCTCTTGGCTTCATTGACATCTCTGTCTCCCAGCTCTCCTTCTACCTGCTAAATGTCTGACTTCATTTTTTGGGTGTCTTTTGCTGAATTCATCTCCTATCCTCTTAATGTATACATCCCCCAGGACACTCTCCTTCTTTCTTTCCAATCTCTTCCTTTATTATTTCATCTCCTTCCAAGAGATTATCTCTAAGTATAGGCAATATTTCAAAAAAGACCTAGAGTCTGTGCGGCTCTCTGACACTGATAATGCTCATTTTTCTGCTTTAGACTTTGGACACAAACTCTTTACTTTCCTTTTCCCTGGAAACTTCCATACTCTTATCACATTTATCAGGGCCTTGTATAACAACAATTTTTATCTTCTCCCAGTCTATAAAACCAGCCAATCTCATTAGAATAAAAACCATTCCCTTCCCCATAAAGGGCAGCTAGGTATCACAGTGGATAGAGCAATGGGTTGGGAAGACTTATCTTTCTGGGTTCAAATCTGACACTTCCTAACTGTGTGACCCTGGGCAAGTCACTTAACCCTGTTTGACTCAGTTTCTTCATCCATCAAACAACCTGGAGAAGGAAAATGGCAAACCACTCCAGTATCTTGACTAAGAAAACCCCAAATGGAGTCATGAAGAATAGGAAATGACTGAATAACAAAAAGAATCCCTATAAAACCTATGACCTTTTAGGTCTCCAGGATTTGCCCTTTGGTGGAAGTGATTTTAATTTCATCAATTTCAAGATGTAATAGATTTTGGAGATCTATTGGCAATTGAGTCAAAAAGCTGCCTCACCAGAAGTCCATCAGTGACTTCCTTTGCCCCTATCCTCCTCCTCTTCCTCTTCCTCCTCCTCCTCCTCCTCCTCCTCCTCCCTCCCTCCCTCTCTCTCTCTCTCTCTCTCTCTCTCTCTCTCTCTCTCTCTCTCTCTCTCTCTCTCACACACACACACACACACACAAACCTTCTATCCTAGAATCAATATTAAGAATCAGTTCCAAGGCAAAAGAGCAATAAGGGCTAGGCATTGAGGGTGAAGGGACCTGTCCAGGGTCACCCAGCTAGGAAGCATACCACCTAGTTGCCCCTATCCTTCTCTTCAAGGGGTAGCTCAGGGGCTCCCTTAATGTCCCAGTGGATAATGTTCTTTCCCTCCTCAATTTATCCTACCTTTTACGTATTTATTTGTATGCCTACATTCCAGTCAGCTAGTACTTAATCCTTTCCCACTATGTTTTCTGTGTGTGTATACACACTACAAACACACCTATCAACAAAATCTCTATATGCATCCATACAGAATTCATTCAGCCTAACCCATGGGACCTGAAAAGGTTACTGAGAGAATGAGGATAGAGGAAAAAGAGAGAGGGATCGAGGACAGAACCTGGGTAAATACCCACAATTAGGTGACGTGACATGGAAGATGAGTCAACAGAGGAGACGGAGAAGGAATGATAGCCCCAGGAAGACGAGAATGGGGAAAGAGTACCCAGGGAGGGAAATGTCAGTTGGATTTTTGTTGACTTTTTTATTTATTTGATTTTCTTTTATTCTTTCAAACACCTTCTATGTTTGGTTTGAAACAGAAGAGCGACAAGGGCTAGGCAATTGGGATTAGGTGACTTACTCAGGGTCACACATCGAGGAACTATCTGAGGCCAGATTTTAACCCAGGTCTGGCGCTCCCTCTACTGTACCACCTAGCTGCCCCTTATTAAGACTTTTAGCACTAGGCACTGGGGGAGGGACTCAAAAGGACAATACTTGAGCCTTCCCAAGTCCCCAGAGAACTCTGTTGAATAGGGGATATGGACAAGCACCCCAGGTGACTTGTTGGGGACTGAAACTATTGAATTGAGCTGAAATTCTAGCAGAGGCAGCCCACAGCATCGCTCACAGAGTTGGTCCCTTGCTAAAGGATGTACATGACACAGCAGCTCCTAATTGGTCAGCCCCTGGGTCTGAGACACAGTGTTTGCATTGAAGATGATTAGTGACTGAGCCAGGCAGAACCTCCCTCTGAACAGAGAGAAAATCTCCACTCCTCTTTAGAGCAGGTCACTTTGGGATTCCGCCAGCTCTCCCTTGGACTAGCAGCAACAGAAGGGGATTTTTCTCCCTCCCCCACTCCCTGGCAGCCATGGCAGCCTGCAGTTTGAGCATATGGCGGTGGGAGCATGTGCTTGCCTAGCTGAGCCTGAAACGGCACCTCGAGCCCCTGGATGCCTCCTCTGTGTTGTGTTTCCTTCCTGGGTCCAGGAATCCCAAGCTCCCCAAGAATGGATATTTCCAGCCTCATGAGTCTGAGAGTCCTTGGGCTCCTACCACTTCCCAGAGGAGGAGAAGCTGGCAAGATCATCTTGAACTTGAGCAGACTGAAGCAGGAATGTGCTGGAGCCAGCTTCCCAGCCAATTGTTAAATTTCCAGTGGGAGCGAGTACATCTCAGAAACCAGCAGATGCTACAAGCAGGGCTTACTTTATTGCTTTGTGGATGGTCCAGCCCTAAGAAGAGGATGGAGAAGTTGCTAAAGATGAAGATCGGACTTCAAACTGCGTGCATCCCCGTCCATTTAGCCATGCTTGTTAAACATGTATCAGTGCACGCCTGAGCTTGACTGCTCAGAAAAGCTGGGCCTTCTCAGACTTTGCACATCGGAAGTGAAAGTGGGATGCCTGTTTATTAGCCCCACAAAATGCCTTTTCTCACAAAATTCACTTAGCACAATGCCTGGCACACTGTAAAAGCTCAAAAAATGTTTCTTGGTTTGACCTTTAGGGAGAATACACTATATGGGCATGGGTTATTGTTGTATGTTTTTATATTTGCTGATGGCTTTTAAATCCTTATTTAAACAATACTGTGGGGAGTAGCTGAGTGACAGGGTGGATTGAGAGTCAGGCCCAGAGAGGGGAGATCCTGGGTTCAAATCTGGCCTCAAACACTTCCTAGCTATGTGACCCTGGACAAGTCACTTAACCCCCATTGCCTAAACCTTACCTCTCTTCTGCCTTAGAACCAATATACTGTATTGATTCTAAGACAGAAGGTAAGGGTTTAAAAACAAATAAACAAAAATAAATAAATAATACTGTGTATTGATTCTAGGGCTGAAAAGTAGTAAACCTCGGCAATGGGGGTTAAGTGACTTGGCCAGGAGATGTCTGAACCCAGGATCTCCCTTCTCTAGGTCTGGCTTTCAATCCATTGAATCACCTACCTGTTTCTATGTTTGTTAATGAATACCTGGGACTTTTCTTTGTTTTGAACATTTCTTGTCTTTTTCTTTTAAACGTTTATCTTCCATCTTAGAATCAATACTAAGTATTGGTTCCAAGGCAGAAGAGGGTAAGGGGTAGGATATTGGGATTAAGTGACTTGCTCAGGATCACACAGCTAGGAAGCATCTGTGGCTAGATTTGAACCCAGGACCTCCCCTCTCTCTCCCTGGCTCTCTATTCACTGAGCCACTTAGCTGCTCTGTTGACTATTTCTTTAACAGAAGAGAAAATAGTTATCCTACATATGAAACCCATTTTGTACCTAATAATTAAAAACCCTGCTGGACTCAAGAGACTGGAGCACTTCCCCTTCTTCCTCTCCATTAAAGGGGCCTTGTACTGGACCTATACTTGCAATCTGGATTGGAGTCAGTCCAAGGAAAACCTAATCACTTGAAAAAATGCTGGGCTTGGAGTCAGAAGACCTGGGGACACTTAATAGCCATGTGACCCTGGGCAAGCAATTTAACCTCCGTCTGCCTCATTTTACTTATCTATAACAGCACCTATCTCCTAAGGATCGAATGAGTTACTATGTGTAAAATGCTTAGCACAGAGCCTGGTACATAGTAAGTGCTCAATAAATGTCTACTTGCTTCTCTCCTCTTCTTAAAGGAAGGGTCAGGTTCTTCTTGCACCCCTTGGCTATTATCCCCCAACCCTGGCACTCTTGGAGAAGATTCCCTTAAATCCTGGGTTTGACTCATTTCTAGAATCTTCCCAAAGGGATAGTAGAAAGGTACGAATTAAACAATGTAAATTGGGCATGGGAGAGATTTTTAAGCCCCCCACACAGAAGAAATGGGAAACACTTTTGGATCTCACAAGCATGAATTGACAGAAACTTAAATAAATCTCAAGTAATAACTATTTGAGTCTTAAACTTCAAAACACAAAGTCGTGTTCAGGATGACTGAATTAGAATCATCCTGTGGCAGCTTAGCTCTTCACCATCTGAACAACCGTCCCCAGGTTCATGACTTCTAGAAAGCCAGGGCAGGTTGGAGACCCCCCTCCCCATTTCTGTTGTGAATGTCTTCTCCAATGCAGAGCCTCAGCTTGAGAGACAGGGAAGTACTCCCACTGTGCCCAAGGATCCAGGATCTCTGGATCTCTCTGATTCCAAGGGTGGCTTCAAAGCCTGGAAATGTTTACGCCAGGATGGCTGCTACTTGGGTCATCTACCAGATGATGAAAGAAACCCAAAGCAGAAAAGACAGTCAGGACCCAGGATCCAGCTCAGCTGAGCTGGAGCTTAAGCTACTGCTGGAAGAAGTCACTATGCTTCTGGGGCAGAGAAAAGTCACCTCTCCCAACTCTCCCCTCACCTCCACAGCAAATCCCAGAGTTGCACAAGGCCATCTAGAGGATCAAAGGAAGAAAATGACAGGAATGGATTCATACCCCCTTAAAAAAACCCAACAACCTCATACTTTCCATCTTAATATTAACACTATGTATTAGTTCCAAGGCAGAAAAGTGGTAAGGGGTAGGCAATGGAGGTTAAGTGACTTGGCTGGGAAGGACACAGCTGGAAGTATCTGAGGTCACATTTGAACTCAGGACCCCCCCCTCCATGTCTAGATATGGATCTCAATCCACCGAGCTGCCCCTATCACTCCCTTTTTATAGGTTCACCAAGAAAATAGCTTTTCCTGCTCAGTGACCATCAACCAAGTGTCTGAATCCTTTAGCCATGAGTCACTCAATTATGGCCAACAGAAAGCATCTTGGTTTGTAGTCTTCATCTTGACCCTGCTACCTCCCTCCATAGTCATGTAACCCAGGGTGTCCAGTTGGCTTTTGATCTTTCTGAATTGTTTTTTCCCTGGGCCCAAAGAAAAGATTTAGGGAGAGAAGGATCTGAAGAGCAGTGCTTTCTGACGTTCCTGGATCAGAGGATGTTCACCTTTACCCTCTCCATCATTTCACACCACCCTCAAGTCATCCAACAGGACAAGAGGATGCTCCTTGGATGCTGAAGCACCTTCTTTTCACTTTTATCTTTTTCCTTCCTCTAACCTTGCAATTCACACTTCTGGGAGAGGCCCAAGAGGGGAGCAGCTGGTGTGACTGTGAACAACACAAACAGAAAAGGACTACCCCAAGAACAATGCCAGATTGAAACCTCAGCAAAGATCAAGGCAGCATCTCAAAGAGATTCCTTTCTCCTGGTAGAGCTGATGACCAAGACCAGTGAGGAGTAAAGAGCCAGGCTGAATCCACCAGCTGTCATGGTGGGCTCTAGGTGCACGATGAAGCATCTATATGGTCAGACATGGGCAGTAGGTAGATTTGTTTTGCTTGGCTGTGCTTTGGTTGCTAGGGAGGGTTCTATTTCAGGGGGTAAAGGGAGTAGGGAAGAAACAATGGAAAGTGACAGCAATGTAAAAAAAGAACAATCAAACATTCATTTAAATTTTAAAAAAGAAACCTGGGAAGATACTAAAAGGAAGTGGAGTAATTGTAATCACCAGTCTTGGGCCTGCATGATGAAACATACCTCCCACATCTTGTTAGGGGGTTGGAGGACTATGGATGTGGAATGCTTCCTATGCGGCCAGACTCCATCATTGTGTTGGGTGATTAAGGTTTAATGACTTCTCTATATGGAAGGGTCATTAGGGGTGGGACTAGAGTGGTATAATTTATAGAGATGATAGTGAAATGAAGAAAGAAAAAGCATCACTAAAGTATGTGCATGTATAATATGTATTCATATATTAATATATAGAAATTATATATATTTATAGAGAAGGAGAGAGAGAAAAAAGAGAGAGATGGAGGGAAGGAGAGAAAGACACACAGACAGAGAAAGAGAGAGAGAATCTTCATTCTCTTTGGCCTCTCTGTGGCTTTTGAAACTTCTGACAACCCCCTTTTCCTAGGTATGTTGCTTGGGAATCAGGTCCATCCTTAATAGCAGCTCTCAATGATTTCTCTTCCCACTAAGGACAGTTCAGCATTCCATTAGCTCAAAGCCTGGAAAAATGAGTATTGACATAACAAAGAGGACAGACAGGCAGCTTTTGTTGCTGTTGCTGCTCAGTTGTTTCTGACTCTTCCTGGTGCCATTTTGGGTTTCCTTGGCAAGATACTGGTGTTTTGCCACTTCTTCCTCCAGTTCACTTTATAGATGAAGGAACTGAGACAAAAAGTAACTGGCCCTGGGTCACACAGCTAGTAAGTGTCTAAGGTCAGATCTGAACTCAGAAAAGTGAGTCTTCCTGACTGGAGGCCCAATGCTCTAGCCACTGTGCCACCTAACTGCCCAGGAAAGGAGCCACTGTCAGAACCCCTAAGAGTACACCAGCTTCTTTAGGGTCACCCATAGTCCTCTCACAGAACAAAGACTTTCACTGCTTGAGTTGAGGGACCTTCAGCTGGCCTCCATGGCTGTGTCATCAGACAGAGAGCAAATATGAGGGAGAGAAGGAATGAAGCATCTTTGGTGCAATAGTCATGGTGGTCTGAGTTTGTAGGTACCTTCCTCTTTGGGTGTATTTGTGTTCTACTGGACTGTTTCACCCATGGGCAGGGCAACCCGAACATGGGCCATCAGTTCAGTATGCCTGTGCCTGAGCCACTATTTAGAGAATATTTCTCTTGCTAATAGGATATCCCTTTTGGAGAAATCAGGGGGTTTCTTAAAAAGTATTCTGTGCCCACTCATGGACAATAAGGAGAAATCAGTTGACAAAGGAAGTGAGAGGAATCTTGGGAGGGAATGTCACCTTAGAGTTCAAAAGAGAAAAAAATAGAACTTGAGACTTTAACGAGGAGACTTTAAATGTGTACTTGAGACTTTAAAAGAATAGATTTCAAGGAGATTTTCCAAGAGAAAAATTAGGATTCCAAGGCCTGAGATTCTGAAAGGAAAAACAGTTCAACAGTGAGGGGAGACACTAAAGAATGTAATTTTGATGATATAGTCCCCAATTGTTCAGATGAGGGTGTAAAAGAGGTCTAAACAGACTGTTTAGTAGCAATTTTTGTTGTCACAAAGAACTGGAAACAAAAGGTGTTTCTCAATTGAGGAAGGGCTGAAAAAATTATGAATATTAACAACAGAATATTGCTGCACCTTAAGAAATGGTGGAAAGGTGCTTAGTGGTTAAAAGAGTTTTATTTTTCTTGTTTTTCAATAAAATGTTTGAGGGAGGGAGGGGGTAAGAACTAGGTAATAGTGTTGCTTAAAAAAAAGAAAGGAAGGATAGACATTGAAACTTTTTTTAAAGCACAGAAGAGAATAGAAAGAGTTCAGTGGATGTGGAAAGCAAGACAGCTTTGAAAGTAAAATGCCAATAAGAGATATTGGTTCTTTTCTTTGTATAGATGGGATGATGATAATATATAAAATAGGGAGGACAGAATTCCTATTTTCTTTCTGCTTTATTTAGCAAGAATAGTCTTCAGAGAAGGTAGGATAAAGTAAAAATGGTTGGCAGAGGAACTGTAAACTAAAATAATTTAGGCAAAGGTAAGGAATACCTATCTCCAGTAAGTAAATTCAAGTCACCCACTCTGGATCAATTACATCCTACGATACTGAAAAAACCTGAGATGTAGTTATTGAATATCTGTTGGTGGTCTACGGGGAATCATGGAGCAGTACAAAGAAAAGATGGGAGAGTTGTCACAGGACTAAAGTTGTCTGGACTTCCAAAAAGTGAAAGAAGGTCGTTATCCAAACTTTAGGTCAATGAACTTGATGGAGATTCCTGGAAAAATGAAAGGATCTATTTTTAAGCACTTAGAAAATATGGTCAGGGGGCAACTGGGTAGCTCAGTGGATTGAGAGTCAGGCCTGAGATGGGAAGTCCTGGGTTCAAATCTGGTTTCAGACACTTCCTAGCTGTGTGACTCTAGGCAAGTCACTTAATCCTCATTGCCTAGGCCTTACCACTCTTCTGCATTGGAACCAATACACAATATTGATCCCAAGATGGAAGGTAAGGGTTTTTATTAAAAATAAGAATAATAAAAATAATTTCAAAAAAAGAAAGTGTGGTCAATAGAAGCCAGCATGGTTTAATTAAGAACAAGTCTAGGTATGGTAGCACTTTTTTTGTATGAGGAAAAAATGAAGCAAAATGGATGCTCATTGAAAATGACTGAAAATCTTGGGATATGAATGCAATGGAATATAGTTGGGTTTTAAGAAATGACAAATATGTAGAATTCAGAGAACCATAAGAAGACTTGTGTGAATTGATAAGGTGAAGAAAGAAGAATCAGGAAAATAATATCTAAAATAACTATAATAATGATACCTAAAACAACTAAATAAAAATAAATAATATGGAAATATTCTATAAAATAGATAATAAAAATTTTAAATAATATCCACAATAACTATAATAACTAAATATAAACAAATAATATATATTTATATAAATAATATAATTACAATAAATAAAATGCTAGCCACAATCATTATAATAGTGATAACTAAAATAACTAAATACAAACAAATAATATATGTATATATATAAACGTAATGTGTGTTCTATAGCCGTATATATTTCTATATAATAATATAATAAATAAATAAAATCATATCCACAATAACTATAATAATGTGCTAGGTAGCTCAGTGGATTAAAAACCAGGCCTGGAGGCAGGAAATCATGGTTTAAATCTGGCCTCAGATACTTCATCTCTTTGTGACCCTGGGTAAATTACTTAATCCTACTGGCCTCAGTTTCCTCATCTGTAAAGTGATCTGGAGAGGAAAATGGCCAGTTTCTTTGCCAAGAAAACCCCAAATGGGGTCATGAAGAGTTGGATAGGGCTGAATAACAACAACACAGCTCACAAGATGCCACCAATGGGCTTCCTGTGAACTGTCAATCCAGCGGATTCAATGAGCTCTTATCAAGGCTCCTTCCTCAAATGAAGCCCCTAGAACGGCGGGTCATAAAACATTCCCGCCATAAATGGGCGGGGGGGGGGGGGGGGAGGAGGGAGGGGAAGGCGATCTTCCACAAATACAAACAGTGTACAGAGGGAGACTTCCTGCCCTTTGAAGCGGCTTCCTTTCTCAGGTATCCAAGTCTGCCTGGGCAGCCGTCTCTCCTCTCCGCGAGCCTTCTACGAATCTGCCAGTTCTGAGGACACTCTTCTCCCCAGACCTCCTGCTCTTCTAGGCTCCGAGCCGCGGGGATCTCCTGTGCGCCGGCCCCCCAGCTCCGGAACTCCGACCCCTCCTTCGGGACTCAGGCAGGTGGAACCCCCGGAGGCACGACCAACCTGCTGGCTTGGCCAAACAAAGCGTTCCTTTCCGAACCCAGTCAAGGATGCATTCAAGCCTCCTAAAGAGGCTGAGGCGTCAATTCTTGTTTACCCTGAAACCTCGCGGAGACTCCTTCAGCTGAGGTGGGGGAGGGAACCACATCCTCTTCTTTAATAAATGAAAACCGGAGGACGCTCTATTGTCATTTAGATGAAGTGAAACGTACACTATTTCTTCCAAAGGACAGATATCGAGGCGGGCTTTTGGTTTTTGCTTGGGAGGGAGGCGGTAAACGGCCAGGGCAGAACAGTGCCTTTACCGTGGGACAAAGTTGCTGTGCTCAGTTCATTTTGCTTCGCTGTTTTCCTTTGTTATGAAGAAAGGTTCTATGGTGGTAGTGGGAGGCACAGGGAGAAAAGTGGTATATTTAAAAAAACACTGACACACACACAAAAACACAGAGCAAACCCTTACCTTCTGTCGTGAAATCAATATGAGAGAATAGCGGGAAGGGCTAGGTAATGGGGGGGGAGGGGGGAGGCAAATGACTTGCCCAGGATCACACAACTGGGAAGTGTTTGAGGTCAAATTTAACCCAGGACCTCCCTAAGCCAGGCTTGACTCTCAATCCACTGAGCCACCCAGCTGCCCCCAATAATAACACATTTTTTAAAGAAAATAAATTTCTACTCTAATGTTTAAAAAAAAAAGGCATATGAGAATAACCTCATTTGTTTTATTCTAACTTACAAGACTAATTTATTTATTGGGTCTGTTGACCATTGAAATGCTGTAACCATAGTCTATCTTTATCTCTGAGAGCTAATTCTTGTAGGGGAGATTCAGAGATAGGGACAGCTAAATAGTGTTTTGGGAACTGTTTGAATTGAATTGAATTGCTTTGAGGGCCCAAATCCAGAGTATTGACATTTGTCAATTATAACTTGGATGAAAGTGTCTCATGAAGTTCTGTAAGTCTCTTTGTTGGCCTTATTCCATTCAATAGTTTTTATCAGCCTGTATGAAAATACTCATGGCATGACAATAAAGTTTGTGAATGTCATAAAGCTGAGAGAAATAGCTAAGACATTGGATAACTTTCCAAGGACCCAAAAGTAGAGACAAAAGGGCAGGTTGGTAGCACAGAAGACAGAGAACCAGACCTGGAGACGGGAAGTCCTATATTCAAATCTAGCCTCAGACACTTCCTAGCTGTGTGACCCCGGGTAAGTCACTTAACTCTAATTGCCTAGTTCTTACCAATTTTCTGCCTTGGAACTGATACTTAGTATTGATTCTAAGACAGAAGATAATGGGTTCAGGGGGGCAAAGGAGAGATAAATGTAAACTCCTAGACTTGGGTTCAAAAAATTAACTGTCCTAGTACAAAATGGAGAAAGAAGTTTGTGTGAAAAATAACATGGGGCCCAGAGTGAATTAATGATGTGGCATTGTTAATGAGTTTACTGATGTAGCCACATTCATTTTAATTTAGTCTGCACCAATAAAGGCATAATATTCCAAATAAGAGAAGCGATGGTCCATTCCAAAGTACTCTGCCATAGGCAGATGACATCCAGAGAATGTTATTACTTCTGGGTATCTTGTTTTAGGAAAGACATTAGCAAGTTGTTATAGGAAAAAAAAAAAGGAAGAAAGCACCTAGTATTGTAAGGAGGATTCAAATCCAAGGTAAAGGATTCAACTGATATAAGGATCAATATTTTTAAACC
The DNA here is from genome assembly GCF_027887165.1 of Monodelphis domestica. NCBI lineage: Eukaryota > Metazoa > Chordata > Mammalia > Didelphimorphia > Didelphidae > Monodelphis > Monodelphis domestica. The sequence goes on from NC_077231.1 coordinate 121,406,273, forward strand.
CTTACCATCTGGCATAGTAGCAATTCTAAGACAGAAGAGTGGTAAGGGCTAGACCACTAGGGCTAATCGACTTGCCCAGGGCCACACAACTAGGAAGTGTCTGAGGCAGAATTTGAACCCAGGTCCTCCTGCCTCCACACATGGCACTCTATCTATTGGGCTACCTCGATGTCTCTACAAAGATCTATTTAAGGGACTAAGAATGTTTAGCCTGGATAAGAAGAGACTTGAGAGTGGAGGTGGCAGAGAAGCATAATAGCTGTCTTTTAAGTATCTGGAGAGTTGTTTTATGGATGAGGGATTATTTATTAGACATATTAAATTTTGGCCCCCGTGGACTAATGGGCAAAAACTACATGACCGTGGACAAGCCATTTAACTTCTCCGAACTTGCATGTTCCTCATCTCTAAATGGACATAATAATGGAATCTGCCTCTCAAATATTAAAGACCCATAATGGTGATGGTAGTGACCAGGTGACTTTGGGCAAGTCACTAAATCTTTGCCTCCTCATTTTCCTCCTCAGTAGCTGATCTTTAATTTATTTATCTTCCAATCTCATCATTCTATGATTTCCATTCAATTGAACTCAATTAAACACTCAAATTCAATTCAATATTTACACATAGGAAAGGAAAAATGCATTTATTAAGTGCCTGCTCTGTACCAGGCACTGTGCACATATTAGTTTATTTGATACTCAACAATCACGTTGGGAGGTAGGTGTTATTATGATCTCCATTTTAAAATGGAGGAAACTGATGCAGACAGAGGTTAAGTGACTTGCCTAGGGTCACGTAGCCTAGTGAGAGTCTGGATTTGAACTCAGCTATTTATGATTCCAAACTCAGCTCTCTATCCCTTGTAGCAGCACCTGGATGACTAAAGAGAAGAGAATTATGCAACGCTCTGGAGGAGACAAGATTCAATGATACATAGTTCCATCTCCTGGAACTTAGAGTTTGGTGGAAGATACACACAGAAAAGGATATGATACAAAATGTTAGTATAACAGCAACAAGCCCATAGGGCTTACATCCTGGCTCCAGGGGCATAGACACAAGTTCTGGCCTCTTGCTAAAGGGCACCTACAACCCTAGTGCAAATATCAATAATATGAAAAAGGGTCTTGATCAATGACACATGTAAAACCCAGTGGAATTGCTCATCAGTTTAGGGAGGGGGGAGGGAAAGAAAATGAATCATATAACCATAGAAAAATATGTTAAATTAATTAATTAAATAAATTTTCCAATTAAAAAAATAAAGGGCACCTACAATCCAAGACTCACTGTTGGCTCCTTGTTTCCTGTGATAAAGGGGTGGTAGTGATGGAGTGAGCCACGCACTGGGACCCCTTCTAGTGACACGTGTGTTCTGGCATCTCACTACAGGGCACGTGTAACCCAAGGTTCCTGGTTTGGCTTCATGATCCCTAATACCAGGGGCTATGAAAAAAACCCCCAACAAGATTTCCATCTGGGTAAGAGTTGCTGCCTACAGTAGACTTGGAGGAAGAAACTACTTCCACTGAAGTTGTCTCTCTTCCTCTCTGTGGAGGATGTCACTTAGAGCTTAGTCAGCATTTCCCTCAAACTTGCAGTGAAAAGGTTAGGAGATCTCTTTCCCCTCCTCCCCTCCCCTCCAAACGATGGTGACTGCAAGGTGATGGGGCAGGGAGAACAAGCACATGCCTACACAAGGCTAAGATTGGCTCCCAAGTGCCCATCTGCCTCTCTGGCTTTGTACTTCTTTCCCCCATCAAAGAGCAATCCTGAGCCTGCTGTGTCTGGTCTTGGAAACAACTTCATGAATTCAAGAGATTGAGTCCTCCTGGGTCTGGGCACTGGTTGGCCAGTAGGAAGGGATCTCCTGGCAAGCCTGTAAATATTCCATGGAAAATACACGCTGTTGAGCCTATGACCTGGTTCTAATACAGTAGATGGCTGATGGAGGTGGGCAAGTATCCGATTATCTTTGTCACCTTAGGATCACAACAGCAAAACTAGAAGGGATCTGAGAAACCATCTAGTCCAATGACCCTTTTAAGTGCTTTTCTAGCTGTGAAAGGTTTTTTAAAAAGTTGAATTTACAACTTCCTCCATTTAGGGAGGGGGTTCCCAGCAAGGAACTACTCTTCAGATGATATTTAGACATCTATGTAGCACCCTGAGACATTAAAGTGACTGGACAAGGAACGATCAGCTCCGACCTGAAATTTCTATGAAATTCCATCACAATAAAGAAAAGATCTCTCTAATGAAACTTGTAAACTTTCACTCAACACTCCTACATTTCAAGCAAGATTCAGCTTGATTCCATTCTAGTATAACGAATTAAGTAGGAGAATTCCTTGAAGTTGTTGTCATGGGAAGCTATAGAAATATATACGAGGTGACTCAGAGTAATGATGCAATGTGAACCAGGCTAAGTTAGTCAGAGAGGTTTTTGGTTTGTGTTGTTACCAGTTATTTCAAGGAATAGAATGATATGAACAGGAATATAACTCCACAAGACTCTCTTAAGTTCCCACTCTCCTTTTTTCTAAATGTCTCTCCACAGTGCCTAGTAAAGACTTTACTTTATATTATATCTTCTACCCAAAATTTACATATGTTAACAGTTTGATCACAAGAAAAATTGCCTTTAATTTATTATTTTATAATTTTTGAATATGTTAAATGAGAGTCAGGGTCGTATAGTGGGTAGAGAACAGGCCTCCAAGTGAGGAAGAACTGAGTTTAATTATTGCCTCTGATACATACTGGCTATGTGACTTAGACAAGTCACTAAACACCTTAACATCCCAGGTAACTCCCCAAAACTAGATGTTACAGAGCAGACATCCACCTCCACTGTCGAGAAAGTTCTTCACTAGGAACTCAAAATGGTAATGCAATCATAGGTCCTGTCAGAAATATCTATACAAGGGACCAAAGGGGTAGCTCAGTGGATTGAGAGCCAGGCCTAGAGATGGGAGGTCCTAGGTTCAAATCTGGCCTCAGACACTTCCCAGCTGTGTGACCCTGGGCAAGTCATTTATCCTCCATTGCCTAGCCCTTACCACTCTTCTGCCTTGGAACTAATACACAGTGTGGATTCTAAGATGGAAAGTAAGGGTTTAAAAATATATATACATATACAAGGGGCAGGTAGGTGGCTCAGTGCATAGAGAGCTAGGACTGGAGATGGGAGGATTTGGGTTCAAATGTGACCTCAGACACTTCCTAGATGCCTCACCCTGGGCAAGTCCCTTAACCCCAGTTGCCTAACCTTTATCACTCTTCTGCCTTGGAACCAATGCTTCATATTGATTCTAAGACAGAAGGTAAAGGTTTCAAAGACATATATACATATATATTTGTATATGAGAATATAAACTATGATTAACCAGAATCCAACTAATGTGAATTTTCTGGATGGTTTTTAATGATAAAAAGGCAAACGCAAAAAAAAAAAAGGCAAAGGAACTATCTGGGGTCAGTAAAAAAAAAAGTCTTTCTAGGCTTCTATACATATATTTAAAACAAGAAAGATTAATGCTCAAAATGATCAAACTGTGTCTTTCCTCAATTACCAATTAATAAAGAGATCAGTTCTGTTCACTGACTTCTACTTACTAAGTCAGTCAATTGACCAACCAATAAATATTTATTAAGCACCTACTTTATGTCAGGCACTGACCTAGGCATTGATATACAAAACCAAAAATGAAACAGTCCCTGATCTCAAGGAGCTTACATTGTGGTGTGGAGGGAGATGGCAGGTAAATAAACAAAAGGTTGATCAATACAAGATCATTAGGGAGGGAGACCACAAGCACTAACCTCTGGGCAGATCAGAAAAGGCATCCTAAAGAAGGCAGTGCTGGAGTTGTGTCTTAAAGGAAGTTAGGGATTCTGGAAGACATTCTGGGTGGCTTCCTGATCTGGGGCCCAGTTAGTACAAAGATTCGGAGATGGGAGAATAGAGTGCCATGTGTGAGAAACAGAGAAGAGTCTAGTTTGGTTGGACAATAGCATGGAGGAAGAGAAGTAATGTCTAGTAAGACTGGAAAGATAAGTTGGAACCAACTTGTGAAGGGCCTTGAAAGACAAAGGAGTTTCTATTTTATCCTAGGAGCATGAGGGAGTTCATCAAGCAGGGAAGTACCATAGATTGAAGGGACTTATGGAAGTCTTAGGGAAGCTTGCTTGGGCAGCTATGTGCAAGATAAATGGGTTCTAGGGAGACCTGAGACCCAGAGACAGACTAGAATGCTGCTTCCTTGTTGTTCAGTCATTGTCCAGCTCTTCTTCATGGCAGAAATATTGGAGTGCTTTGCCATTTTCTTCTCCAGTTTATCTTACAGATGAGGAAACTGAGGCAAACAGAGTGAAGTGACTTGCCAAGGGTCACCCCACTAGGAAGTGCCTGAGACCAGTCAGATTTGAACTCAGAAAGATGAGTCTTCCTGACTCCCAGCCCAACACTCCATCCATTGTACCACCTAGTACCCTGGAAAGCTCTTACCATCTAGGTAAGGGAGAATGAGAACCTGAACTAAATAGGAGCTGTGTGAGTGAAGAGAAAGGCTCATCGGAATCATGCCATGAAGAGGAAGAAATGGCAAGCTTTGGCAGCCTTTGGCTATTTAGGATAAGGAGAAAGAGGAGTTGAAAGAAGTGCTGCAATTACAAACTTGGAGGGTTAGAAAAATGGTGGTCTTCTCAATAGAAAGAGGAAGTTCAAAATAAGGAATGGTTTGGGGGAAGATAAGGAGTTGTGTTTTGGGACATTTGGTTATAAAGATATTTTATTTTACCAATTACATGGAATAACATAAGTTTTATGAAGTTATATGATCCAAATTGTGTCCTACCCTCCCTCCCTCCTCTTCTCCCTCTCAGAGCTGGCAAGCCTACAATCTGGGTTTGTTTGGGACATTTGGGGTTAAAAGTCTCTAGGAAGAGGGCAGCTGGGTGGCTCAGTGGACTGAGAGTCAGGCCTAGAGATGGGAGGTCCTGGTTTCAAATCTGGCCTCAGACACTTCCCAGCTGCATGACCCTGGGCAAGTCACTTGACCTCCATTGCCTAGCCCTCACTCTTCTGCCTTGGAGCCAATACACAGTACTGATTCTAAGAGGGAAGGGAAGGGCTTAAAAAAAAAGTCACTAGGATAAGTCACTAGGATGTTGGTGGTACAGGGCTTGAGCTCCATAGACAAACTGTCATTATATATGAAGACTGATAAGTCAGCAATATAGGGAAGATAATTAAACCCTCTCAGAGCTGATGAAATCACTGTGAGTGTGTATGAAAAGACATAATAAAAGTGCTGAGTAGAAAATCTTGGGGGTTGTAATTAGGGCAGCTAGATGGCACATTGGCTAGAGCACCAGACTTGGAGTCAGGAAGACTCTTCATGAGTTCAAATCTGACCTCAGACACTAACTGTGTGACCTTAGGCAAGTCACTTGTTGGCCATCGTTTCTTCATCTGTATACATGAGCCAGAGAAAGTGGCAAAATCTTTGCCAAGAAAACTCCCAAATGTGGTTACAAAAAGTCCATAGTTAGAGCCTGATGTGATATCAATCATGTCCCCAAGCAATGGAGACTGAGGAATAGTCAGATAGATAGGAGGAGAACCAAGGAAAACACTATCCTGAAAACTCAGAGAGCAGTCTGGGTCTGACTCTCTGTCCACTGTGCCAACGGGCTGCCCCACGATATGCACGTATTGCACTGAGCTCGCTGCCCACAATTAGAGAAACCTGTTCATTAATTATATTTGTAGATTTTCCTAGAGAAACTTGAAGTTGGGATCATGAGCTAAAAGAGGAAGTCGCCTTTTGGTGGTTAGATTTCTGCAGAAGGTCAAAGTTTGGGGGGACCCAAGGCCACGGGCTACACTTACCCCACATCATTCTTGATAAACCTTTCTGGAAGCTCTTGAGAATCAAATCTTGGTTCTGTTGTTTCCAGGCAAAGTCCATTCTTTCTTTCCTTGAAGCTTTACAAGGCAATTCAACAGTACCCCCAACCTGGCCCAGGACTGACTCCTTTCCTCTAGTCATAGCAGGCAACAAAACTGGATCCCAGAGACAGAGAAGAGTAGGTAAGGGCCTGAATTTTGTTTCCTCCCCCGACCCATCATAAGACCCAGCTCCTCTGCCACCCTGGCCCCCACACTCAAGAATGGTCACTCACCCAACTGCAGGGCCAGGAGCAACATTGCCAGAGCAGCTCCCCTAGACATCCTGGCCTTGTCAAGGACCCGAAGAGCCTCAGGCTCCGCTGGGAGGTGCCAGAGTGGGAAGAAAGTCTAGGACAAGCCCGACAGAAAGCTGGAGGAAGGAGGGCTCTTCTTTGGGATGCTGTAGATTCAAGAGAAGTCAGTCAGTCCACGACTGTTCCGTGGCACGCCCACTATGGGGAGGCCATTGAGTCATTGAATCAGGATACCAAAAAAGTGCCAAGTTTTACTTCAGGAGCTTAGGAGGAGGCAGCTTTTACTCCTCCATTGTTTCTCAGGCACAGAACCATAGATTAAATATTTGTACTTTCCAAAAAATGGGATTAAGTCAAAAAGGTCTGCCCATGATGGAAAACAAGATCTATAGCTAACTACATGGGATCTCCTTCATTTGAACAGGATCTCCTGGAGGTCAGAGACCATTTGGATTTGTTTCTCCAGGGCTTAGCACAGTGCCCAGCATGTTGTCATTCAGGTGTGTCCACCTCGTCCTGAGCCAATGGAGCATCCTGTCCAGGGGGTTTTCTTGGCAAAGATACTGGAAGGGTTTGCCATTTCCTTCTCTGCTGGATTAAGGCACACACAACTAATAAGAATCTAATATCAGATTTGAACTCGGGTCTTCTTGACTCTAGTCCCAGTGTTCTACCAACTGAGCCATCTAGCTGCCTCGCCAAGCACATAAGCATCACTTAGTAAATGCTTATTGACTAACTAAATGATTTTTTTTTGACCAGGCCAGGGTACAAAGTGCCTATCACCTTCCTCTTTCCAGACCCTATGTTTCTTTCATTCCTTTTTTTTAACCCTTACTTTCTGATTTGGGAATCAATACTAGGTATCAATTCCAAGCAGAAGAGCAGTAAGGTCTAGGCAATTAAAGTTAAGTGACTTGCCCAGGGTCATACATCTAGAACGTGTCTGAGGCCAGATTTGAACCCAGGGCCTTCTATCTCTAAAACTAGCACTACTCTATCCACAAAGCTCTAGCTATTCCTTTATGTGTGTTGTTGTTGTTTTTAATATAGCCTAAGTTTGCTACCCTCCAAAACCTCAATTTTTTTTTTCATCTAAAATTGTTGTCTAGCCAAGTCTCTCTATCCTAAGTTTGGTGAATGGTTTTCTTGTTAAACTCTTACCTTCTATCTTAGAAGCAATAGTAGGTATTGGTTCCAAGGCAGAAGAGTGACAAATACTGGGCAACTGGGATTAAGTAACTTGTCCAGGATCACATAGCTAAGAACTGTCTGAGGTCAAATTTGAACCCAAGGCCTTGGCTCTCTATCCCCTGAGCCACCTGGCTGCCCTCCAAGTGTCTTTTTGTTTTGTTTTGTTTTGTTTTGTTTTTACACCTTTTGCCTTTGGTAAGGATTGGGCCATGGGGGTGAAGTGACTTGCCTAGGGTCACCCATTAGGAAGAATCTGAGGGCAGATTTGAACCAAGGACCTCTCGTCTCTAGGCCTGGCTCTCCATCCACTGAGCTACCCAACGGCCATCCAAGTGATTTTTTAAAAACTCATCTTTAAATTTCTCTTTATTAATAAAATTCTATCTTATAAATCTGGCCTGTCTCCCTTCCCTATGGAAATCTTTTGAGGTACTCTGTTGTTCAGTTCCAGCTTCATACCATATGCAATAAATGATCATGAGTAATGCAAAGGCATTAAGATAAAATGGAAGTTCAAAGGAGAAAGAGATGACCAAGGGCTGAAGAGAACAGGGCAGGCCTACCAGAGAAAATGGAATTTTAATTTTATGGCTAGGAGGCAGAAGACATTCCAGGTGGCAGCACCAGCAGTAACAAAGCCAGGGGCAGCTGGGTGGCAAGTACCAGGAGCTTAGAGAACCTGGGTTCAAATCTGGCCTCAGACACTTCCCAGCTGTGTGACCCTGGGCAAGTCACTTGACCCCCATTGCCTAGCCCTTACCACTCTTCTGCCTTGGAGCCAATACACAGTACTGATTCTAAGAGGGAAGGTGAGGGCTTAAATCTTGTTTTGATGCTAAGACAGGAGGTAAATACAAGCCATGTGACAAAGGAGAGAGAACTGGCCTCATAGTCAGAAAGACATAGCTGGGTCATCCTGCATCCATCCTTTAACCTCCCAGAACAAAGAGGAACTGGTGGAAGGATTTTCCTCCCCTGGAAGTCCCCGGTGCCAAAGAAATCACAGCCCCAGCCTCACCTCTCCCTTAAAAGATTTACAAAGTGTTTTACACGGGCATGTACAAAGAGGCAGAGAGTGAATACAAATGTAATATTTGTACGAACAATGAAGATGTAAGTCTGGCTGGAGAGAGGCTGAAACAAGAAATAAGACTGGAGAGGGAGATTTCAGTCATATTATGGTGGGCATTGAACGACACACTAAGGATTCGGTTTTTATCCTATAATAAACAAACATTCCCAGTAGGGAGCCATTGAAGGTATTGGAGTAAGTAAGAAAAAAACAAAACTGTTCTTTAGGAAGATTAATTGTTCTTAAAGGATACAAATGTATAAAAAACATTTATAGTAGTTCTAGTTGTGGTTACAAAGAATTAGAAACTGAAGGGAAATTCCCCATTGGGAAATGTTTGGGGAAATATAGATGAATGTAATGAAATGCCAGAAGAAATGAAAAAAGGAATGGCTTTGGATAAATTTTGGAATGCTGTACTTGTATACACTGTGAAAGGCAGTTGGGTGGCACAGTGGATAGAGCCCTGGACCCAAACACTTCACTTCGTCATTAGCTAGGTGATCCTGGGCACTCACGTAACCTCTGCCTGTCTCCGTTATTGTAGCTCTAAACTGGAGATCATGATAGCACCCCCTCCCAGTTCTGTTGTGAGGATAAAAATGAAATAATATTGGTAAACCTGAAAGTGCTATATAAATGCTGGCTAGTATAATTATTTACTGAAGGCTGAACAAGAACAATTTCTAGAAAAATATTATAAAGAAAAACAGATGTAAGGAATCTATCCAATGCGAGGACCAATGGTGATTCCCAAGGACAAAGCCTACTACCCACCCTCTGTCAGCAATGTAGACCGACACATACATTTTTAGACCTGGCCAATGAGGAAATGTGTTTTGTTTAACAGTACATGTTTGTGCTACAGGTTCTGATTTTGGTTTTTGTCTTTTGGGGGAAGGGGTTAGGAGGCTGAAAAAATAAATGCTCATAATTTAAAAGAAATGTTTAAAGATGAGCTTTTCTTCTTTATAAAAATAGTTTTTATCCAAAAGCAGAGGACAAACTGAGGGAATAGAAACACCGAGGAAAAGCAACTGCCTGACTACAATGGCTGAGGGGACATGACAGAGGAAAGACTCGGAGCGAACACTCTGATGCAAATACTAACAACATGGCAATGGGTTCAAGTCAAGAACACATATGATACCAGTGGAATCACGCGTCGGCCACGGGGGGTGGGGGGGAGGAAAAGAAAATGATCTTTGTCTTTAATGAAAAATGCATGGAAATGAACAAATAAAATACTATAAAATTTAAAAAAAAAGAAAAAAAATAGTTTTATTCTTATTTGCTTTGTCGTAGCAGATACATCCCAATGAACAAACACGCAAAGTCTACCCCTGCCAAAGAGTTAAACAAGACTAGCTAAAAGACAGATTTGGGTATCAAGGGATTACATTTGTACAACCCAGCAGAATTGCTTGTCAGCTCTGGGAGGGGGGTGGGAAGAGGGAAGAGAAAGAAAATGAATCATGGAGACATGGAAAAATATTTTTAAATAAATAAAAATAAAAGACAGGTTTTGATTGATAGTGAATGGCATTTTAAGCAGATAAATTCAGCAGCCGATAAACTGAAGTGGACAAACACACCCAGAGCCAGATCTGTATCCTAAGAGAAAGGATCCCTGCCATCTGACCCCATTTTCCACTCCCTCAGTGTCTTCTACATCCTCCCACCACCCCTCCCCCCAAACCCCCTGCATTTCACCTCCCCCAACTTCCTCAGTTCTAGGAAAGAAGTAGTATGAACCCTGGGGGGGGGGGGAGACAAGGAAATAGAAAGAAGAGGGGGAATTAGTGGTTTCCTGTTTCCAAACTTTAGAATAGGAGAAATGGGTTTCTGATTGTTCTGTAGATCTTGGTGCCTCAAGAATGCTCTTGTAAAGGGTAAAAAGTTGGTTTGACAAAATGTTTATGAGTTAAAAAAGATTGTGGTCGCCAATTATAAAATATTAGCCCTTAATTCAAAATGACTGTTAGCAGCTTTTATTTACAACAAGGTAGAGATATTAAAATGGTTTACTAAGTGTTAAGTAGGGGTACTTTTAGTTCTTGATTGATTAACTCAAAACAGACAAAAGGAATAAAGAATTCCCTTTCACACTGGACTTTCATCATGATTTATGAACAAACACTGAGCACATGGAGGGCCAGTGTGTGTGTGTGTGTGATAGAAGAAGAACTAGATTTGTTCATACAGGATATGGGTTCAAATCCTAGCTTGCTACTATTTTACCTGTGTGACTTTGGCCAAGTTACTGAATTTTTTGAACTTCAAATCCTTATCTGTGAAAATGAAGATTAGAGCAGATGATATAGAAAATCATTTTAAGCTCTAAATTATATAATTTTATGTAAACCATTTCCTTCACACTTCTCTGAGAAGGTGCTAAGGGATGGAGACAGCCAGCTGGGTTGAAGAGGAAACTGAAAAAATGAACTGATCATATCATGAAACTTTGGCATATATGTAGCCAGAATGGTGTAGCGGTTACTGAGAATTCCCCAAGTTTGTGGTGGTCGACTTTTGACCTTGAGGGGATTTCCTTCCACAGAAAAGTCGTGAAGGGAGTCAAAGAAGGAGGAAGTATGGGTCATGATTTTCTGTGCCAAGCCCAAAGGAATCAGGACAGATGCATTGGCCCTCATGCCACCCAAAACAGAGGGCTACAGAAGTGAAACTGATCTCCCAGAGAACCCCAGCTGCTGTGCTCTGTAAAAAAAAAAAAGATACCTAACCCACTTGTCATTTCTCCGGCTTTCCTGTTTCCCCCTCCCCACCAACTAGAGGATAGAGAAGGATAATGGACCTGAATCACCCCTCTTCTCCTTGCCTCAAGTTCTGCTGTGCCCTGCTTTCCCTTAGTTTGATTCTAGGTGATCTTGATTTAAAGTGCGTGGCCATTGACCGACTCTGACCTGCTAGACTACATATGAACCTAGAGAAAAACTTAGCAAGAGAACACTCTGCCCTATAACCTACAAGCAGGGCAAAGTGGGAGTGGACAAAGGTGACTTAGGCATCTGACACTGCTGGCATTAAAGGACTCAAGCACCATGCATCTTCTCATCCATCCTCTCCACCCCCCTTACTGGAAACAAAGTAGATGGACAGTAACAGAGGCAAGGTTGAACAAGTGATTATTTTCTCTTTTTAAACCCTTACCTTCTGTCTTAGAATAGATGCTAAATGTCATTCCAAGGCAGAAGAGTGGTGAGGGCCAGGCAGTTGAGGTTAGGTGACTTGTCGTCATACAGCTAGGAGATATCCGAAATGAGATTTGAGCCTAGAACCTAGTTGGGTGGACCTGGGTTCAAATATGGCCTCAGATACTTCCAAGCTGTGTGACCCTGGTCCAGTCACTTGATCCATTTGCTAGCCTTTGCCTTTCCATCTTTTTTTCCCTTTTTTTTTCTTTAAACCCTTACCTTCCGTCTTGGAGTCAATACTGTGTATTGGCTTCAAGGCAGAAGAGTGGTAAGGGCTAGGCAATGGGGGTCAAGTGACTTGCCCAGGGTCACACAGCTGGGAAGTGTCTGAGGCTAGATTTGAACCTAGGACCTCCCATCTCTAGGCCTGGCTCTCCATCCACTGAGCCACCCAGCTGCCCCCTGCCTTTCTTAGAGGAGAAAAAAGAAAGAAAAGGAAGATTAAGCATTTCCCATAATAGGACTATTTGATGCATTTGAATGTGAAATGTAGAAATTTAAAATTGGCTCTCTATTCACTGAGCCACTAAGCTGCCCCTTGTTTAAACAAACTGAGGTACTGAATATAATGGGGCATTATTACATGGTAAGAAAGTGAAGAATACAGAGAAGTATGGAAAGCCAGTGAACTGATGCAAACAAAGCAAGCACAATGGAGAAAGCAAAGACCAATGACTACAACAATGTAAATGGAAAGAACCCCCCCCCCCCAAAAAGAAACGAAACTTATTGCTGTGCAATTATCTGGATAAAGCTCAGCCTCAAAGAAAAGATAGGCCGGATAGCTCCCTGCCCTCTTTGCCCAGGGAGGACTCCTGTACGTAGTGCTGATGAACTAACTGGCCACTTTTCCTAAACGGCTTTATTTCCTTTCCTTTTTGTTTGTTTACTTTAAGTTGGGGTGGGGGAGAGACGCTGGGAAAGGGGGGTGATCTAAAAACAAAAGCTATCAATCCTCACGTAAAGAAAGAAAGAAGCAGCCCAGCGCTTCCGTGCCCGGGAGGTCGAGCGTGTAAGCACCCAAAGGCTTGCACATTGTAGACACCAAATGAGCATTGGCAAGCGAAGAGCTGGAAGTAGGTCATTTGTAAAATTGGTCTAGGCTGAGAGTGAGGCCTGGGGCGGGATGGACGGAGAAGGCTGGCTGGTAGCTGCTAGACAGCTTGTGGGGGAGGGAGGAAGCCTTTCTGGCTTTCCACCCCAATCCTCCCGCCTTCTCAGGTGGGATGGGGGGGGGGGGGGTTGCAGCTCTCCCAGCACAGGCCCCTTCCTGCTTGGATCTGCGTGGAGGCTCTTCTGCTCGCGGCCACCTCTGGGCCCAGGGCTCACCAGGGCTGAGGATCTCCAGCTGCTTGTTTGCCTCTGCGGAGGGCCCGCAGCTCACATTTCCGCTGAGCCTGGGAGGCCCCAGAGAGAGGCCTTTGATTCTCGCCGTCTCCAGCCACCATGGAGACAAACGCCACATCCTGTGCCCCAGCGCTCCTCAGCCCTGCGGAGAGGTGCTCACGGGAGCCTGGGCGGACCTAGCCAGGGTCTCCACCTCTCCGCCCGGCCCTGAGGGGGTCTGCCCAGAGCTGGCCTTCCGGAGGCTGATCCAGAGGCTCGGCGGCCCCGTTTCGGTCTCCAGCTTCCACAGGCTGCTCCTCCCAGCCTAGCTCTAAGCCCCAGCACCCCCATCTCCTGCTGTCACTCGCTCTCTGTTCTTCCCTTCTCTTGTCTGTAAACACCATCCTGCTCCCTAGCCGGGACCGAGCCTTCGATAAGCTTTGATGTGAAACAGGTCTTCGAGCTGCAAAAAACCAACCGGAGCCAGCGAGCCACAACACTGCAGGACTCAGAGAGGGGCCTAAGGGGTAGAGGCCAGGGGCCGCCACAGAGGGAGGGGCACGCTGGAACAAAGGGGGAAAGACAGATGGAGAGAGGAAGCACGGAAGTCTGGGGAGAGAGAGAGAGAGTCCCAGAGCAGCTCATTAGAACAAGAGATGTACATAGATCACACAATGCATAGACACGAGCCCCACCACTCACACAGGCCAAGAACAATGGAGATTAAGAGAAAGAACGGGAGGGGGAGAGAGACAGAGGAAGAGGGAGACAGAGACAGAGAGGGGAAGAGGGAGAGAGCCAGAGAGAAACAGAGAGAGATGGAGGGAGAGAGGGAGGAAAGGAGGGAGAGGGAGACAGACAGAAAGAGAGACAGGGAGAGGAAGAGAGAAGGGGAAGACAGACAGAGAGAGGACAAAGAGACAAAGATAGAGGCAGAGACAGGGAGGGAGGAGACAGAGAGAGGAAAGAAGGGAGGGAGAGAGAAGAGAAAAAGGAAGGGAAGAAGAAAGAGAGGAAGGGAGAGAGAAAGGGAGGGATGGAGGGGAGAGGGAGACAGAGAGACAGAGAGAGGAAGGAAGAGAAGGAGAGAGAGAGGAGGGAGAAGGAGACAGAAGCAGAGAGAGAGAGAAAGAAGGAAGAGATGAGGAAGAGAGAGCGCAAGGGAAGGGGAGACTAGAGACAGAGGCAGAGAGAGACAGAAGGGGAAGAGAGGCATAGATCAGAGAGAGACAGAGAAAGGAAGGAAGGGAAGGAAGAGAGACAGAGACAGAGAGGGACAGACCGAGAGAGACAGACAGAAAGAGCATGCAATATAGAGGCAAAAACCAAAGAGGGAATGGGAACTAAAATGGAAAGTGGCAGAGGGAGCACAAAGCAATAGAAGAAATAATGTTTATAGAGGCACACATTTGCACCCACAGAGCGCTGGAGCTGTCTGACACTCTGTCCCCAGCCCCCAGGGCTGGGAGGGGGGCTCAGGGTTTAGGGGAGAGGAAGAGGGCACAGCTTCACCACAGTATCCGTATATGGTCTCAGAGGTCCTTTCATCTCTCACCATGACCCCTACCCTGGGATGTGCCCTAGGCTCCCCCTTACTGGTTTGAGTCAGGTGAACTTCCTAGAGACCACGACCCTCTGAAGGGATCTTTGTGGTCTGGTTGCTGCAACCTCTGCCATCCTCTCCTTTGCCTCTGACACCCACCTCCATCCCCTCCCTAGACCCCAGAGGAGCAGAGCAGAGAGCAGCTTCTTCCTCCTCCCACCCTAACCTGCCCATGGCCTCTCTGAAGTCTGCCAAACCATTCCATCTGGGTTTCACTCAGCCACGAGGCCCACAGAACCCTGTCAGAGGGGCCTCTTTCCCAAGGAGTCTCTGTTTGAAGCCAGAGGTATTTTGTGCTTAAGATAATCCCCAAATTGACCTCCTCCACTCAAGAAAGCCATCCCTCCCGCTCCCCGATCTCCGCTCCCCACCCCCTCTCCATCTGTTCTTTGTGTGGTTTTTCTAGAGGGAGGGAGGGAGGGAGAATTCTAGAATGTTTCTGACCCTGGCAGGTAGGACCGAGAGCAGCCATGTTGTGTCTGGTGAGCAAAAATCTGGTGTTTCATAGGAAATTGAGCCCAAGATGAAGTGCTTCCTTCTAACTCCTGCCTCCTCTGCTCTGGACCTCCCACCCCCAATTTTGCTTCATCTCAGGTCAGGCCCAAGCCCTAGGCTATTAAATCCTAGTCCTGGCCTCGTTTTAAAAGGGAAGAGCTGATTAAACTGAGTGAGAGAGAACCCTGCCAGAGGGAACATGGATTCTCCTTAGATTCCCTCTCAGAATTAACCCTTTAAAGACAGGCAGGCCTGATGATAAAGCTGGGTGTCTTCAGGCTAACAGAGAAGTGGGGGACTGCAGGGAAAGCTGGAGACATATCTCCAGAAATGTCCGAAGCCTGGCTTTCTTTTGTTTGCTTATCTGTTAGAAGGGAAGGTATTATTTATTTCTTTTTAATGAGGAAAGGGTTAGAAGGAAAGAGGAGCCCTGGAGATCTGATGCAAAGAAAAGGAAAGGAAAGAGAAGAGAAGAGAAGAGAAGAGAAGAGA
This sequence comes from Monodelphis domestica, assembly GCF_027887165.1. NCBI lineage: Eukaryota > Metazoa > Chordata > Mammalia > Didelphimorphia > Didelphidae > Monodelphis > Monodelphis domestica. The sequence continues at coordinate 121,421,883 of NC_077231.1, forward strand.
AGAGAAGAGAAGAGAAGAGAAGAGAAGAGAAGAGAAGAGAAGAGAAGAGAAGAGAAGAGAAGAGAAGAGAAGAGAGAGAAAAGGAAAAGTTATTCTAACATGTTTTCAATCGTAGAAGAGAACAGAATGAGGTTCTGAAGGAGAAACAGACAAGCATGACAGCTTTGAAACTAATGTGTTGAATTTGTTATATTCTTCTAAAAATGTAAACTATAATGGATAGAGTCACAGTTTCATGTAAAATCCTCTTTTTCTGTTTGGTATCTATGAAAATATTCCTACTTAATGATTTTTCAACTTGAAAGGAACAAAAAAATTAAAGTTAATTTGTTAAAGGGAGGCAAGAGGGGAACTGGGGAGCAGCAGGACCTCAGAGACTAAATTAGCATTAACCTTAAGGAAAGAATTAGGAAACATAAGTGGGAAGCTGTTACTTGGTAGGAAAAAGCTGGAGAAGAAGCCTAAAACTCACAGAATTTAAAGCTAAAGGGGCCTTAACCCTCTTGTCCAAAAAGAGAAAGGTTTGGCATCTAAGGAACTCAGGACCATGACGTGGCCCTGCTCCCAACAACCTGTTAGAATGTAGTCAAAAGTCACTTTTTTACAGGGATAGCTGGATTGTAGGTTAGGCTGGGAGTCAGGAGGACCTGGGTTCAAAAAGGATCTCGGTCAGATACTTCTCAGCTACATGCCCCTGGGCAAGTCACTTCACTTTGAATGCTTAGCCCTTGCCACTCTTCTGTTTTAGAGTTTTGTTTTGAAAATTGTATTTAATTAGTCAATTTAGAATATTTTTCCCTGGTTATAAGGATTATGTTCTTTCCCCCACTTCCCCCTACCCCCTCCCATAGCTAGTGCGCAATTCCACTGGGTTTTACATGTGTCCTTGATCATGTTTCAGATTTTTTACTAAGATAGAGATACAGGTCATTTTTTTAAAGGTCTTTTACAATGCTCCCTCTTTAATTTTCTTGTCTGTAAAATGAGAGTATTACGTTAGAAAGCCTTTAAGATCCCTTTGAGTTCTATACCTATAATCCTACACACTCCTTCATTTTTAGGAAAGGAAGCTGAAGATCTAGAAAGGTAAAGTGTTTTGTTCAATATTATGAAACAGGCAGGGCTAGGATGTGGACCTGAGTCCTTTGACTTCAATCCATCAGTCTTCAACACATTGAGGCATATTAACTCTACATCTCCAAAATTCAGAAAGAATGGCTACAGAAGCAGGTGCCTCTCCTCTCTTCTCCTCTCTGCTTTTGATATCTTCAATTCGTGCACACCTTCTCCTTCCCGTACCATATCTAAATCTTTTTTTCTCTGTCACTTTCCTCCTCAGTCTTAATTCCTTCCGTCTTTTCCCAAGAACTGGAACTCCAAACGTAGTTTCCAGTTCTTCCCTATTTTCCTATAGCTCTATTCCTTTCTTTACCTTTCCTGACCTGGAAAGTCCTCAAGTCTCCAGGAATTCCCATTCCTCACCCTCCCTCTCCATCCCAGGGTCCCCACCATTTCTCAGTTTCCTCATCTATACAAGATGGGGGAGAGAGGTTGAACTTCATCGCTTTTAAGGGTTTTTCTAATTCTAGATCTATACCATGATGATACCTTCTTATTTCTCTCACTTCCTTAGATCCCTTAATCTGGAGGACTCCTCTCTGTCTTACCTCCAGATGTCTTTTTGGTTTTTCTTCCCTCTTCAGCAATATCTGGTCCACTGGTTGATGCAGGTGTGTCCTCTGGAGAACTTCTTACGCAGAAACACAATAGGGAGAGAGTTTTGCCATCTGCCAAGGCTGTAATGGAGTGACAAAAGACAGGAAACTCTTCAGTGAAGCAAACTCCAAACTGCTGGGCCTAGCTTAGCCCTCCACGTCACCCTCTCTCGTTTGGGTCCCCACCCCTCTCCATCTCACATACTCAGGACTCAGGGTAAAATGTCAAAATGAAATCGTTTGAGTCAAGGGAAAAGTTGACCAGATGGGTAATGGAAAGCTGAAGTTAACATTTCTAGTAAAGAGCAAAACACAATATCATCAATTATGGCCATTCGGACTGGGCTTCCAGGAAAACGAGAATTTAAAAAGAAAAGAACATATGTAAGAGCAAGAAAAAAGGCTAAGTGGCATCTCAAAGACTATTCCAAGATGAATAATGGGTCATTTGCCTATGGACTTGTCAGCATTTTTTATACTTTATCTGAAGGTTGTCAGCAAAGCTGGCCACCCCCAAGAAGTTGCTTCATGACCAATATTCTGAGAATTTACATTACCTAGAGGCTCTTCCACTAAGGATCCTGTGGGACTTTCTGGACTTCTGATACTTCACCTCTTTCATCAGAAGTTGTCCAAGCAGACCAAAGAACACATTTGTTGCTATTTTTTTCTGGAAGGTGAGGGGAAAGGAGAATATTTTCTTCTGGATATTTTCTGCCAGGAGGTCTTTTGATGATGGGTTGTTGCCTTTGATTACTAGACATTTTTTTAAACCCTTCCAACTTAGAATCAGTACTGCATATTGGTTCCAAGGAAGAAGAAGGGGAAGGGGTATGCAAAGGGGATTATATGACTTGCCCAGGGTCACACAGCTAGGAAGTGTCTGTCACATTGGAACCTAGGACCTCCTATCTCTGTCTGACTCTCAATCCACTGAGCCACCCAGTCGTCCCCTAATTACTGTACATTTTGAAAATTCATGGCATTCCAAGATAGAGGGGAATGGGAAGAGACAATGGGGTTTGGAAACCAATGTGGGAAAAGTCACAGAGTAAACTACTAGATCCTCAGGTTTTCATTGGGTCTCTGGTACAGTTAACTGAAAGAATTTTCAAGCTCACAATTTAGGCTGTTAGAGAGGAGACAAGAACCTGTGTAAAAGCCTCCAGGTGCAGTGTTTCATGGTTAACTCTTTACCAAGCAGCAGCTTTTCCTGCCCACCCCCCAAAGGCTAGAGTGGGAGAGGGTAGCAAGGACAGGGGTAGATGGTGCTCCATTAGCATCACCTGGAGGATCTGACTCTTTTCCCCCAACACAAACATACAAGTCTCACCTAGTTCAGTTGGATCCTTTCCTGGACTCAGTCCTTCCCTGTTCTTGGGGCCTCTCCAACCCTCTCCCCATTAGATCAGAAGAGGCAAATGTGAAGACCTTGGGATGACTGAGGCAGCCAGCACCTGCAGCTGTGGCAGAAACTGTCAGTCACAGCATGGAGTGCAACAAAGAGAGCCTACTTCTTGATCACTCCAAAAGTTTCACCCCATACCTCTGATGCTCCTCCTCCTCCTCTGGGAAGGAAAAGGAAGCAGGGCCTGTGTGAGGGAACCCAGTTATTTAAAAAAATTTTTTTACTTAATTAATTTAGAATATTTTTCCATGGTTACATGATCCATGTTCTTTCCCTCCCCCTCCCAGAGCCGATGAGCAATTCCACTGGAACCCAGTATTTTAAAAGAGAATTTTCTGGAAGTTCAATGGGTATGGCACTAAATAGATAAATAAGTTTGGGAAGGATGGTCATTTTTACTATATTGGCTCATCCTACCCATGAGCAGTTAATGTTTTTCCCATTGCTCAAGTCTAGTTTTAGTTGTGTGGAGAGTGTTTTGTAGTTGTGTTCATATAGTTCCTGTGTTTGTCTCGGGGAGGTAGATTCCTAGGTATTTTATTTTGTCTAAGGTGATTTTGAATGGGATTTCTCTTTCTACTTCTTGCTGCTGAGCTGTGTTGAAAATAAATAGAAATGCTGATGACTTATGCGGGTTTATTTTATATCCTGCAACTTTGCTAAAGTTGTTGATTATTTCGACTAGCTTTTTGGTTGATTCTCTAGGATTCCTTAAGTAAACCATCATGTCATCTGCAAAGAGTGACAACTTGGTCTCCTCATTGCCAATTTTAATGCCTTCAATTTCTTTTTCTTCTCTAATTGCTACTGCTAGTGTTTCTAGTACAATGTTCAATAATAGAGGTGATAATGGGCATCCTTATTTTACTCCTGATCTTATTGGGAATGCGTCTAGTTTATCCCCATTGCAGATGATGTTTGCTGATGGTTTTAGATATATACTGTTTATTATTTTTAGGAATGACCCTTCTATTCCTATGCTTTCTAGTGTTTTTAATAGGAATGAGTGTTGTATTTTATCAAAGACTTTTTCTGCGTCTATTGAAATAATCATGTGATTTTTGTTGGTTTGCTTGTTGATGTGGTCAATTATGTGGATGGTTTTCCTAATATTGAACCAACCCTGGGGTGTATGGGGTGCTCAGGGAGGAGTAATATCTCTGGTATGGAGGGCTTGTCGTGCCCTCCTAGGGCAGCTCTCCAGCCTCTGACCCTCACCTGACACCCAGCTCTCACTTGTGGCTCCCAGTAGCTGCTAGCATGCGGCAGCGGCCACACCCCAGGCAACGGCTTCGACAGACTGGCTAAACCTTGTGAGGGTAGCCATCGGGTCGTCGTCGACCCCTGGTGAACCAGGGCTTTGCTCACCCAGCATGTGAAGACTGCTTCGGCCAAACAGACGGAAGAAACCAACAAATGACAAGCTGATACTACTGGGAGACTTCAACGCCCGCGTTGGCCAGGACCATGAAAGATGGAAAGGAGTGCTCGGCAAACACAGCGTGGGCAAAATGAACAACAACGGCCTACTGCTACTCAGCAAATGCTCAGAGTTCGAACTCACCATCACGAACACTGTGTTCAGAATGGCAAACAAATATAAAACAACATGGATGCACCCACGATCAAAACAGTGGCATCTCATTGACTACATCATTGTACGCCGGCGAGACATCCAGGATGTACAGATCACCAGAGCCATGAGAGGAGCTGAATGCTGGACAGACCACCGATTGGTTAGAGCAACTCTTCAAATGTGCATTGCGCCTCGCCATCCAAAACGCGCCCAGACAGTTCCTGCATTCTACAACATGAGTCCTCTTAGAGATCCATCTTATTTGCAAACCAACCCTGCATTCCTGAAGAAAAGCAACTGCTTGACTACAGGGGTGGAGGGGACATGAATGAGGAGAGACTCTAAATGAACACCCTAAGGCAAATACCAACAACATGGAAATGGGTTCGAATCAAGGACACAGGTGACACCTAGTGGAATAGCACATTGGCTATGGGAGAGGTGGTGGGAGGGAGGGAGGGAAAGAAAATGACCAAATAAAATAATGTATAAAATTTTTTTAAAAGATACCCATATTTTTTGACCCAGCCATAGCACTGCTGGGTCTGTACCCCAAAGAGATAATGGACACAAAGACTTGTACAAAAATATTCATAGCTGCGCTCTTTGTGGTGGCCCAAAACTGGAAAACGAGGGGATGCCCTTCAATTGGGGAATGGCTGAACAAACTGTGGTATATGTTGGTGATGGAGTACTATTGTGCTAAAAGGAATAATAAAGTGGAGAAGTTCCATGGAGACTGGAACAACCTCCAGGAAGTGATGCAGAGCGAGAGGAGCAGAACCAGGAGAACATTGTACACAGAGACAAACACACTGTGGTATCATCGAACGTAATGGACTTCTCCATTAGTGGCGGTGTAATGTCCCTGAACAACTTGCAGGGATCCAGGAGAAAAAAACACCATTCATAAGCAAAGGATAAACTATGGGAGTGGAAACACTGAGGAAAAGCAACTGCCTGAATACAGAGGTTGAGGGGACATGACAGAGGACAGACTCTAAATGAACACCCTAGTGCAAATACTATCAACAAAGCAATGGGTTCAAATCAAGAAAACATCTAATGCCCAGTGGACTTACGCGTCAGCTATGGGGGGTGGGGGGGAGGAAAAGAAAATGATCTTTAACGAATAATGCTTGGAAATGATCAAATAAAATATATTTTTTAAAAAAAAAGATACCCATATTCTGTGCTTTATTTATTTTATTTACCTTCTGTCTTAGAATCAATGCAAATATTGGTTCCAAGACAGAAGTACGGTAAGCCCAGGGTCAGTCACACTGCTAGGAAGTATCTGAGGTCACATTTGAACCCACATCCTCCTGACTCCAGGCCTGACTCTCTATCCATTGTGCCACCTAGCTGCCCTTCTTTATTTTAAAAATACATTTCCACTGGGGAAGAGGAAGCAGCAGTAGTCTAACCTTAAATTCATGCTTTTGGATACTCAGTGATGTCTTGAGATACCCAGTTCCAATCTTCCCCTGGCAAGTCTTTTGGCCTTCAGATCCAAACATGGAAGGGTCAGAGGATGGACAGAGCTCTGAGGACACTGAGGTGTCCAACTCAGGAGATAAATAAGTGAATCAATTTGGTGCCAGTGTCTTACTAAGTAAGGATGCTCACTCTGCGTCCTGCCTGCCTGATGCAGGCTGATTAGACTCCTCCACCAAGCGATGTGGAAAGTCAGAAACAGCTAGAAAGACTGTTGAATTCATAGGCACATCCCCTGGTCCGTTTGGAACTGCGGTGCTTGAAAGGGCATGGGACCTGCTTATCTAAGCCTGGGGAGTTGTCTAAGCAACTTGAGTTCATGGGAAATTAGTCCTTTGATTATATCTTCCAGTGGAGAGCATGGGCATGCTCATTGGCACCTCAAGGAAGCTGGGTCTTAATGACTGGGAAAGAATTGATTGGCTGAGACTGTCATGGAAGAAACTACCCTCTTTGGGCTGGGCTAATAAAAAAAAGAGTGGACAACTTCCTGTTTTTTTCCATTTCCTGTGGTCACAGACCACAGATATCTCTTCCTATACCTTTCCATAAAAGGCAACTCCAGAGACAACTAGGTGGCACCATAAATGGAGTGCTCAAGTTCTGGAATCAGAAAAACTTGAATTAAAATCCAGTCTCAGATACTTACTGTGTGAACCTGGGTAAGTCACTTAACCTCAGTCTGCCTTAATTTCTTCAACTGTAAAATGGGAATGGTGATAATAGCTACCACCCTAGGAGGATCAGATAAGATATTTGTAAAGCACTGAGCACAGTGGTACATGGTAGGCACTTAATAAAGGTTTGTTTCCTGCCTGCCTACCTTCAATCTGAGGAAGGCTTGACATCTTTCCCTAAATCTGAAGAGAACACCAAAATTCCAATTTCCTTTCATTTGGACTTAGACCCAAATCCTCCCCCATGTTGGCCATCATCTGGCTTCAAACTATTCACCTGCAGCTGACAGATAGGTCCATTCTGTGCAGAGTCAGCTGTAATTCAATACTGTTTTCTGATTACTTGTATTCCTGTTCTCCTGTTAATAGAAAATCCAACTAATTCTACCATTCAACCATGGCTTGTGATGCGTCGTCATTTCTGGGCCCTGATCCTCTCTGGAGAGATTTTGTTCCTTTTCCTAACCTTTCCACCAGGTGGCATGGGAAGTCTCCCGCTAGCCCACCATCTTTTTTTTTTTCAGGGACACTATAATCTCATAACAAGATTCTATATGTTGGCTGGAATTCCTGGCATCAAATGAGGATATAGTCAATAGACCTCCCTTAACTGATGTCTGCAAGCCATGTGCCAGTTGTGAATCACCACCTTTCTCATTCTTGGAGACTTCAAAGAATAAGACGATAGCCATCTGGGGTTCTTTCTAATTATCCAAATGCCTGCAGCTTCCTTCTTGGTGGCATTTGAGGCATGCACTGAAAAGGATACATGCTGACTCCAACATCCCTTCTGTTCAGCCTCAATGTCCCCAGAATGTTCCGTAGGGTGCAATCAAAATACTCTAGCATTAGGTCTTTTGGGGGATCGATTTCTGCCCTGTAAAGCATTTCCTTGAGAAGCTTGGTCTCAAAAAACTCATCCATAATAAAAATTAATTCTGAGAGGAGCCGTTAGGTGGTTTCGTGGATTAAGAGTGGTTTTAAGATGTAAGTTAAGGGTTTAAAAAAAATCCTGCCAGGGAAGCATATGCTTCTGTCATAATACCTCAGTGCTAGGGAAGTCTACTTGTACCTAGTTGGGTAGGGCGATTTGTACTAAGGGAAAAGGTCCCACTCTTTATAATGTTGCTCACATTGCTTTGATCTCATTCCAGAAAAAGACATGTAGGCATGCCGGCTCCGATGGCAGAGTGCTGTTACGTGTGACACCTTGTGTATCCCCGAATGGCATTTGATTCACTGCAATAGTATCACTCTGTAGTATAAGTAGCACAGATAAAATAGGCTGCCTTCCTTTAGTCTACAGGATGACCGTAAGAATTATCCAGACACTTACTAGGTATGTGACTCTAGACAAGTCACTTCACCCTGCTTGCCTCTGTTTCCTCATCTGTCATCTGGAGAATGGAAGGGCAAACCGCTCCAGGATCTTTGCCAAGAAAACCCCAAACAGGGAAGAGCTGGACATGAATGAAACATGACTGAACTGACTGAACAACAATATCCGAGTTGCCCACCAGTTGGTGCTCTTTTTGAGAAATGCTTCTCATTGGATAACTTTCCTAAAAGCTACAATATTTCCACTAGCCACCAGAGGATGCTTAACCTAAAAAATGCCTACCCTGCTTTCCTAACTCCAAGTACCCCACATGGGCCAAGGCAGAGTTATCTAAGGGATTAAAAAAAATTTTTTTTTAAATAAAAAAAAAGAAAATCTATAATTCAAGAGCCCCTAATCTGTATTGAGGTTTTTTTTTCTTCCTGACATGACTCCTCACATTAGTGAGACTTAGACAATGAAAATAATGTCATTACATCACTTATTAAACAGAGGGGGGGAAATTAAAAGTATTTCTTCCTGGAGCCAGCCACCTCCAACAACAAGCTCTGAAATGCTTTCTTCTGCTTTCCCTACCAGATCTTTGAGAGCAGTAGGAGGACATTCCTAAACCACCAACACATACAGCTAATAGAAAACAATAGAAAAGGAGAGGGAGGTGTGTGTGTGTGTGTGTGTGTGTGTGTGTGTGTGTGTGTGTGTGTGTGTGTAGAGACAGGTCTTGGGTTCAAATCTGGCCTCAGACACTTCCTAGGTATGTGACACTTGACACCCATTGCCTAGCCCTTGCCATCCTTCTATCTTAGAATCAATACTTAGTATTGATTCTAAGACAGAAGGTAAGGATTATTTTTTTAAAGAAGAGGAATAGAGATGGGATTGGAATCCTGGCCAATGGAATTCTCAATAGCAGCACGTTTGAGACTTGGAATCATTCCCCCCCCCCATATTTCAGTGCCCATCTTTTCTCTTATAAGAAGGTTCAACAGCTGAGAGGGCGATGCAGCGAAGCACTGTGGAGTGCTTAGGGCGTGTTGGAGCACAAAGGACAACACGGCCCTCCAATGCAGCTGAGGAAGTCTCCAGACGTAACAATTTTTTGTGCCACTGGACCCAGGCTTCCAACGCCGAGAGAGTGGGACTGTCTCTGTGCATCGGCTTTTCCACTTAAATCTCTTTCACACACAAGTGTCTTTGTGCACACTCATCTATCCTAACCCCGTCCACCCTCTTCAAGACCTGCGGCGATGGGGGAGTGGTGACGCAACAGGTGGAGGTGACCACTGGCAGTTGTAGTCACGATCCTGCACGTAGGCAGCTCCGGACCAGTGGTCGCTCGGCCCTGTAGAGCAGCAGGGACGTTCGGCAGCATCCTGGGCGACTGAGCAGCCCTCTCTAGGACAGCACTGCTCACCCTAATCAAGGGAGGGGACTAGAAAAGGTGTCCCAAATATTGCCTGCCCTACAAACACCCCGTCAGCACACCGCGGCTGGCGGGTCATCCCTTTAAGCGGTCGAAACCAAAAGAAACAAAACACAAAGAAACTCCTATGATAGAGAGAATACCCCAAGACCTGAGAGAAGAACAGCTCTAATCGGTAAAGAACTGGCGCGATATAGCATCGACATTGTAGCATTAAGCGAAACACGCTTATCAGAAGAGGGATCACTCAGCGAACCCACCACTGGATACACCTTCTTCTGGAAAGGTCGAGCCTCAAATGAAGACAGAATCCACGGTGTTGGCCTGGCCATCAAGACCAGTTTGCTCAAACAGCTGCCAGACTTGCCGTGGGCATCAGCGAGAGGCTCAGGAAGATCCATTTGCCTCTCAGCAAAGACCGGTATGCCACAATCATCAGCACATATGCCCCAACACTGACCAGCACAGAGGAGACCATCGAGCAGTTCTACTCTGACCTGAGTGCCGTCCTGCACTCAGTGCCCACCAATGACAAGCTGATACTACTGGGAGACTTCAACGCCCGCGTTGGCCAGGACCATGAAAGATGGAAAGGAGTGCTCGGCAAACACAGCGTGGGCAAAATGAACAACAACGGCCTACTGCTACTCAGCAAATGCTCAGAGTTCGAACTCACCATCACGAACACTTTGTTCAGAATGGTGAACAAATATAAAAGAACGTGGATGCACCCAAGATCAAAACAGTGGCATCTCATTGACTACATCATTGTAAGCCGGCAAGACATCCAGGATGTACAGATCACCAGAGCCATGAGAGGAGCTGAATGCTGGACAGACCACCGATTGGTTAGAGGGACTCTTCAAATGTGCATTGCGCCTCGCCATCCAAAACGCGTCCAGACAGTTCGCGCATTTTACAACATGAGTCGTCTTAGAGATCCATCTTATTTGCAAACATTCCAGTCCTGCCTGGACAACAAGCTGTCTGCCAAGGGACCACTCACTGGAAGCTCAACCGAGAAATGGAACCAGTTCAGAGACACAGTGAAGGAAACATCAAAGGCAGTCCTAGGCCCAAAACAACGCAACCACAAGGACTGGTTCAATGAGAACAACACTGCTATTGAAGACCTATTGAGCAAGAAGAACAAAGCCTTTATGGAGTGGCAAAATAACCCAAACTCTGCTCCTAAAAAGGACAGATTCAAGTCTCTCCAAGCCACGGCGCAGCGTGAGATCAGGAAGATGCAAGACTGATGGTGGGAAAAAAAGGCAGAAGAAATCCAGCGGTTTGCTGATACGAAAAACTACAAACAGTTTTTCAGTGCCCACAAGACTGTCTATGGGCCATCAAAACCCACCACCACTCCCTTGCTATCCTCTGACAGTGACACTCTCATAAAAGATAAAAAAGGCATCAGCAACAGGTGAAAAGAACACTTCAGTCAGCTTCTCAACCGACCCTCTTCAGTCGACCAAAGTGCCCTTGACCAGATCCCCCAAAACTGCTTCATTGAACAACTTGATGTCCCTCCTTCAATAGAGGAAGTCCAAAAAGCCATCAAACAAATGAGTGCAGGCAAGGCACCTAGTAAAGACGGGATCCCAACTGAGCTGTACAAGGCCTTAAATGGAAAGGCGCTCCAGGCATTCCACATAGTGCTGACCAGCATATGGGAAGAGGAAGACATGCCCCCAGAACTCAGAGATGCCTCCATCATAGCCCTATACAAGAACAAAGGCTCACAAGCAGCCTGTGACAACTACAGAGGCATCTCATTACTCTCCACTGCAGGAAAGATCCTCGCCCGTGTTATACTCAACAGACTCCTATCATCTGTTTCAGAGCAGAACCTGCCTGAATCACAATGTGGCTTCCAACCAGATCACAGCACCATCGACATGGTCTTCACGGTGAGGCAAATGCAGGAAAAATGCCTTGAGCAGAACCTGAGTCTCTACATTGTCTTCATAGACCTGACAAAGGCATTCGACACAGTGAACAGGGACACATTGTGGGTGATCCTCAGCAAGCTCGGTTGCCCAGCAAAATTTGTCAAACTGATCCAGCTCTTTCATGTCAACATGACAGGGGAAGTCCTATCTGGTGGAGAGACTTCCAGTCACTTCATCATCTCCAATGGCATGAAACAAGGCTGTGTCCTCGCTCCGGTACTATTCAACCTATTTTTCACCCAAGTATTACGACATGCTGTGATGGATCTAGACCTGGGCATCTACATCAAATACCGACTGGATGGCTCACTATTTGACCTTCGCCACCTGACTGCAAAAACAAAGACAACAGAGAGACTCATCCTGGAAGCTCTCTTTGCAGATGACTGTGCTCTCATGGCCCACCAAGAAAATCATCTCCAAACCATTGTGGACAGGTTCTCCACCGCAACAAAACTCTTGGGCCTGACTATCAGCCTCAGCAAAACAGAGGTGCTGTTCCAACCTGCACCAGGGAGGCCAACGAACCAGCCGTGCATTACAATTGATGGCACGCAGCTTTCTAACGTCAACACTTTTGAGTATCTGGGCAGCACCATCGCCAACGATGGGTCCCTAGATCACGAGATTAATGCCAGGATCCAAAAGGCCAGCCAGGCACTTGGGTGGCTGCGCTGCAAAGTCCTCCAACACAGAGGTGTAAGCACTGCGACAAAGCTCAAAGTGTACAATGCAGTGGTCCTCAGCTCGCTCCTGTATGGTTGTGAGACATGGACACTGTACCGGAAGCACATGAAGCAGCTGGAGCAATTCCACCAACGCTCCCTCCGGTCAATTGTGAGGATCCGATGGCAGGACCGAATCACCAATCAGGAAGTCCTCGACAGAGCCAACTCCACCAGCATCGAAGTCCTGGTCCTCAAAACCCAGCTACGATGGTCTGGACACGTCATCCGCATGGACCCACAGTGAATACCAAGACAGTATTCTATGGTGAACTGTCAGCTGGACTCAGGAAACAAGGCCAACCAAAGAAAAGATTCAAGGATCAGCTAAAGTCCAACTTGAAGTGGGCTGGCATGACACCAAAGCAATGAGAACTCGCTGCCTCTGACAGAAGCAGCTGGCAAACCCACATTCACCATGCCGCCACCACCTTTGAAGATGAGCGACGTCGATGTCTTGCCGCTGCACGTGAACGCCGACACCAGGCCACAACCGCACCTCCCGTAACAACTGGCGTCCCATGCCCCATGTGCCACAAACTCTGCGCCTCAGCCTTTGGACTCCAAAGCCACATGAGGGTACACCGTAGATGAAACTGCACAAAGACAATAGTCATTCTCGATCACCGAGAGACTACTATATATATATATCTTTTCTCTAGGGTCTGGGTCTCCTTGACATCACAGGTCCCAGGTAGACCTCAGCAGTAGCAGTCCCAGTCTAGAAAGTCTCAATCACAAAGTCAATCTTCACGTGCCTGGCAATGGAGAAATCTGAATCTGAATGACAGAGAAAAGATGGGGAGAAGCCAAACCTGTCCTCCAGCAAACTCCTAACGCCCTCTTCTCTTTTGAGGTTTCCTGCCCCTTCCTTCTGGCTTCTGTTCTGCAGCTCTTCAGGACTATCCATCGGTACCTCAGCTCCAATCTGCTAGGATATAATGGTGAAAAACTGTCAACCAAAGATCTGGAAAGGAATTCACACAACCCAGGAAGACTGAGTCCAGGCAAGGATGAAGTAATTTCAACCTTCTTGTCTATACAGAGATCATAGATCTCCCACCAAAGACAATCTAAATGGGGTTAGCCATTCCCAAGATTCTGTTTTAGCATGCAAATGAATTTACCCCATAATAAAAGACAAGTTCATTGTTCTCCACCCACCTTGACAGTATTTCCTGCCTTTATTACGTACATCTATTAGCAAAAAAAAAAAGTCTCCATTACTTTGATGCTGTATTTTGGCCATTAATAAACTTTCCGCTGTCTCATGATATTCTTCTCTCAGTAAAGAACTTGAGAACCCAATAAATTCCTTGGGGGTACATATGAATATCTATAAACATATGTCATAAATAAACTAAATAGACATAGTCTCCAAATACCCAAGACATGGCATTCATGCTAGAATTGTGTGCAATTAGCATTAATGCATGCAACAAATACAACCGAGAATAGAATAAATATAACCAGTCTTTATGTACAGCACCACCAATCAGAGGAAAGAACTGTAGTGCCAAAGAGATCTTCCAGGTTGAAAAGAGCATGTGGGAAAATCTAGAGTCCAGAGCACGACCAGGAAAGGAGTGAGGAGATATATTATACATAACTTTGTATCCTAGCATTTATTTATTTTTTTAATTCCAGCATTTATAGCAATGCTGTTTGATGCAGCATAAAAAGCACAGCACCCAATAAACACAGAATTCAGATGCAACATAAACTAGTATCTATTATGATTTTGCATAAAACATCCATTCCTGGTCCCACAACAGTTGGTAGGTATTGTTTGGTCATATGGAACTACTTCTCCTAAATCTTATATATAAACTTGGTCACTGGCCTAAAAGATTTGGCACTTCTACTGAGTCCTCTTGAACACATGGATTTCTATTATCATCTCTAAGTTTTATAGGTACCTTCAGATCACATTTCCTAGGTGTCTCTTTAACTGGAGAATTAAGAAAGAGGAGAAAGAAAAAGAAAGAAAGAAAGAAAGAAAGAAAGAAAGAAAGAAAGAAAGAAAGAAAGAAAGAAAGAAAGAAAGAAAGAAAGAAAGAAAGAAAGAAAGAAAGAAAGAAAGAAAGAAAGAAAGAAAGAAAGAAAGAAAGAAAGAAAGAAAGAAAGAAAGGAAGGAAGGAAGGAAGGAGGAAGGAAGGAAGAAGGAAGGAAGGAAGGAAGGAAGGATGGAAGGAAGGAAGAAAAGAAAGAAGGAAGGAAGGAAGGAAAGAAAGAAAGAAAGAGAGAGAGAGAGAGAGAGAAAGAAAGAAAGAAAGAAAGAAAGAAAGAAAGAAAGAAAGAAAGAAAGAAAGAAAGAAAGAAAGAAAGAAAGAAAGAAAGAAAGAAAGAAAGAAAGAAAGAAAGAAAGAAAGAAAGAAAGAAAGAAAGAAAGAAAGAAAGAAAGAAAGAAAGAAAGAAAGAAAGAGAGGGAGGGAGGGAGGGAGGGAGGGAGGGAGGGAGGAAGGAAAGAAAGAAAGAAAGAAAGAAAGAAAGAAAGAAAGAAAGAAAGAAAGAAAGAAAGAAAGAAAGAAAGAAAGAAAGAAAGAAAGAAAGAAAGAAAGAAAGAAAGAAAGAAAGAAAGAAAGAAAGAAAGAAAGAAAGAAAGAAAGAAAGAAAGGAAGGAAGGAAGGAAGGAAGGAAGGAAGGAAGGAAGGAAGGAAGGAAGGAAGGAAGGAAGGAAGGAAGGAAGGAAGGAAGGAAGGAAGGAAAGTAGGAAGGAAGGAAGGAAGGAAGAAAGAAAGAGCTATAGCATCCTGTAAAAAAAAAATAAAGAAGAAAACCACTTCTGCTCTAGACTACCTGTCCACATCCTGAGATCTCCTGGCCTGCAGTCTTCACCCTGAGTTTCTGACAAGTTCAGGCTAACTAACTGTCTCTGTTATCACCCTTAATGCCTTATATATCTCAGCAGCTTGAGTCTTATACTAGGAAAGTAGTCTTTGGGTTCTCTCCTTGCCCACTCTCCAAAGAGAGGTTCCTCTTGAGTAGACTCCTCAATTTCCTTAACCCTCTGACAAATACAAATAACCACTTTCTTTTTATCTTACTTTTCTTCTTTTTATAAATTTTTTTACATAATATATATATATTTTTTTTACTTCAAGATTTTAAAAAGTTCTTTATTGCAAGTTTTTAAACTTTTTTCAATTACATGTAGGAACAATTGTTTTCTTTTTCAGTTACTTGTAGAAACAACTTTTGATAATTTTTTTTGACATTTTAGAATTTGTTTTCTCCCTCCCTATCCTCCCCACACCCCCAAGGTGATGAATAGTCTGATATAGGTTATATCTATACTTTCGTGTGATATATATTTCTGATTTGCTCTTGTCATGACCTTGGAAGAACCCTGGGATTTTTAAAAATGTGCCTAACTAAGTAATTTTCTGTGTGGGCTTTAACAATGAAAATTTGATTGCCCATTGTGTAAGAAAAAATTGATTTCCTATTCAACTGATTCTGTTCTCCAGTTAGCGTAGTCATTTTGAACTTAAAATCAGATAAACCTAGTGCTTTTGGCTAAACAGTGCTGAATGCTACTTTTCTGCAGAAGAGAACTAGATGATTACATGATTTCAACCTTTTAGGGTGGTAAATACATGTATAATTGTTTACATACTTAAAAGGAAAAAAAGTTGAGTAAATTTCATGTTGTATAGTGGCTCTACTTTATGTAGCCTGTATTAATGTGAAATATTTACCTGAATATTCAATAAAAAGATGAACAGTAAAAAAATTAATTAAATTAAATTAAAATTTTAAAAAATGCATTTTCATCACGAGTCTCTTGTGGTTATCTTGGAGGCTTGCTTTGCTGATGATAGTTTAGTCCTTCACAGTTGATCATTGTATGATATTTCTGTTACTGAACTCACTGTTCTCCTGGTTCTACTTAATTCATTCTGCCTAAGTTTATATAAGTCATCCCAGGATTTTTGGAACTCATCCCATTCGTCATTCCTAATGGTGCTCCTAATGGTGCTCCTAATGGCGCTCCTAATGGTACTCCATTACAACCATATACCACAACTTGTTCATCCATACTTTTCTTCTAAGTCCTCTTCAACTAGTAAGAAGCCTCTTTTCAGAATTCCCTTCATTGAGTCTCCCTCACTCCTTTCATCTACTAATGAGGGAATTCATCTAACTCGCCCAAAAGTCAATGGAAAATTGTGATATATTCTTTTTTCCAGTGATCTGATCATTCTCCATAGTTATCTTGTATACTGGAAAGTTGCCCAGTCTTTCAAATATTTCGAAAAAGGATGCCCCTCCATTGGCATTGGTATACTATATTTGTGTGTTCTCTGAACTCTAAAATTTCCTAATAGAATTTTATCACCTGGCTGAGGATCTTCCCAACAAATTTGAATATCATACTTTCCCTTATTTCTATCGGATTTTTTCTTCTGAATCGAGGTCCTATTTGGTCTTTCAGTCAAAAGCTATACTGGTTATTAGTATCTACATATTCTCCATTTTATGAAACTCCAAAGCACAAGTCAAAGGGTAAAATGGCAGCAAGTATAATGTATAGCCTGCGGCATCATTTTTGGCACAGTAATACCATATCCATGCACTAGAAATTGCATTTGCTGACCCTTCTGAATCTTCTTTAAGATCCCTCACATGTTCAGTGGTGTACGATTGAAACCCTCACATTGAAAGATGGATGGTAAAGTACAGTTCTATGTAGCTTTGTTCTTTTTTCTTTGTTCTTTGTTCTTCCTTAAACTATTTGCTTTTAAAACCTCAATCTTGATCAGAGTGGATCCTTGCAGGAAAGTCATAAAAAGGTCAGGAAATGAGAGAAGACCACCAGTTTTTCTAGAGAAGGATGAAGAAGCTCAGGCCAGAAATGGAAACGGTCAAAGCTCCTGCATTTATCAATGGTAGGATCCTACCTATAAGAAGCCCCTGCACTTCCAGCCTAGGCCAAATGGGGAGAATCAGTTGTTTTTAAAAAGAAAGGGAAAAAACCCTCAACTACTGTGGAAAATAGGTGAAACTGTAGTTACTTGCATCAGGTATGTTATATTTATATTTCTGTCACAGCCAAATGACTATGATCTATGTTCCAAATATGGGCTAATCAAAGAATGTCTCTTTTCCCTCCAGGGTGTTAGGGAGAAGAAAGGATTCCTAAAGGAAACAGAATTGAGCCTTCAATTGGGGAAGGAAAGGATCTGAGGTGTAGAAAGGGAGATGACCCTTGTCAGGATGATGGAGAATAGAAGAGTGCTTTGAAGAGGAGGGCAAAAGAGAAGGAAAAGAACAGCTGTAAAATTAGAACTTGGAAAAAAAATTGAGGCTCTTTCTGAAGAAGATAGAGCTAGATGCTCTGAAGAGGACCAAGCTGCCTCCCAAGAATGATAGAGTGGAGTCACAGAAGCTGCAGCAGGAGAAATCCCCCAGTAAGGGGCAGAGGAAGAAGAGAAGAGTATGAGTAGTTGGCAACGCTCCAGCTTGGGAGAGTGAAGTAGCTTTTCGTTGACTTGATACCAATACGAGAGAAGTCTGTTGTCTTCCTCTAGCCTGTATCCAAACAAAAAATGGCTCACCTTTAAGGGCACAGGTAACACTTCCAAGGGGAACCTAAAAAGTGTTGCCAATGAAGAAAATTTGGGCAAGAAACTGAAGGCCAGAGGGGCACAGGTGGTAGTTTCTTCCCTGTTGCCTGCCAAAGGCAAGGGCTGTGAAAAACCAAGATTAATTTTTTTTTTACTTTCTAAACATTATTTTATTTGGTTATTTACAAACATTATTCATTGGAAACAATGATCATTATCTTTTCCTCCCCCCGCCCCCCTCCCACCACTTCTCCCATAGCCGGCGCACAATTCCACTGGGTTTCACATGTGTTCTTAAACCAAGATTAATTTGGGAAGTCAACAGCTGGCTAAAGAAGGTAGTATCTGAGAAAGGCATTTGGATTTCTGGATCATAGCTTAGGAGGATCACTTCCACTATCCCTGGCTTCCCATTCTCCCTCACCCTACCTATCTAATCAGGTGCTAAGTCTTGCCATGCCTACCTTCCCAACTTCTTCATCTGATTGCTTCTCTCTGCATGCACTCAACTACCACTTTTGTACAAGCCTCCATTACCTCTTGCCTAGATTGCTAGATTATTGCAACATCTCCCTCATTGCCTCGGAGTCTCCTCACTCCCATCCAGCCTATATGCAGCTGCCAAAGTCATTTCCTTTTATTGCAGATCTGACTGTGTGATGCCCTTGCCCAATCAACTCCAGTGGCTTCCTGTTGCCTCTAGGATAGGCTATAAGCTCTATTTAGCCTTTAAAGCACTTCACAACTTGCTCCCAAATCATATTCCCAAATCATTTCCCAGCCTCATTGGATATAGTCCTATCCCTATCCCAAAATCTACCATCTAGCTAAACAGGTTTTCTTGCTGTTCCTCACACATGACACCATGCTATTTCCTGTCTCCAAGCTTGTACACTAGTCATTTGCCATGTGTGGAATGCACTCACTCCTTTTCTCCAACTCGCAATCAACTCTGTAAAAACTTTCCTGATCCCCTCAATGGTTAGTGCCTTCCTTCCCTCCCAAATTATTCTATATTTAACTACTTTGGATTTATTTGCTTTGTGTTGTCTATACTTATGTACGTAAATGTTATCTTCTCCTTTAGAATGTTAACTTCCTTGTAATTGGGATATTTTCAGCCTTTAGACCTCTATCTCCTGACAATACTTACTAGCTATGTCATTCTGGGCTAGTCACTTACCCTCTGTTTATCTAAGTTTCCTCAACGGTAAAATGAAGATAATAATAGCACACACTTCCCAGGGTTTTTGTGAGGACCCGTTGAGATAATATTTTTAAGACATAGCTCAGAGCCTGGCAAAGATTGGGTGATTAATAGATATTTGCTTGTTTACCTGCTTCCTTCCATCTAACTCTGTGCCCGGCAAATAGAAGGCACTTAATAAATGTTGGTTGATTGAACATAAGGATGATAGATTCCTGGCTTGGAAATGGAAAACACACACACACACACACACACACACACACACACACACACACACACACACACACACACACACTAGCTGTTAAGTAGCATTTGCCACAAGTCTTGAAAATCTAACAAAGAGGACATTAAACATTTTTTTAAAGGGGGACGAGGGGGTGGCAGGAGAAAAAGATCATCTCTGTATATCACCAAAGTTTAATACAATAAAGAATAGCTGCAGAGAAGAAAGCATAGCTAGCTGCATCAGCCAGAAATCCACAGGACACAAAATCCAAGAAAGGAGTCAATAGGAAGATTCATAGCCTCAAGTATCTATGCGCAAATGCCCCGAGTTTAAGCAACAAAAAGGAGCTAGAATTCTACTGAACAGGATCTCTCTCTCCTTATAGTTATGATAACTGCTGGGAAGAACCCATAACTGGACGATGGCTCTTGGTGAATTTATTTTCTTCAAAAGAAACAGCTCATTCCAAAGCCTAGAACTTTGGGTTATGTATGGGATAATTAATCTCACACTGTCAATGGGTCTGCTACTTGCTAATGCAATAGGTTTCTGGTGACCATTACTCTAAGAATACAGGACCATTCTCAAGCCACCCAGCCTAGTAACCGTATGCATAATTAAGCATTTGCTCAGGTCTGCATAAGCCAACACTGATGCATTTGTGAGTCAGGTGACCCTTAAAAAAAAACAAACTTATCTTCCATCTTAGTAGCAATACTGTGTATTGGTTCCAAGACAGAAGAGAGGTAAGGGCTAGGCCATGGGGGTTAAGTGACTTGTCCAGGGTCACACAGCTAGGGAGTTTTTGAGGTCATATTTGAACCCAGGACTTCTCATCTCCAAGTCTGGTTCTCAATCCACCGAGTCACCTAGCTGCCCCCTAGTTGACCATTTCTTTTATTATTATCATTATTTCAAATGTTTACAAATCAAATATTTGCAAAACAAATATTTCCATATATAAAGAAAAAGAAGAGATTACACAAATGAAATCACAGATCTCCTATAGGTCTAACTTACTTTTCTTCATATCTACATAAAAGATTCCATCCACTAATGTCCCAATCTCCTTCTATCTTCCTGCATCACATAGGAGGCCAACGTGTTCACTTTCTGGAGGTAACATTCTCGGTTTATTCTTCTAGTGTTAGTTCTGTGGCTGTGGATCATTTCTTGAAGAGCTTATTTATACTTCTCATCCACATACTATTTAAGGGGCCAGGTTAGTTGATCTTTCTTGCCTGTCTCCTTGGGATTCTTTCTAAACACATATCCAACAGTAAAGTCACTAGCCATGATAGACACTTCTTCAAAATTTGTTCTTTAAAAATACATTCAATGTTCTTTTATTTTCGGTTTCATATTCTCTCCTCCCTTTCCCTTCCCCTCACTTATTGAGAAAGCAAAAAAAAAAAACACAAAACACTACAAATGTGTATATTTAGGAAAAACAAATTTCCACATTAGATAATAAAAAAAAATTAAAAGAAGAAAATGTTTTGATCTGCATTCTGAGTCTAGCAGGTCTCTCCCTGGAAGTAGATAACATTTTTCATTATGAGGCCTTCAAAATTGTTGTTCAGTGTGTTCATCAGAGTTACTAAGTCTTTCTTTTTTTAATTGATTAATATTTTATCTTTAACTCAACCACATGAAAAAATAATTTAAACCTTCATTTTCTTTAAGTTTAAATGAAATTTCCCCCCTATTTCCCTTCCTTCCCCCTCTCCTTGAAACAGCAAGCAATCTTTTATAGATTTTACATGTGTAATAGTGTAAAACATCTTTCTGTCTTGGTCCTTTTGTGAAAGAGAACTCAAACAAATGAAAGAAAAGTGAAGAAGTATAATATGTTTTAGTCTGCATTTAGACACCATCATTTTTTTCTCTGGAGACAGATTGGCATCTTCATTAGTCTTGGATCCGTGTATTGCTATGTATAGCTAAGTCACTTATAAACATCCTGTTTATAAGTGACTGTTACAATGTTACAGTGAATGATGTTCTCCTGGTTCTGCTTACTTCACTTTGCATCAATCATGAAGGTCTTTCCAGGTCTTTCTTAAATCATCTTGTACATTATTTCTTATAGCACAGTAGTATTCCATTACAATCATATGCCACAACTTGTTCAACCATTCTCCAGTGTTGGATGTCCCCTCAGTTTCAAATTCTTTGCCACCATGAAGAGCTGCTATAAATATTTTCCACAAACAGGTCCTTCCCCCGCCCCCCTTTTTAATCTCTTTGGAAATATTCCTAGTAGTGGTATTGCTAGGTCAAATGGTATACACAGTTTCAAAGCTCTTAGGGCATAGTTACAAATTGCTTTCCAGAATGGTTGGACCAGTTCACAACTCCACCAGCAATGCATGAGTATCCTAATTTTGTCACGTTCCCCCTAACATTTTTAATTTTCCTTTTCTTTCATATTAATCAATCTGATACATGAGGTGATACCTCAGACTTATTTTCATTTGCATTTCTCTAATCAAGAACAATTTAGGGCTTTTTTATGTAATTATATTTAGCCTTGATTTCTTTTTATTTTTTTTAATACATATAAACCCTTTCCTTCCGTCTTAGAGTCAGTACTGTGTATTGGCTCCAAGGCAGAAGAGTGAGTGGTAAGGGCTAGGCAAAGGAAGTCAAGTGACTAGCCCAGAGTCACACAACTGGGAAATGTGTGAGGCCAGATTTGAACCTAGGACCTCCCGTCTCTGGGACTGGCTCTCAATCCACTGAGCTACTCAGATGCCCCTAGCCTTGATTTCTTCATCTGAAAACTGTCTATTCCTATCCTTTGACCATTTATCAATTGGGAGTGACTTATATTCTTACCTATTTGACTCATTTCTATATATGTTTGATAAATAAGGCCTTTATTGGGGATACTTGGTATAAAAATTTTCCCCCAGTTTTATCCTTTTCTTCAAAACTTGGTTGCATTGGCTTTGTTTGTGCAAAACATTTTTAGTTTAATATAATCAAAGTTATCATTTTATATCCTCTAATGTTTTCTATCTCTTGTTAAGTCATAAATTCTTTCCTTTAATGAACTGGAGGAATTTCATGTGAACTGGAACAACCTCCAGGAATTGATACAGAGTGAGAGGAGCAGAACCAGGAGAACATTATACACAGAGACTGATACACTGTGGTACAATCGAATGTGATGGACTTATCTACTAGCAGCAACTAGAATCCAGAACAATTCTGAGGGACTTATGAGAAAGATGCTGTTCATATCCAGAGAAAGAACTGTGGGAGTAGAAACACAGAAGAAAAGTATATGATTGACCACATGGTTTGATGGGGATATTATTGGGGATGCAGACTCTAAACGATCACTCCAGTACAAATACTAATAATATGGAAATAGGTCTTGGTCAATGGCACATGTAAAACCCAGTGGAATTGCTCGTTGGCTATGGGAGGGGGATGGAAGGAGGGAAGGAAAAGAACATGATTCATATAACCATGGGAAAATATTCTAAATTAATTAATTTAATTAATTAATTCTTCAAAATAACTAACTAAATAAATTCTTTCCTTATCCATAGGTTTGACAGGTAGACTATGCTATGCTCCTCTGATCTGCTGATAGTAGTACCCTTTATGCCTAAATCACAAGCCCATTTTGACCTTATCTTGATAAAGGGGGTGAGATGTTGTTCTATACTCAGTCTCTGCCAAACCTTTTTCCAGTTTTCCCAGAAGTTTTTGTCAAATAGTGATTTCTTGTCCAAGAGCTTGGATCTTTGGGTTTATCAAACACTAAATAACTATGGTCATTTACTACTATGTGTTACGTAGCTACTCTACTCCACTGATCTTCTGCTCTATTTCTTAGCCAGTATTAGATTGTTATGATGATTACCACTTTGTAATACAATTTGAAATCTAGTACTCCTAGGCCACCTTCTTCTGCACTTTTTTTTTCATTTATTTCCTTGATATTCTTGGTCTTTTGTTCTTCCACATAAATTTTTAAATTATTTTTTCTAGTTCTATAAAATAATTTTTGGATGATTCAATTGCCATGGCACTGCCTTTTTTCTCTCCAAAAAAAAAAAACACAAACCCTTATCTTCTGTCTTAGCATCTATACTAAAGTATTAACTCCAAGGCAGAAGAACTTAAAGTCACCTGAGGTTAAGTGATTTTCTCAGAGTCACATTGCTAGGAAGTGTCTGAGGCCAGATTCGAATCCAGGCCCTTCTGATTCAAGGCCTAGCACTTATCCACTGAGCCACTTTGTCCCTTTATTAAGCCTGTCAAAATTTATTATCTTTACAGTATTACTGATACTGTATAGATTATTCCCCTGGTTATGCTCATTTTTTCAATTCTCATCAGTTAATAAAAGTTTCTCAGGTTTTGCTGAAACCATCCCCTTCATCATTTCTTATAGCACAATAATATTCCATCACATTCATATACCATAACTTATTCAGCCATTCTCCAGTTGGTGGGTATTCCCTTGGTTTCTTGTTCTTTGCCACCCCAAAAAGAGCCACTATAAATATTTTTGTCCATGTGGGTCCTTTTCTTTTTTCTTTGTTCTCTTTTGAGTATAGCTCTAGTAGTAATATTAGCATTGGGTCAAAAGGTGTGCACAAAGTAATAGCTTTGGGGGCATAGTTCCAAATTACTTTTAAAAGCCAGAATGGTTTAACTAGTTCACAGTTCCACCAACAGTATCTATTTTCCACATCCCCTCTAGCATGTCATTTTCCTTTTCTGGCTTCTTAGTCAGTCTGTTGGGTGTGAGAAAGTCCTCAGAGTTGTTTTAATTTGTATTCCTCTAATTATTGGTGATCTAGAGCATTTTTCATTTGAAGATTGAGAGTTTAATTTCTTTCTCTGCAAATTGCCTGTTCATATCTCTTGACCATTTATCAAATGGAGAATGACCTATAAATTTGGTTCAGATCCCATTTTTTTAAATGAGCCCTTTATCAGAGAAACTTGTGGCAAAGATTTTTTCCAGTTTCCTGCTTTTATGCTAATTTTAGCTACATTCTTTTTGTTTGTGCAAAAACCTTTAAATGTTATATAATTTAAATTGTCCATTTTATTTCCTATAAACCTCCCTGTCTTTTGTTTGGTCAGAAACTCTTTACCCATCCACAGATCTGCCAAGTAATTTCTTTGATGCTCTACTAATTTGTTTTTTATATCACTCTTTTTGACTAAAGCATGTCCCTATTTTGAGCTTATTTTAGTATACAGTGTGAGGTATTGGTCTATGCCTAGTATGAGATTTAAATTAATATCAATAATTCCAAGTATTATATTTTATAAGATTTATTAGTAATCACTTGAAGTAGAAGAAATTAAAAAATAGAAGTACAAAGCTTAAATATGACCACGTAAGTAAACTTTCCTGCCAAGCTCTCCCCATAGTCTCCTTCTGGGAAGAAGAGAGAGAGGCAGGGTTATATCCAAATATATCTTCCCTACCTACGTACCCACTCAGTGTGAGCATGCAAACAGGACACTGGATAAGAGAGTCCTGGGGAGCAGATTCTATCCACACACTAGTTTCTGCCATATTCCAATTTTTCCAAGTTTTTCATCAAATAGTGGGTTCTTGCCCCAGTAACTGAGATCTTTGGGTTTACCAAAAACTAAGCTACTATGCTCATTTGTTTCTATATATTGTGTCAATAATCTGTTCCACTGATCAAGTGTTCTATTTAATCCAGTATGAAATTATTTTGACAGTTACAGTTTTATAGTAGAAGCCCTTCCTTTACATTTTTCCATCGACTTCCTTGATACTCTTCACCTTTTGTCTTTATTTTTTCTAGCTCTATAAAGTGATCCTTTGTTGGGTCGTTTGACTGGCATGGCACTGAATAAGTAGATTAATTTAGGTAGTATTGTCATTTTTATTACCAAGTGAGATAATATTTATAAAAGCACTTAGTTCCACTGGCCGTTGCAGAGAGAAAATCCCACATGGCATAATTATTAATGGCTCTATAAATGCCATACAAAGAATCCCAAACCATTCAGTCGGCATAACCCTCAATCACAAAATTAATAGCCTTTTGGGATGGCCCAGGCCTACGAGGTAAGGTGGGCCTGGAGATTATTATTGCCTCCAAATACAAAGCTATGCAAATGCGACAAATGACATTTTCAAACATCTATCATCTATCCTGGATTATCACCCACCTAGTACTTCTCAGGGCACTCACTGACCCAGACACCTTTCTTTTTTCTTTTTTAAACCCTCACCTTCTGTCTTGGAGTCAATGCTGAACTGTGTATTGGTTCCCAGGCAGAGTGGTAAGGGCTAGGCAATGGGGGTTAAGTGACTTGCCCAGGGTCACACAGTTGGGAAGTATCTGAGGCCACATTTGAACCCAGGACCTCCCATTTCTAGGCCAGGCTCTCCATCCACTGAGCCACCCAGCTGTCCCCCCAGACACCTTTCAAAAAACAAAATGACTTCAAGACCCTGAGCACATTCCCTTCTGTCTCTGATTTGCCAAGGCACTTTGCTTTCATTTTCTCTATGCTGGCAATCCAATTTTTCTAGCCCTCGTCAGTAACTTTCCTCTTCCTGCCAAACTTTTCAGACACCCAGCGGGCTAATCTCATCAGGTCAGTGGACACACCACTCTTTCCTATCAAAAGGATCAAGGTCCGATGGCAGAAGCACAAGCAGAAGTGTGAGAGCCATCATGTGTGCCACATCTAACATTCAGCCCCTGACCCCCCCCCACTCCCTGCCTCCCCCATCGCCCTCCCCAAATCCTCTGCACAAACATCAGCCCTGAAGTTATTCCAAGAGAATCCGGACGGCTCCACCAAATGTTCTGGGACAGCCAGGATGCTTGTGGGTGATCTAGCTGGAGGATGTGTGTATTGCTCTTGGAGGTTCTGTGTTTTTCACTTAAATCCAAGTTTTGTTCACAGGAAATCATGAATAATTATTTCTGGAATCTCTACCACCTCTCTCCAAGGGACACTCTGATTCCTTCACCGATGAGAGAGCAGGGGATGGTAGCAACAAGATTGGCCTGCTCTGCTCAGCTCAGAGAGGTCATACCAGACCACAGCTGTATCTATCTGTCCCCTCTAAACACTGGCCTGGAGATGGGCAGCTGGGTGGCACAGTGGGCTCAGAGCCAGCCCTGGAGTAGAGAGGTCCTAGGTTCAAACCTGGCCTCAGATACTTCCTAGATCTGTGACCCTGGGCAAGTCGCTTAAACCTGACTGCCTAGCCCTTGCTGCTCTTCTGCCTTAGAATTGATTCTAAGACAGAAGTTAAGGGTTTAAAAAAAATAGTAACCTGGGGAAATTATTTTTAGATCCACTCCCTCTCTGTCTGTCTTTCTGACTCTGTCTCTTTCTCTCTCTCCCCCTCTCTGTCTCTGTCTCAATCTCCTGGTCATTATCTCTCTCTCTTTTTTTAATCCTTAACTCCTGTCTTAGAATCAATGCTGTATATTGGTTCCAAGGCAGAAGAGTTCATTCTGTTTGTCTGTATCTCTCTCTCTTTCTGTGTGTGTATGTGCCACTCTCTCTCTCTCTCTCTCTCTCTCTCTCTCTCTCTCTCTCTCTCTCTCTCTCTCTCTCTCTCTCTCTCTCTCTCTCTCTCTCTCTCTCTCCCTCTCTCTCTCTCTCTTTCACTCTGTCTCTCTCCCACCCTCTCTCTCTCTCTCTGTCTCTCTCCCTCTCTCTGTCTCTGTCTCTCTCTCTTTTTCACTGTCTCTCTCTCACCCTCTCTCTGTCTCTCTCTCCCTCTCTCTGTCTCTGTCTCTCTGTCTCTGTCTCTCTGTCTCTGTCTCTCTCTCTTTCTCTCTCTCTCTCCCTCCCTCTCTCTCTGTCTCTGTCTCTTTCTGTCTTTGTCTCTCCCCCCCTATTTCTCTCTCTCTCTCCCTCTCTCTCTCCCTCTTTCTCTCTCTCTCTTTCACTCTGTCTCCCACCCCCTCTCTCTCTCTCTCTCTCTCTCCCTCTCTCTGTCTCTGTCTCTCTCTCTTTTTCACTCCCTCTCTCTCTCTGTCTCTCTCTGTCTCTGTCTCTCTCTGTCTCTGTCTCTGTCTCTGTCTCTGTCTCTCTCTCTCTCTCTCTCTCTCTCTCTCTCTCTCTCTCTCTCTCTCTCTCCCCTGGTCATTATCTCTTTTTTTCTTTTAAACCCTCCCCTTCTATCTTAGAATCAATACTGTGTGCTCTGCTCCAAGGCAGAAGAGCGGTAAGGGTTGGGAGGCTAAATGATTTGCTGAGGATCATACAGCTAGGAAGCGTCAGAGGACAGATTTGAACCCAAGCCCTCCCATCTCTAGGCCTAGCTCTCCATCCACTGAGCCACCTAACTGGCCCCTGTTCACTACCCTTAATGAAGAAGGACTACTCCCAGCTATATCCAAAAGATTGATTCCCTTTGCATCAAATGCTGGTCCCACGAAGATGATCACAATAATGAATAGTGAATAAATCCATTTATTCAAGCCAATGGCCAACAGAAATCAGAGATGTGAGATAATGCGTGGAGTGAATGAGTTCTTCCATCAAGAGTGAGCTAACTCAAGGGTTGAGAGAAACAGCCTTCAATTCCCCAGAAGCCTCTGCTTGGGCAAGCTGGGAATCGGAGCCCTGCTGAAGGAGCTGGCGCGTCTCCACGCTGGCTTCCTCCCAAAGTCTTCCTGTCCCTCCAGGAGGCTCTCCCTGACGAGAGCCAGGGACCACCTGGGTCCTCTCTAGACTCCCTAAAACAAAAGAAAAGCATGTCTTCTCTCCCAAGTCTGGCCCTCGTTCAGGCACTGAGTCATCATCCTCTGCACCAATGGGGACAGTCTTCTGAGAAGGAGCAGGCCCAAACTCTGGATGACATCATCTTTTACAAAGGAAGCTTGCTTAACAAAAGCTTCAGCCACCACTAGAGACCCAGCCTTGGGTCGGCTGGAAGAGCTTCTCTGGTCCCCACGTGGACAACCACCCTGTCAGTCAACTGGCAATGAGGCATCTATCAAAACCAAGGAGGGCTTTGGAAGCAGTGCCCCAGCCTTGGTCTCCTGAGCCAATTAAGTCTACAGGACTGTTTCACTGACTTTTTTTTTTTTAAACCTTTTCCTTCCAACTTAGAATCCATACTTTGTATTGGTTTCAAGGCAGAAGAGTGGTCAGGGCTGGGCCATGGGGGTAAGTGACTTGCCCAGGGTCACACAGCTAGGAAGTGTCTGAGGTCAGATTTGAATCCAGGACCTCCCATCTCTGGGCCTGGCTCTCCATCCACTGAGCCACTCAGTTGCCCCCTGTTTCACTGACTTTTCAAGGAAAACACTCATTTGGTAGACATTTTCTGCTCTTAGTAGATGTTGCTCCTACAAAAGTAATTCTTACACTGCCCCTAGATTCCTCACTCCTACAACAGCTGCAGAGGGAGATTTTGAAAATGTGTCTCATAGAACAACTAGAAATCAATTGTCAGAGGCAGCTGGGTGGCTCAGTGGATTGAGAGCCAGGCCCAGAGATGGGAGGTCCTAGATTCAAATCTGGCCTCAGACATTTCTCAGCTGTGTGGCCCTGGGCAAGTCACTTAACCCCCATTGCCTAGCCCTTACCACTCTTCTGCCTTGGAATCAATTCACAGTATTGATTCTAAATTGGAAGGTAAGGGTTTAAAAAAAAAAAAGAAACCAATTGTCATTGATGATTTACCATCCAACACAATTAGACAGTCTACAGAAATAGTTCTCAAAGGCTCTCCTGGGCTACCAGTTGAGCTGGGAATACTATAGAATTTTGGATGTTTTATGAATTGTAGATAAAAGAAAGTATATAATAATTTTGTTTAACCATCATATGTTTCCTAGTATGCATACTATTTGCAAAATAAATAAAATTTTTCTATTATATGCATTAAGAGAAGAAGCTAGGTAGCACAGTAGATAGAGCTCCAGGCGTGGAGTCAGGAAAACTCATCTTTCTGGTTCAAATCTGTGACCCTGGGCAAGTCATGTAACCCTGTGTGCCTCTGTTTCCTCATCTGTAAAATGAACTAGAAAAGTAGCAAACCACTCCAGTATCTCTGCCAAGAACATCTCCAAAACAGGGTCATGAAGAGTCAGACATAATGGAAGAAAAATGACGCAGGAACAACAAAATTACATGCATTCGCTACCCTCAAAATATATCAGACTTTGGGGCAGACAAGGGGCTCAGTGGGTAGAGAGCCAGGTCTAAAGAGGGAGGTCCTGGGTTCAAATTTGCCTTCCCTTAGACACTTCTTAGCTGTGTGAAAGCTATCCTCCCCCATTGCTTAGCCCTTGCCTCTCTTCTACCTTAGAACACAGAATTTATTCTAAGACAGAAAGTAAAGGGTTTTTTTAAAAAAGTACTGGAGCAGCGTCACAAAAAATCTGGACCAGAGAGAGAAAATATCCAGGATGGAATGGCCAACTGTGTCAAATATTACAAAAAGTTCAAGAAGAATCAGGATCGAGAGAAAGTCTCCAGAACTAGCAGTTATGAGATCACAGGATATATATATATATATATATATATATTTTTTTTTTTCTTTTAAACCTTCACCTTCTGTCTTAGAATCAATACTGTATATTGGTTCTAAGGCAGAAGAGTGTTAAGGGCTAGGCACTGGGGGTCAAGTGACTTGCCCAGGGTCACACAGCTGGGAAGTGTCTGAGGCCAGATTTGAACCTAGGACCTCCCATCTCTAGGACTGGCTCTCAATCCACTAAGCTGCCCAGTTGCCACTGAGTTAAATTTTTTTTTTAAACCTTACCTTCTGTCTTAGAATCAATACTGTATATTGGTTCTAAGGCAGAAGAGTGGTAAGGGCTAGGCACTGGGGGTCAAGTGACTTGCTCAGGGTCACACAGCTGGGAAGTATCTGAGGCCACATTTGAACCCAGGACCTCCCATCTCTAGGCCTGGCTCTCAATCCACTGAGCCACCCAGCTGCCCCCAGATCACAGGATATTTTGAAGAGAACAATTACAAACTGGGAAGTTTGTAATTGATAGGAAGTCAAGAAAAAGAACGTTAATAAACCCAGAAGAACGGTATGGGTTTGGGAGAAATACAATGAAACTATCACTCGGCCATGGCTGTTCATACTCTGCTACTTATTCTTTTCCACTAAAAAAAAAAGAAAAAAGAAAAGAATGAAGTGCGTTAGGGTTCTGGAGAGGAGGGGGAGGAGAAGTATTTTTTGTCATCATTCAATGCCTCTGGTGCAGTGCTCCAGGGTTCAAGGTGTGGGGACCCTGCCCATGGAAGGGATAGGGGAGTAGGTGCCTTCCTGCCTTGAGGAGCCCACTCCAGGTGCAACCCCGGAAGGCTAGCTGTAGGAAGGGGCTCCATGGAGGAGTATGTTGAAGGGGATAATAATCTGCCTATTGTGGGAAGGGTAGAAGTCCATCCAAATCCCACCCTTTGGTTGGCCGGTCACCCAGCCCTTGGATCAAGGGTGAGCCACGCTGCAGTGGCTTCATAGCCCATTGGGCACAGCTCCAAATCGCCCTCCTGGATGGTTGGAGCAATTGACAACACCACGAGGTTTCACTGAGCTGATCCCTTTCCGCTCTGCCTCTACAACGCTGAACAAAGTGTGACGCACGTTGCTGATGGAATGCTATTGGAGGATTCCAGAGGGAGCTGGAATTGACGCAGATTGAAATGCGCAACCCTGGGAGGACCTGTCCACAGTGACAGCGATATGATGTGGCGATTCTCCGTGAAAAGGTGGCTCCTCAGCAACGCAATGATCCGGGACAGTCCTGGAAGTCATGACGGGAAAAAGAGCCGTCGGGGTCCTCTTTCACTGAGCTGCATTTTGTGTTGGGGTTGGGGTTCTATGTGACTTTGCTCTTACAACAGTGACCAATACGGACATGCGTTTTGTATGACAATAAAAAAAAAGACAGTCGGAGGCTAAACCAGACTCCAGATATAGCCCTCGTTGCACAATAGCGCTTCACTCCCGGAGGCCATTAAAAATGGTCTTCTTCATTTCATAGGTTACTATGACCAAAGAATGGATCACGTAGTGGCGGTCTATGCGACAAACCTTGTACTTAGATTGGCTTTCAGATATTACGCATTTTCTGTTTTTCACTTACATCAGAAAGAAACGGTGACAGCTAACCGTCCAGAGCTCTTCGGGAAACCTCTGCTCTACCAAGACGTGGCTCACTCACTAATGTCCTTGTAAAGGGAATCGAGGCAAAAGGTTTGGGCCAACAACTAAGTGTTGTTACGCTGCTTATCAGGACTCGGATTTTAGTCATCAGGGCCCCAAACCCAGAACCCTTGAGTCTAAAACCCAAGCTCAGAACCTAGAACCCCAATTCTAAATCCTGTGCTCATAACTCAGAACCTTAAGTTTCAAACCTAGTGTTCAGAACACATAGACTATAATCCCATATGTGGAAACTAGAAGTCAGAACCAAGAGTTTAAAACGCCACTCTCAGAACCTAAGCCCTGAGAGTTAGAATTTAGAATTCAAAGCGTGGAACTCAAGAGTCCAGAAATAGCAGCAGCTAAGTGGCTCAGGGAGGGTAGAGAGCCAGATGAGGGGTCCTGGGTTCAAATCTGACCTTGGATACTTCCTAGCTGTGTGACCCTGGGCAAGTCACTTGAACCCCCTTTGCATAGCCCTCACCACTCTTCTGCCTTGGAACAGATAGTATAGATTCTAAGATGAGAGGTAAGAGTTTTGTTTTAAGTCAGAAGATGCTCATCACTGCTTGTTGCTTACCCAAGAAAGCAAAATGATACTCCAAGAGGACAGGGAACAAATTATAGGATGGTATGATAATCGATCATAGACTTACAGATTCAAAGCTGAGAGTTTCTTTAGAGATTATCTGGTCCAGCTCTCTTGTTTTACATATAAGAAAATGGAGAACTGAAGAGCAGAAGTGACTTTACCCAAGGTCACACAGGTAGAAAATAACAGAAATACAATTTGAACCCTAGTCCCCTAGCTCCAAAGCGAGTGCTCTCTCTAGTCTATAATGCTTTTTATTATTTTATTGGATTTTATTTCATTTGTAGCACAGTATACTGCATGGATTGCATGTATACATTAGGTGACACTAGGACCACTGCAAGCAGGCTCAACAACAGCCCCTGGCTCATGTGCTGCCTTCCTTAATCACTCAGAAAAGCAGTGGGGGGGGGGGGGGCAGCTGGGTGGCAGCTGGGTGGCTCAGTGGATGGAGAGCCAGGCCTAGAGATGGGAGGGCTTGGGTTCAAATCTGTACTCTGACGCTTCCTAGCTGTATGATCCTCAGCAAATCATTTAGCCTCCCAACCCTTACCACTCTTCTGCCTTGGAGCAGAGCACACAGTATTGACTCCAAGATGGAAGGTAAGGGAGAGAGAGAGAGAGAGAGAGAGAGAGAGAGGAGAGAGAGAGAGAGAGAGAGAGAGAGAGGAGAGAGAGAGAGAGAGAGAGAGAGAGAGAGAGAGAGAGAGAGAGAGAGAGAGAGAGAAAGGCAGTAGTCATTAGATTCATTATCCAGGGAAGGAATGTAATATTCCATTTGATCACCAAGTGGCACTCTATTCTAGCCACTAGCCCATTGGTCTCAATCCAAATCTACTTGGGGGCATGCATCATGGAGCCTCCCATACCAGCATGAAGTTTAACTCTCAGTGCTAGCTCTGAAGAGTTTAACCCACTCTAGCTAGGTTTTGAATTGTTTTTAGGGAATCATAAAATATGATTGAGAAATATTTTTAAAGGAAGAGATCTGTGACTCTGCCTTTAGCCTACATTTGCAATTTCCTCTCTCATATCACAGAATCATGGCATCTGGCAGCTGGAAAGAACCATCAAATCCAGACAAAACACAATATATTCAAAATCCTGTTAGTCTTCCTTCATTTTTTAAGAGGACCAATGGCATCACTGAGTGACATTTTTTTTAAACCCTTACCTTCCGTCTTGGAGTCAATACTGTTTATTGGTTCCAAGGCAGAGGAGTGGTAAGGGCTAGGCACTGGGGGTCAAGTGACTTGCCCAGGGTCACACAGCTGGGAAGTGTCTGAGGCCAGATTTGAACCCAGGACCTCCCCTCTCTGGGCCTGGCTCTCCATCCCCTGAGCTACTCAGTTGCCCCCAGTTTGGAGATATTCTTGATCCCTTCCAGAACCTGTTTTCTAGTCCTGGCTCTCTATCATATCTGCCAATTCTTTCCAGATGCAAGAATGCACATAGTTCATCTGGGTCAGGTCATTTGAATTCCTTGAGGGCAGTGAGGTGCTCTCTTCTTATCTCCCCACTTTCCTTAAGTTTCAGCTTCCTATTATTTATTTGTGTTCTATAGTACAAAAGTCATTCTCCTTGACAGAAAGACAGAAGAAAAAGAAGTGTTGAGCTGCTATTTGCCTTCTCTCTCTCTCTGATGCCAGTCATCATCATCCCATCCACCCCACAGAAAAATCTGCTGCCTTCTTTTATCTTCCTTTTGCTCCTAATGTATCAAACACACACTTTTTTGTTGTTCTTAACTTTCCTTGCCAGACTGAGCTCTTTTTGAGATTTATCACTTCTCACACCATTGTTATATGACTGTACCACAGGGTTATGTTCATCCTGTTACATGGTTCGACATCCAAATTTTACATTTTTTTTAAACCCGTACCTACCATCTTAAAATAGGCAGGATCGCATAGCCAGGAAGTATCTGGGATCAGGTTTGAACCCAGGACCTCTTGTCTCTGGGCCTGTCTTTCAAGCCACTGAGCCTCCTAAACTCCCTTCTGCATGCGTGTTTTTCAAAATCTAAATTGGCTGATGAGTTGCCTATCCATCCACATCATTATCTTCAGACAACTCCCATTTTCCCATTTTCATTCCACACTGAAACTGTTTCCCTTTCTGCCATCAAGAATTCCATTCTTGTCTTTCTCTCATCCCTCAAGAGATAACTTCCCCTATAGCAATAGAATTAATTCATGGGATCCTACCTATCTTTCCCCTGAATCCTTGGAAATCTGCTTTCCCAAAATCTGAGGTGCCCACCTTAGATTTCATCAAAATAGGCATCTAACTATGCCCAGATTTCTTCCCCTCTATCAAAAAGTATTAGAAGGGAAGGGCCATTGACCTCAGGGTTCCCAACCCTTTCCCTTCATCAACTCAGTTGGTTGTTGATTTTTCCATATTTTTCAGGGTGGAATTATCCCTGAGGCAAGTAAGGAAGTTGTTAGCTGTTCTGCTGTTAGAGAAAACTCCAGGAAATATAATGATAATTGAAATCTCCTCTCCTTTCTATATTCTGCCACCATGTCAGGTTTGTGGTCTGCTTGCTTCCCAAACTCCTCATTTCTTCTTCTGTCCTGGTGGCCTATAGTATATATACTCCAGTGACAAAATCATTTTGTCTCTTTCTCCATCCATTGACCTCCACTCAAATGCTATTTATTCATCGTGCATCTCCCTTCTGGTTCTTTTATTTCCTCATGTGAATATATGCTCATATATATATAATGCTGCCCCACCTACCAACACTTCCTTTCCCTTCTCCTGCTTCTTTTGAATAAGATATACTCATCCATGGTCCTGTTGTGGGTTTCATCTCACCAAGTCTCAGTGATATCTTTGAGGTCAAATTTGCTTTCTTGAATCAAGAACTTTAGTTCTTCCTATTTGTTGACTATTCTTTGGCATTTGTTATACCTATTTTTGTTACCATTTATTTTTATTTTATGTATATAACACAATACAATATGTAACATGGCAATAATATAATATATTATAAATAATAATAAATCTGTTTATCCAAGAAAAACAAATTCTCACATTAACTGTCCAAAATTCCTCTGTTTCCTTCCCAAGAAGGCAGGTTGTACATATAATTCATGTTGTGAAACAATAGGCATAAAACTTACATCAGAGAAAAATTCATGGAGGAAATAAAGTGAAGAATGGTATGGTTCCATCTGCATTCGGACTCCAACTATTCCTTTTATGGCAGTGGATATCCTTTTTTGGTGACGAGTTTCTTGGAGTTGTTCTGGATCCTTGCCTTGTGAGAATAGTTAAATCATTCACAGTTGATCATTATACATTATTATTGTTACTGTGTACAATATTCTCCTGGTTCTGCTCACTTCACTTTGCATCACTTTATATGGGTTTTTTTTTTTGTGATGATCTCATTTGTCATTTTTTATGGCACATTACAATGATATACCACAACTCATTCAGTCATTTCCTAATTGATGGACATCTATCCCTTCAGTTTCCAGTCCTTGGCCACCACAAAAGAGCTGCTGTAAATATTTTAGAACATATATCATGTAGAGATATTTGAGGTCATAACTTTACTGCTAGCTTCTTTCTTATATTTGGTTTCCCAGGAACTCCTGGGTTTATTACCCACTATTCTTTCTACTTTGTAGAGACTTTCTATGGTAACTAACTCAGGACACACACACACACACACACACACACACACACACACACACACACTCATGCACACACAAAATATTCTTGCTCTAAGTATTTTTAAATAGATAGGTAAGACAACCAGCAAATACATGCTTAGTAGCTTTTATTTATTCCACCTTCGGCAAGTAATTTTTCATGTCTCAATTTTAAGCTATGATCCAGAAGTCCAAACCCAGTCCCAGATATTATCTTCTTGGCCAGCTGTTCACTTTCCAAATTAACCTTCCTCTTCTTCATCCTTTGACTTCAATGGACAGCAGTAAGGAAAATTCAACCTGTGCCTCATTTAGGTTTCAGTTTCTTACCCAATTCTTCATAATCATTAACAATACTTTCTAAATTCCTTCTAAAAGTATTATTTATGACCATGTGAATTACCAGAAGTGGTTAATTGTAAGTCATTTTGATAAATTTTAGAAAGCATGCTATAAAGTGTTGGCAACAGGCACCAAGTGGACAAGAGACTTCTCTGTTACTGTTTTGGGGTCAAGAAAAAGCTTCATCAGTATCCCTAATCACCATCTCACCAATTACTCTACCTCTTTTCTCCTCCTCCTTTTTCTCCTTTTTTCTCTTCCTCCTTCTTATTCTTCACCATTCTTTCCTTACCTTTCTCCCCTTCATAGCCATCTTCCATCCTCTATCATCTTGATAGGGGCCATTGTCTCTCCTATACTTTTGATTCCTATTTTTCTCCCACTGAACTCTCAATTACTATAGGAATCTTTCCTTCTCTTGAACAATCGAGTGAGAAGAGCTTCAAGTCTCTATCTTTTCTTCTAAGAGAGAAGCCTGCCTACACAGGGAACATAGATCACAATCACGTATCCATAGCAGAAATTCAAATATCATTAACTTAATTCAAGTAACAGCAAATTTCTACCCTCTCCATATTGGTTGACATTACTTTGCCTTTTTTTGCTGAAGTATTTGTGGGTTTTTACATCTCAACCCTAATTCACAAGATCAAAACAGGCAAATTTTTGTTTTTTATAGGCAATTATTGCTTCTTAATAACTCAATTCAATTACTTTTCCTTAATTTCCAAAACTCCACAGTTTCATCTTCAACCCCTTCAGCTTTACACCAACTTCTTATATGTTTTGCCAATTTACTACACCCACCAATTCAATCAATTTGATTAAGCCTCTTTTTTGTATGTAAAATATGTTTTATTGTTCTCTACAAGAATTCAAAGTTTGCTTGGAATCAGGCTACACACCTCTCAATTAGTCCAACATCTCTTTACCATGTCAACCTGGCTTTGACTAGCAATGCTTCATTTAATTCGGAAGAAAAAATTTTTAACTGAGAGAAGGAAATATACTTTAATCTGTGTAGGGCAACACATATACTACCTCAAAGAAGAAAATCTATATTAGTGATCTATATTGACCTGATGTGTCTTTTGTAACATTTTGTGCCTTTTCTAATTTTTTTGTATTTTCTTGAATGTGCTTTATCTACCTCATTTGCACTCACATTGTTTTATCTATCTCATTTTCACTCACATGGTAAGTCAAAGATGAAATTAATCTTACTTTTTTTTTAAACTAGCCTCTATATTTTACCTCTGTAATTGTGAAATATATACAATTTTAATATTTTGTTTTCTTCCTACATGTACCATAAAGTATTTGATTTTTTTCTCTTCTCTCTCATTTTTTGCCTTTGCTTCAAAGGCAAAAAATGAAAAGTTTTTTTTTAACTGTTTTGATTTTTGCAATAGCATAACCTAAGATGTCCATTTACCTAGCATATAAGAGCATACCCAAAGAGGCTTTGGACTATGGCAACCTGACACTAGTTATTTAAATATTATGAGACTTTTGCTCAATGACTATGTCTAATCCAAGGAAAAATGGACCACAAAGGAGCACAGAACTCGACCTGCAAGTGCCAACGAGCACAAAAGGTAAAAGAAACCAAGCCAATCCTATGGGGATTGATGACATTATGCACAAAAAAAGTACAATGACTTGATCATGTGTGAGGCTCGAGGTTACTGCTGTTTAACATGTTTTAAATGCAGGACTTCCTTGTACCACACTCTATATCAAGTACATAACATTAATTATTCTACTACATTATCCCAAAAAAGCAAAGAAAAGGGTTGAAATGGGGAATGCTATTTCCCATTTGTCTTGAGAACTAATCTCTTTTTCTATTTTCTTTCATGATGTGACAACCTACTGTAGTCTAGTCTGCTGAATTGAGTTAGTGAGTGATTGTTGTTGCATGTTTATGGGACATGAATCTCTACAAGAACCTGTTGTGAGTTGTGAAATTTTTTTCCTTCTTCCCAAAATTTTTTCAAGTTTTCTTTTTATATTCTATATTTCACTGAGAGGTTTTTTAAAAAATATCTTTGGATTTTTTGATGTTTTTGATAAGTGATCCATAATGACTCGACCATGTATCCCTGGGTAATTCTTATGTGTATCCCTGTATCCTCCTCAGGGGGGAATGTATCATTATTTTCCTCAGAGGGGACTATGTTATTGTTGTGAACTTTGACTTGAATTTGAGCCTAATTTAGAACAAGAGACTACTTCCCAGAAGGGGAATTTTTTGGAGAAGGTGCTGTGAAGATGCCTGCAGAGACCACACTCTACACCATAAGATCCAGAGTGAACTTTGAGATATGGTGAATTTGAACTTTGGGGAGGTTGAAATGCTTTTGTTTTGAGTGTACACTCTTATGCTAAAGGGGACTGACCCCTAATTGGTTTTTGTCAATGCACCTATTTTTGGTTTTGTTCCTTTTCTTTTTTATTTTCCTCTCATCCCCAAATTATTATAATTTCCCTTAAAAAAACTGTAATATTTGTATATACCTCTAGTTCAGGTTATAAGTTAGTTATGTTTTCTTGATCCATTGGGAAGACTGGTCTCCCAAAGGATCACAGGGACAATGTATTAATTAGAATTTTGAACCCTAGAGACTACATTTCCCACAATCCGCCTTTCCCTTTCATGTATGTGCATCATTACGTTGATTTTGTATTTAGTTTCGGTTCTGCACAAGCACAGGCTCTCAGTTTTTTGTTTTTCCATGTGGGGAGCTAGGGCAGTTTGCTTGAGCCCTTGTACTTTTTCCCTTTTACTTCAAATTAAGTGTTTAATAAATATTATTAAATATAATACTTGGAGTATTGGATATTAATTTTAATCTTTACATGAATCTATGAGGCCTCTGTCTGGAGGTGGACAGCAAGTTTTATCATGAGTCCTTTAAAATTGTGGTTGGTCTTTGTACTGATCAAAGCTGTTCTTTCAAAATTGATTATCTTTACAATATTGCTAATATAATAAAAATTATATTTCTGATTGATTTGCTCACTTCACTTTTTCATAAGTTCATGCAAGTCTTCTCAGGTTTTGCTAAGAAGTTAACTTTTATAATTTCTTATAACACAATAGTATTACAATACATTCATATACCTTGATGTGCTCAGCAATTTCCCAATTGGTTGGACAACCCCTAAGTTTCCATGTCTTTGCCACCACAAAAAGAGTTGCTATAAATATTTTTGTACAAATGGGTCCTTTTCCACTTTCTTTGATTTCCTTAGGGTACAGACCTAGTAGTGATATTAATCAGTCAAAAAAAAGATATATACAGTTGTTTTTTTTAGGAGTCACATGAGTCACAAAATTTAATTTTAAAGCAAATAATCAGCAAATACAATAAGCATGGCAGGGTATAGGCATTGAATCCAAGAGTCCGTTTCTCCACTTCTAATAAAGACTTGTTCACTATTCATAGGAGAACAAAACTGAAAGAGTTAACAATCAATAAAGCAATGGGGTCTGAAAAGGCTTAAAATTCACTACCAGACTCTTTAAGGTTCCTTCTCCCCAGGATATGTACAGTTTTTTAACCCTCTTGGGCATAGTTCCAAATGCACCCCCCCCCCCCCCCCGTTAGACCAATTCACAGCTCAACCAACAGTGTATTCATATTCCTACTTTTTTTACATCTTTTACATCTCTTCCAGAATTTGTCATTTTCCTTATTTATCATGTTAACCAATCTGATGAGTAGTAGATGATACCTCACAGTTGTTTTGTATTTCTCTAATTATTTATTTCAAGTCATATAACTTTTCATGACTTTGATTTATTATCCTGAAAACTATCTATTATTATTCTTTTTGCCATTTTTCAGTTGGGAAATGACTCTTATTTTTATAAAATTTGCTCAGTTCCCTATATATTTTTTAAACGAGACCTTTATAAGAGAAACTCGCTGAACAAGTTTTCCCTAGTTTCCTGCTTTCTTTCTCATTTTAATTGTATTACTTCTGTTTGTGCAAAACCTTTAAAACTTTATTTTACTTTTACTTTATTTTAAAACTCTATTTTACATCCTATGAACCCCTTTATCTCTTGATTACTCATAATCTGTTTCCCTATTCATAGGTCTGACAGCTAATTTCTTCCATGTTCCACTAATTTGCTTATGATGTCACTCTTTATGTCTAAATTAAATATTCATTTGGGACTTTTCTTGGTAAATGCCATACCATTCAAGCACAAATCAGTGCTATGAATTGTTGGTCTATGCCTAGTTTCTGCCCAATTCCTTTCCAGTTTTCCCAACAGCTTTTGTCTATTATTTGTCAGAAGTCTGAGTTCTTGCCCCAATAGCTGGAATCTTTGGATTTATCAAATACTTGGTTACTATGATCATTTTGCTTCTGAATATTCTGTCTAATCTCTTCTACTTGCTTTTTGTTTCTTACTCTGTCCTAAATTGTTTTGATAATTATAACTTTATAATATCATTTGAGATCTGGTGCTGCTAAATCCTTTTCCTTCCTATTTTTTCCATTGATTCTCTTGATATTCTTGACATTTTTGTTCTTCCAGATGAATTTTGTTATTATTTTTTCCTGACTCTACAAAGTAATTCTTTAGGAGTGTGATTGGTATGGAACTGAATAACTTGATTAATGTCGGTAGAAGTGTCACTTTAATTATATTGGCTTAGATTATGCATGATCAATTAAAATTTCTCCAATCATTTTGTGTGTGAAGAATGTTTTATAATTATGTTCATATGGTTCCTGTGTGTGTGTGTGTCTAGGCAGGCAGGATCCTAAGAACTTTACACTATCTATAATTATTTTAAATGGAATTTCTCTTTTGATCTCTTTTTGTTATATTTTTGATAATATGCAGAAATGCAGATAATATAAAATATAATTTATTTTATATCCTCCAACATTATTGAAGGTGATAATTGTTTCAATTATGGTTTTCTAAGTAAACCAACTGATAATCTCTAAGGAGTGATAGTTTTCTTTCCTCTTTGACCAGGCTTATTCCTTCAATTTCTTTTTCTAGTCATGCTATAGTTAGCATTTCTAGTATAATATTGACTAGGGTAAACAGCCTTAATTTATTTACCCCAATCTTATTGAAAAGACTTCTAGCTTATACCTATTATAGATAGTGCTTGCTCTTGGTTTTAGCTAGGTTTTACCTATCATTTTAAGGAAAACTATTTCATTCCTGTGCTTTCTAGTGTTTTTTAATAGGAATGGGTGTTGTATTTTACCAAAAGCCTCTTTTGTATGTACTGAAATAATTATGATTTTTATTGTTTTTGTTATTCATCTGGTCAATTATGTTTATAGTTTTGCTAATATTAAATTCTCTACATTCCTGGTATAAATTCAGACTGGTCATACAATGAGATTTTTTGGTGATATGTTATGGTAGCCCCCTTGTTGTTATTTTATTTAAAATGTTTGCATCAATATTAAGAAAATTAGTCTGTAGCTTTTTTTTCTGTTTTGACTCTTCCCTAGTTTAGGTATCAAGACTCTATTTGTATCATAGTAGGAAGTTAGTAGGATTCCTTCTTATCTAGTTTTTCTAACAGTACACGTAGTATCAGAATAAATTGTTCTTTAAATGTCTAGTAGAATTCATTTGTAAATCTATCTGATTCTCCGTGGTTGTTTTCTCCTTTAGGGTGTGCATTTATGATGTATTCAGTTTCTTTTTCTAAGATAAAGTTATTTACATAATCTATATCCTGTACATAAACTATTTGGGGCAATTTATATTTTTATTATATCATATATTATTGGCATATAGTCGAGTGAAATAGCACCTAAGAATTGCTTTTTCTTCTTCATTGGTTGTTAATTCACTTTTTTCATTTTTCATGTTTAACAACTTGGCTTTCTTCTTATAAATCAAATTAACTTTTTTATTAGACTTATCTATTTTATTGGTTTGTTCAAAAAGCCAGCCCCTATTTTTATTTGTTCAATGGTTTTTTTTTTTTACTTTCAATTTTGTTAACCTCTCCTTTGATTTTTAGGAATTCTCTTTTGGTGTTTAGTCAGACACTTTTATTGGTTTTGCTTATTTTTTCCAGCCTATTACTTGACTTTGGGCTTTATATTAATGTTGGACTTTGTATATTTCCAGGAGGGGAATGTGGCATGAGCTTCTATCCTTTACATTCTTCTACTGATTTCATAACTCAGGCTGAGGGCCTATAAATTTCCCAGTGTGGCATGACCCAGGGTGAGGTCTATCCACTGCCCCTCTAATCTGAGCTCTGCAAATTCTTGACCTAAATTTAGGTCAGTTGCCTAGTGTGCTGTCTTTCATTAGATTATGCTAAACTCAGTCACTGTTAGCCTACTGGGAGGTTCAGCAGGGTCAGGGCACCCAAACTACTGTCTTCGCTTTGGTCTGGGATACCTCTGCCTAGTTTTTCCATTGCAACAGCAAATGTGCTGGACCGAAGACTAGACCTGAGCCTCCCCTCTCCTCTTGAGTTCAGAATCACACAGATAAGTTTCTGAGATTTGTTTTGTGTTCAGTACTTAGGGCATAGAGTTTGGTTTTGGCCACTCCTCTCCAACCAGGATCTATGATCTGAAACTGAGTTATGGGCAATAAAACTGCCAAATGACTCTCAATTCTGTACCTAGTTCAGTACCTCCTTGGATCTCTTTCTACCCTGTGCTTTGTGACCTGGTATTCTGTCTCAGCACTCTTTCCATTCCTGGGTGTTGAAATGCTCCCTGCCAAGGATGCCTCCATGGACAACCCTAGCAATCCTCTACTCCTATGTCCACATAACTCTTTCTCTTTCAGCTACCCTGGGATAGAAAAAAAGTGACTCATTTTGACTTTTTCTTGGCTTCCTCAGTCAGAATTTGCTCTGACACATCATCTAGATTTTTCTGGAAAGAGTATGTTGGTTGAACTCAGCCAAAATGCTTCCCTTCACTAGCTTTCTTGACTCTGCTTCTTCTTCTTGAGATTCTAATCTTTTTTTTATTCTTCTTAATCCTTCTTCATCCTTTTATATCCTCCTTAATTGCCCTCCACCTTGCTCTTCTTTCAACCCAGAAGTATAATTTGAAACTGCATCTGGGCCAAGAAATTAATCTCTTTCAATTTTCCTCAATTTTCCCCAAATTTCATCCCCAAATTCAACTGCTTCTTTACTACGTTTTCTACTACCATTCCATGTCACCTACGATATTTCCTGTCTTTAGCCCAAGTTTTGGTTTTTCCTACTCTTCCCCCACAACTTTCTCCCACAGAAGATGAATTGGATCCATCAATACCTCTACCTTAAAAAGATACAGGTATTCAGCATCGTGTGGACACATAATTTTTAAAAATATAGCAAAAATGAAAAGCATAAAGTATCTCAACATGTAGTCCCTCTGTACAACCATCTCACCAAACTCCCTCTGATTACCTTCTCCATTTCATGGATTTTGTTCAGTCATTTTAGTAGTGTCCAACTCTTTGGAACCCTATTCAGGGTTTTCCTGGCAGTGATCCTGGAGAGATTTGCTACTGATCTTATTCCCTAACTTTTTGTGTGGTTTTGTTGTTTTTGTAAAAAAAAAAATCCTTATTTCTGACTTAGAATAAAAACTGTGCATTAGTTCCAAGGCAGAAGAGCAGTACGGGCTAGGCAATGTGGAGTAAGTGACTTGCCCGGGGTCACCCAGCTAGGAAATCTCTGAGGCCATATTTGAACCCCAAACCTCTAATCTAGTTCTCAATCCACTGAATCATCTACCTGTCCACCTAAATATTTTTTTTTTAGATTGCAATTGTATTTTTTAAGGTGTTTCTTTTTCCTCTCAGAAACTATATATTGTGTTTATTGTGTGCTAAATGAGACCAGCCAGGCACAGGTCTGATGGAAGAAGTACAATGATGCCACCAGAGGACATTATAGTTCTGCAATTTCAGAGACCCAATGGGTTTGCCTTCCATCCTTGGGCCCTATTTCCTAGGTGTATACCCCAGCCACACATATCCTCTCCAGGTGCCCATTCTGCCCATCCTTACTGTATTTGTGGGAGAGTGTGCTTCCTGCTTACAAGGGTAATGTTTTATTGCTCCTTTTTTCACTAGGCTACTTCATGAAAGGGAATCCTACTACCTGTGTGCTCAAGCTTACAGATCTTACCACCTGCACAACTTTTTTCAGAGGGAACCTTACATAGCTCAGGATTCAAACTCAGCAAACATCTTCATGTCTCCACATACCTCCTGGACCATTCTGTCCCCTCAAGGGTGGACCAGACCTTCCCAGATTTAGCTCCAGGGACTTGTTTATGGCTCTCATATCCTGGCACCACTCTGCACTCAGGTCCATCCAAGAAGACTTTGGAAAAAAATACACGTATCTGTATAAGGTGATGTAATTGAGAGATTTCGAAATTCAAAGCCAAGAAAGAGACTTAGAATCTCTACTCTGACACTAAGTGTGTGATTAGAGTAAATCCTTTACCCCCCCATCCACAG
This sequence comes from Monodelphis domestica, assembly GCF_027887165.1. Lineage (NCBI taxonomy): Eukaryota > Metazoa > Chordata > Mammalia > Didelphimorphia > Didelphidae > Monodelphis > Monodelphis domestica. Next base: position 121,466,457 of record NC_077231.1, read on the forward strand.
TAAATTCCTCTGTAATTAGGGATTTCATATTTATTCTTCCTACCTCACTTCAGAAACCTTCCAAAGCACTAGGTAAATAGGAGCGATTAAGGATTAATTAACATTTAACATTTGCCCAGCGCTTGCCCCCTCTTCCGTCTTAGACCCTGCACTAAGGCAGAAGGTAGGGGCTTAAAAAATAAATATTTTACTGGTGCCTTTTTTTTAAACGATGATGACCTCCTTTGATTAAGCCATATGCAGCCCATGTGACTTTGTGTGTTTAAAGCGGCCTTGAACTTCTTTCTCCTGCAAAGGGTCAAAGTTCCCTGGCAGAGGTTGGCTTCTGTCCGGTAGCAAAGTCCAGGGCTCTGCATACAGCACCAATACTGGATACTGAAGAGGACACGGACAAACAGATACCGAATAAGGGGAGGCAGGGGGGCGGGGAGGGAGGGTCTCCAGGTTGGGTCGTGACCACACAGGGGCGGGTTGGAGCAATTTCTTGGCCCTGGGGATGACGCTGTTTGTGGGCACGATATCGAGTATCTTCCATGATGGCTTCCCGCGATAGCTAGAGCGGGATCAGAAATCCACAAGCACACTCTTGGGCTAAACCGTCTACTGGAGGGGGAGGGGGGGTCGTCCGTATTGTGTAAACATTCCTGACAGCCTCTAGCCTCTCCGAGGGCAGGGCTGTCTCTCGGTGTATTCATTGCCCTATCGCCATCCCCGGGCACCGAGCACGAATCCAGCGTCCTGGAGGATGCCCACGAACCTGGGAGCAACACTGCACGCCCAGCCCCGCTACTAACGTGCTGGAGGTCTCCCCGGGGCGCGCACACGCAAGTGCGCGGACTAGCTTTCATTGTGTATTGCCCGGGGCTGGGTCTAGTCAGTTGGGTGGCGGGCGGTTGCGCTTCGGCCTTTTTTTTCGTTTCTGTTTCGGAAATTGGCCTCCGGGCGGCGGTAGGTTCTCGTGCCTAGGACAATGGTTGGGGGCGGGAGGGGGTGCCTTCCTCTCCAGCCACTGGACCGAGCCTAGTGCGAGGCTGGAGTTGGCATCCCTCCCGAGGCTAAGTCCCTCCCTCTCCCTGGAGGGGAATGTGGCTTGTGTGTCCGGGAGGAGGGGAGAGCCTGGGGCGATGCTGCAGGGGGAGGGGGGCACGGTGGACCGACCGGACTAGAGTAAGAAATAGAAGGAAAATACAGAAAGGCGGGATGGCGAAACAGGAAGAGGACTGGAGACCAATGAGGAGATCCATTTCTTTTCCCTCTGTAGCGAGGTAGTGGGCCACAGGTGGGAAATGTTAGATGCAGTCAGTAGGTTTTCTTTGTTATAAGGGAGGGTCTGGGTAGAGGGAGATAGGATTATGGTGCTAAATAAAAAGAAATCAGAAAAAAATTCTGAGTTATATATATTTTCTGATATATATATATGTATACATGTACATATACATATATATTAAGCCCTTACCTTCTGTCTTAGTACCAATTCAAAGACAGAAGAGCGGTAAGGCAGTTGGGGTGAAGTGACTTACCCAAGGTCACCTAGCTAGGAAGCATTTGATTTGAACCCAGGTCCTTTAGACTAGGCCTAGAGTTCCACCCATTGTGTTAGGTAGCTACCCAGTATTATTATTATTTTTTTAAGTAAAGAATACTTGATGTTGAAGCAGAAGAGAACTAATCTCTCTCAGACATGGGCATGTCACAACCTCTCAGCCTGTTTATCTACAAAAAAAGTAAAAAAGACAGGGGAGGGGGAGCAGGCAGTAATACCTGTAGTAGTTACCTCAGGGTTATTGGAAGGAGCAAATGAAAATGTATCCCAGCATTTTGTAAATTCTATAGACCTATGACAGAATGTATAGAGATATATAGTCAGTTATTTAAACATTTTTTAAAAGGGAGAAAAGAGCATCAATGAAATAAAAAATACTTAAAAGAAATCAGAAAGGCTTAGAATGTTAAACGAACAAGCAGGGGAAGTGTTGTTACCAGGATAGTAAATTTATATTATACTTTTAAAAATCATCCATTATAGAGATATATAATTTTATATACAACTTTCTTCTTTCCATTCTATATACAAAGGCATGTTTATTTTTTTATGCTTGCCAAGTTCATAATAATAAAAAAGGAAATATAGGTTCAAAAGTGTTTTTAAAACTAAGGAGGCATGGGTTTAGGTCTTAAGCTAGGGAATTGTTTGGAGCCTCAGAAAAAATGGCCAAAACAAGATTTGAGATGGTGATGGATAAACAAAAGGGGACAGGACCAGAAACAGAAAAATGGGTCAATCATTTAATTTTTCTGCATCTTTTCTGTAAAATAGAGACCATATAATATTTGCACAGCTCACCTCCCAGAACTGTGAGGAAAAGTGCTTTGTAAAACTTCACAAGTATTACAGACATGCAATTAAGCTGATGAGGAGCAAAGAAGGCCCAGGGAAGGTGGGTAGTGGAGGTCTTCTAGGAAAGCAAAAAGATAGAGGCATAGACTATGGAGGAACCACAAGCCACTCTGCTGAGGAAGAGTTTATTTGCTGTGGCAGGCAAGACTCTGAAGAATGAGCTGCTTCTTGGAGGACTGCTCCATCTTTATGTCAGAACCATTCCTGCCAATGTTCCAGGCTCTAAGTCTGGCAGTAGCTCTCTGACTCCATTTGCTCTGCTATGTTTTGTCTCTGGAACTTTTGAACTGCATCTTCCAGGGCAGAGAATCTCCTAGGCAGCTTGTAGGGGAAAAAGGAGAGATATTGACTTCAATTTCCTTGTCTGACAGAATTAATCCCTCCCCATCCTTGTTATCCCTCCCCAGCTCTTTCCCTCTAAATTACCCCAGAAGCAGATTTCTCAATGCACTCCTTCCCCAGGGTCTGGGGCAAGGTTTGCAGTCTATGTGATGTTTGACAGAATAGTGAACAATCTAGACTAGTATAAGGGGGGAGGGAAAGGCTCTAGAGAGGATCTCTGTGAAGAGAGTTCTCTTGGGAAGGAGATGGACCTGTGGATCTACTTTCCTGGAGGAAAGAGAGTATACTCCAGAATATACCTTCCTTTGTCGTAGAAGAAACACAGCTCCTGCCCCAAAGAGGAGAAGCAGTAAAATGCCAAGGCTGAGAAGTAGAGAAAGCTGTTTCCCTCCCTTCACAGCTTTTGGGGTCCTCTCAGAGAGCTGGGCACCTGTAACACAAGACACAGAGTGAGAAGGGAAAGGGAGAGAGGGAGAGGTTATAGGAGGGGGAGGAGGGTCAGACCAGGTAAGGCAGAGAGAGAAATAGAATTTGGGGAAGGAGCAGGGCAGAAATGAGAATTCAGGGTAGGGAAAGTAGAAAGGGGGAAATCTAGGGATTTGGGGTCTCAGACCTGTTTCCTGAAGCCCCAAGTTGTAAACTACAGCTCCACATTGTTGTGCCCCTTGATACACTTGGCACTGCCACTGGTTGACGTGTTGCTCCTCGTCTCCTATCTCTAACCAGGGCCCTGGTGGGTTTTCCAGAGTCTGATTATCCAAGGTGGTCCACAGAAAATGCTCCTGCTTGAACATTGGAGTCACCTCACAAAGCAGGCCCTTTTGGGAACTTGAGGATCCAAAGGATTTAGCAGTCACTGTGGAAATTAGGAGAAGGCTCATTTGGGGTTCCTGATCTCATTTTATTCTCACCCCCACCATGTTCCCTCAGTCTCACCACTCTCTATCTTATATTCTCCAAGGTTCAGGTGAAGGTTGGCAAGAGGAAGGTTTGAACCTAGATGAGACTACAGAAATAGGGAAGTCCAGGTGGCAGACTGGTTTGGGGGAAAAGATGAGTCCATTTTTAGGCATACTGAGTTTGAGGTTAATAATAGAATATCTAGGATATGTCTAATGGACAGTCAGTGATTCCAGATTGAAGATCAGAAGAGACATCATGGCCAGAGAGAAAAATATGGAACTCGTCATGCCTCATAGTGTTAGTTTTCAATCAACAAAATACATTTATGCTCAAGTCCTACTCCTCATCACGTGACGAAGGTAACCTTGAGTTCTTGAAGGCTATAAAAGCAAAGTCATAGAGTATGGCTTGGGACAGATTATCTATTGTTCAAGGACCAGCCTAACAACATTTGGAGATGCTCATCATCCATCAATCATCCTCCTAGACCATCTACTAGGATATGCAAGCTCTCTTAAGTGACAGGAGCACACCCATCAATAAATTATCTAAGTATTGAAGTATTTTGGGATTATGCATAGCATCTCCTCAAATTGAATTCAGCCTCTTAAAGAGCAGGGACTGTCTAATACTTTTTGGTGTCCCCCATGGCCCAGCATCTCAACCCATAAATGTTTATTCTTTGTCAGAATTTGACTGGAAACACTATAACTACTACTTTGGTAGACATTAGATGACACTTATAAGGCAGAACATCCTTACATAATTTTTGCTGCTCCTGCCAACAAATTAATGAATGAACAAACACATGAATGATGGAATGAAATTCCTGCCAATGGGGAAGAGGGCAATTGTCAGTGATTCTTCCCTGGAAAAGTGTAGAGTGGAGCCAAGTCCTCTTGAAGCAACTTGGGAGAAAGGAGGAGTCTGAGCAACTCTCCAGACCAAAAATGGAGCCCAGTCTCTTGGGGAAACCTAATTGGAATTTCAGAATCAATAGATTGAAAGCAGGAATTTTAGGACCTGCCAATTGTCACTGGTCAGATAACTTTTTAGTACCTTGGTTGTCTTAACACTCTTCTCCCTAAAAGCCTGCTCTTTTTCTACTCTTCTGTAAATAGACACCTCAAGGTGACTACTATACTGAGGCAGCTGGGTGGTGTAGTAGTTAGAACCCTGAACCTGAAGGCAATAAGAACTGAGATGTGTGATCCTGGTCCTAATTAGTGTGACCTCAGTTTCCTTAGTAAAAGAGAGGATGCTTTCCAGGATGGTTGTGAAATCAGATGAGATGATATTTATAGAGCACTTAGTGGCAACAATACCTGGTAAATAGTAGGTGCTTAATAAATGCCTGTTCTAAGTGGACAGAGAGCCAGGCCAGAAGAGAGGAGTTCATGAGTTCAAATCTGGCCTCAGATACTTTCTAGCTGGGTCACCCTGGGCAAGTGACTTAACCCCAACTCTAATCCTTCCCACTCTTCTGCCTTGGAATGGCTATTTAGTATTGATTCTAAGAACAAATAAATGCTCCTTTCTTCCTTCCCTCTGTCTTCTTTCCTCAAACCTTAACAGAGGCTCCAGCTAGGCCTAAATGGTCTGATGACCAAATATGCAGAATGAGCAAAGAATGGTTAAGAATGGCAAGTGGGGGAGAGCCAAAAGTACGGAAGGTGTACAAGCTGCTAAGGGCTGGTCAGATCCAGGAATATTTAACAAAGGAAAAATTTAAGCACTCCTAGTGTTTTTCCCCTTTTTATTAATTAATATTCCCCCAAAGCTAGCCCATAAATACTTGTTGGAATGGAGTCCTATGATCTTTGATCACTGGATCGATATAGAAAGTTATTCTTTCACAGATAGTCCATCCTGGCAGAAGTCCTCATAAAGAGGGGGTTTGCAAAATTTATTCCAGTAAATCAGTCTACCACCACTTCCTCCGATTCCCTCCTTGCAGCCTTCTTGCTTCACTTCTAGAAGTTGGTAAAACCCACTCCTTTTCCCCAGCCAAGGACTCAGAGAATCCCCTGGCAGGTAATATAGCCTTTTCCCCAGGAGTCTCTTTTTGTCCTTTATAAGGGGTGGGGATGTAAGCAGAAGGGGCCCGAGCCCCTGCCCAGCAGCCTGGCATTTCATGAGGATTTATTATAAAATGTATGTGTGATTAACCATCCTATCTATGGCCCTGCCTTCGCTAAGTCCCAGAACCATCCCCAGCCTGCGCCTCTTCCCTGGTCTCTAACCTGTAATGACAGCTAACGTGATCACGGCACTGAGCTGATGCCCTTGAAAACTGACGTCGCAGCGATAGAGGCCTGCCTGGGCTCTGCTCACATGGTCCAGCTTCAGGGCAAAGCTGTTTCTGTCATCCCCGGACACAAGGCTGCTGCCTCTGCCCCGAGGTAAGGTCCACTGAGCCACGAGCCCTGGCAGAGTTCCTGGGCCAGGGCTGAGATGGCAGGGAAGCTCCACCTTTGATCCTTCTCCCACATACACCGTCTTGTGCTCGAGGGGCTCCAGACCTAGTCAGAGGGCAGAATCCAGCTCCAAGGTCAACAGTAGGGGTGAGGAGAGGCGGCACAAAGCCCCTGGGGAGGATGCCATGCAGGAAGGTATCTGAAGGCTGGCCTTGCAGAAGAGACAGGGAGGGGTGAGAGAAAAGGCCTTCCTAACCCCAGTCAGAAGTCATGGAGGAGAAGGCCTTCCAGCCTCCATCGAGAGGAGGCAGGATGGAAGAAGCGGAGGGATGCCAGTACCAAGAAGTTTGGCAGCTGGGCTGGTAATAAAAAGGAGGGAGAAAGATGGAACAGGAAGTAGGAGGAGCTGAAGGCTCCAAGGAGAAGCTTCTGGGAAGTCTCAACCAGTTCTAGGTTCTTATTGGGTGAAGAAAAGGATGGAAAACATTTGTCTAAGGAGCAGGGCCCAGGGGATCCTAATTACAAAGGAGAAGGCTCATGGAGGCAGAGCCTGGAAGGAGTTTGCTAGGGCCAGGAAAGGATGATGCAAAGGAGGGATGAGCAGAGGGAGTGGGAGCAGCTAGCTATGTCTCCAAAAGGCATAAAAGAGGAGGTAGAGAGTAGGAGAAGGAGGGGAAAGGAGGCTGTAAATTACCCAGGACATTGAGCTGATGGGTAACGGAGATGTTGAATCCGTCCGGGTAGATGATGCAGCAATCCCAGGGCCCCGAATCTGAGACGGTGATGTTGGACAAGAAGAGGAGACCCTCAAATGGGAAATGCCGGGAAGATGGGATTAGGGGTATCCCGCCCCGGGACCAGAGCACGTCTCCTGGGAGGTCGGAACGGTTGAAAGAGCACTTCAGAAGGACCATGCTCGAGGTCACGAGGGGCCCCGGAGGGCTGGCAGTCACTTGGGGGAGAAAAAACACCATCACTCCCAGTCTATTCCCACAATTAGACTGCAAATTCCTTGGTGGCAAGGCCTTCGTTTCAGACTCTGAATCACTGTGTTCTTGCATGTAGCAGGTGTTTAATTAGGTTTTGGAGAATGGATTAAATCATATGGCTTCCCCACCCCACTCTCCAAGCCCACCCCTAGGATCCTCCTGGCTTCTGCTGCAAGGTATGAATGAATCACCTTCTGGTCCCTCATTCTGGATGAAGAGTTTCTAGTCCCTCCTGTTCACCATGAGTGGGAAAAGGATAATGACACAATGTCTCCACCGCTCCACTCTTCATTTAGCTCACCCCAACCCCGCCCTCTTCTTCCTCTCCCCCAGAATTTGTTTTGGGGCTATGATGTGGTTCAGGGACTGGTGCCTCATCAGCTGCAAAGTTGGTGAGACGGGTGTGGGGGGAGGCCATGCCGACAAAAAGACTCCTCACGGGCTCTATCGAATTGAGTGTTTAATGGGCCTTGGGGTATCATCTGGTCCCATTTGAAGGTAAGGACCTAGGGTTCAGCCATCCCACGGGTCTCCAAACTCAACGCTCTTTCCCCAGTCCCGGTGCCTGCCTCTCCTGCCCCCTTACCCATCTCAATATGGCTCTGTATTCTAGGATAATCATGAGTCACATCCCAGCCAGGCCCGGCATGTCCTGTGAATACTTCCAGTTTTCTTTATTACCCACAATCGTATTATCTACACACCTTCAGCACATTGCTTCTCTAGTCCTCCCTTTCCCATTCTGTAAAATGAGGAGCCTTATAGGTCACCCCTAAAGACCCCAGTAGCATGACAGTTGTGCTTTTTCTTGCCCTCTAACCTCAAGTTCCTCGAGACCACCTGTGAGGAGGTTCCTCCTTACCTGGCCCCAGCTCCCCCAGCTCCTTCCCTCCCCCTTACCTACCCGAGGCCCGGCCAACGCGGAGGAGGAGGTGACATCTCAATTCACCAGTCTCGTAGTGGACCTGAGCTCTGTACTCCCCAGCATCAGTGAGGCTGGCTGGGCGGAGCCACAGCGAGAAATCTCCCCTGTGGAGGCTGAACTCCCCCAGTTGCACCCTGGGATGGAAGGGAGGACTAACGCTCCGCAAACCGGCTGGCCCCACACTGAACACTCTGTACCAGCTGGCTTGGGGGGTCCTGTGGAGATGGGGAAGAAGAGAGGAGCATGGAAGAAACAGAAAAATTGTCTGGGCTCAGAGGAGAGGGATGACCCCTAAATTCTAGGAACAAAGATGAGGCTTGGAGCTGATGGGACAGAAAAGGAGGGGAGAGAAAGAAGAAAGCACAGAAGCTTAAAGCTTCAAAATAATCTAATCCATTCCCCTCATTTTACAGAGGAGAAAACCTAAGATGCGAGAGGGAAATATTGCAACCGCCATGTAGATTCCCAGTGTCTTTCCATTACTATATTAGCTGGGGGAGGGGGAGAGTTCAAGGGGACAAGGAGTGACCAGATGGCCCTCGGGGACCTGAGAGCATCCCAGAGGATGCTCGAATATGGGGGGGGGCATTTCTTAAGGGGAGAGAGTTCAAATGATGGAATCCAGGCTGGGCAAGCTAGAAAATTTCCGGGTGGAAAGTGAGATGGGATGGATACAAAGAAGCAAGGCCAAGTTGAAGAGCTCAGAGGAAGAAGATGAAGGGGATTCTAGAGGATGGAAAAGTTCGGGAGGGGGGCAGAACAAAGTGCCTAGAAGCAGTAACAAACTGGTGAACAGGCACGAGAGGTATGATTCGAGGGGAAAGTTTGAATTGAGTTGGGATTTCAACATTTGGGTTTCTGCTTTGGGGGTCCATACCTGTTTTGGTGCCGGTGCCACCAGGTGACAGTCACCTTCTGAAGAAAGCTATACCCCGCCGAGAAGTTGTTCGAGAGGGTGCAGGGGAGCTGAACGGGGACCCCCTCTTTGGCCCATACGATTTGAACTTCTTTCCTGGGTATGTGAGTCCCTGCTGTAGAAAGAGAGGCTGGGGGAAATGAGGTCAAAATTGGGGAGCTGGTTGAGAATTTCAGCTCCAGGTGAATCCACCTAAGGAAAACTCTAAGACAACCCACTCAGAAGTCAGGGCATTCTCATTGAGGATGCCATCCACGCAATCCCAGGTAGACGGGAACCTGCCCCTCTCCATGGCTTACCTCTGGTGACCAGCAGCAGATGCAGCAGGACTAGGGCTCTCACATCCCACAGCATCCCTCCTCCCAGGAGGCCTGAAGAGAGCCCTCCAGGGAAGAACAGGGTAGAGATGATGGGAGGAAGAGGAAGCAAGAGGCAGAGGCCAGGAGGCAGGATGTAGGAGTAGAGAGCAGGAAATAAGAGGACCAGAAGAATGGGAAGAGAAATACAGTGAGCAAAATTCCAAGGGAGGCGAGGGAATAAAGAACAAAAGGGAGAGGCCGGGGCTGGGGTGGAGGCTTCTCTGATGTCCTGTCCTCCCAGTAGCAACGCTAGCTCCTCTGGGCACCCTGCCCCCTCACCTCCTCCTCTTCCCCCCACCCCACCACGCTCCCCACTTCCCCTTTCTATTGCCCCCCTCCTACCACCTCTGGGGCTTACTGTTTCGATTCACAACGGAAAGTATGAGGGGGCTGATTCCCAGCAGCACCAATCCCCGCCCCTACTGTTATTCTCTCCTTGTTTACTCCTTTCTGTCCAGGCTTCTCCTCCCTCCCTGACCCCAAGGTTTCTCTCTGCCCTTCACTCCCTCACCCAAAGGCATTCCAGACCTGCTGAGCATCTCCACTTTTCCCTATTAGAATGGAATCTCCTTTAGAAAAGGGATTGTTCCAGCCTTGTACCTCCAGTGCCCAGCCTAGTGCCGAACACTTAGTAGGTACTTAATTAATACCTGCTGATGGACTGAATAATTGATTCCTCCCCATGTAAGGCTCCTCCTTGGTTACCACTTCTTTTCTTCACATCTTTGGCCTATTCATCTATTTCTGTTACCCCCCAGTCTCTTGTCTCTTTCTAGGATTTCTCTGAGACCATTTTCTAGCCTGTAAGTAAATGTCACTTTTCCCCATGTTCCCAGGGAACAGGGCAACCTGGGAAGCAGCATTGCACCCCAGAGGTCTGCTACTAAGATCATAGTATTTAAGATTTTTTTAAACCCTTAATCTCTATCTTAAAATCCCAGGACTTCCTGTCTCAAGGTCCGGCTCTCTATCCACTAAGCCACTGCCCCCAGAACTGGTAAGGATCTTAAGAAATTGCCTAGTCTAACCTTCTTATTTTGTAGATGAGGAAGCTGAAGCCTAGAAAATGTAAGTGCTTTGCCCATGGTAAGTAGTAGCAAGGAGCAGTTGGAATTTGAATCCATATCCTCTGACTCCAAATCTGGTGCCCTGGTTAATGTACCATCCTGCAGTATATCTAGCATGTTAGGAGAGGCCAGTGAGGTAAGGAAAGACCTCAAATGGAAAGATGGAGCCTGATGAGTCAAAAATGCCTCTTAACCCACCTCAGGTTTCAGCCCAGCCTGCTCCTAAACCAAAAGGAAGAGAAAGACTTAGCATGAGACAGAAAGATGGAAAGAAAGATGCAGAGGGGAAAAAAAAAACTAAGAGAAAGAGATAAAGATGAGTAAACATAGATTTCAGAGAAAGGAGAAAGAAAGGGGCACTTAAGGAGCAGGGAAGAAATCGGTCCAATTTCTCCAATTCTCCTCCCTCAATCCAAAAGACACAAAAGTATGTCTGTCTCTCTCTTCTCTTTCCCTCCCTATCTCTCTCTCTCCCAGTCTCACGCTCTTCTCCGTCTCCCACTTCCCTTCTCTCTCCCCTCTCCTCTTTCCCTGCTTCCCTCTGTCTCTTTTGTATGTCTTCCTCCTTCCTCTCCCTTCTCGTCTCCCTCTCGTCTCCCTCTCTCCTCTCTCTCTCTCCTCTCTCTCCTCTCTCTTTCCTCTTTCTCTCTCTCTCTCTCTCTCTCACACACACACACACACACACACACACACACACACACACACACACACACACCACCCAGTCCAGAGGGCTTGAACCCAGGCTCCCCTTTTCAGATAAAGTGATATTAATACTAATTTTAGAAGTCATTCACATATAGAGGTTTGTGCTTTAGATGCCAGTATCCCCACCCTCCGTTCACCCATAAGCAAAGTGCCTGGAAGCCGCATCTCCAAAGTGAGTAGAGGGATCTTGCTCTCACATCCCAGCATCTAGGAAGATGGAGGAGCTCCGGAGGACAACACTGGAACTAGGCAGTGGGGGTTCGGTCCCTAAAGGTTAGGAATCCCAGTGTGAAGCTATCATCCTGGCCCCATAGCTCTTTTCCCTGTGGCAAAAAGCCCGATACACTCTTCTCCCCTTAGAGCTTCCTGTCTTGAGCCTTTCTGTATTTGCCTGGATCAGCAAAATTGCCCGTCTGTTTTTATGCTCCATTCAGCATTCTGTCCTTGTGAATGTGTGTGCCAATGTATGTGCAGGTATGTGAGGGAAGCGGTTAAGTGGAGGTAGAGACAGCAGGAGGGGGAGGGCACAGGGCATCCCCAAGAAATCTTCAGATATGCTTCCTCTCAGAGGGGAAGAGGCCCCAAGTGTGACAGCCCCTATGTTGGCCCGGGCTTCCTCCTTTGATCAAGAGATGCAGGAAGAAAGGATGGGAAACTTGGCAAACTAAGTACGATTTCCTATGAATTTGCCTCCTCCCTTTCTGCTGTGAATCCCCAGCTCCTTGGTTTGGGGGCCCTGTACTCCCTGGGTATAGGGAGATGGAGGAGGATCATTATCTCATTGTCCCCGAGGAAGGAAGAGCTCCAAAAGCCTGAAATTGGGCCCTAGCTCTACCCCCACACACAAACACACACCCCCTCTGGTCAGCCGGGGAAGCAGGAGGCAGGTTAAAAACAGAAGCGCGACCATTTCTTTATTAAATTATACAAAAAGGATAAAGGGGAGAGGGGGCAGCTGTGGGGCTCAGCCCCAACCCCAGCCTGGTGCTGTGAGGGGGTGGGGAATCTGAGGGAGATCCAGGGATCAGGCAGGGAGAGTGGGGCAAAAGGCAGAAGGGGAAAATCTAGGAATGTGGAAAGGGGGCAGAATCAGATTTTGAGGAATCAACTGGGGGATGGGAGGAGATATGAGGATATGGAAAAGAAGAATAGTCTGGGGATCAGCTGGGGAGCTCGGGGCTAGGGAGAGTTCAGGAGGTGAAGGATCGGAGAGGTAAAAATTAGGGTATCTGGAGAGGGGACAGTAAGAAGGCTGGGGAGAACAGGAGGGGGACAGCTCTGGAGAGGAATCCAGAGCAGGGAGCCAGCACTTATCCCTCCCCATCTCACTTCCAGGCCCCATGGGGTCCTCCCCACCCTCAGCCCAGATGGCTGAGGCTCACACCGATGCCCCATTTTCTGTCTTCTGCCTTTTGGGATCGGCTTCATCCTGCAGAGTGAAAGAGGATCCACATGAATGCAAAACAGAAGCAGGATGGCCTTCTAGTCCCAGCTCTGCCCCATACTCCAGAGAATCTTGGCTCAGACTCCGAAGGGGCCCCAGGATCTGTCGTTCCCCTGACATCCCCTCCGCTCCCTGACCCAGCCCCAACCTCATCCTCAGCAGCTCTCTTCAGTGCGGGCCCTTCGTCATCATCTTCCTCCTCTTCCTCATCTGTGAAGCCAGAAATTGGTCACTGTGGAGGGGCAAAGGTCATCTCCAGAGAAGACTGGAAGTAGCCCCTGACTCGCTCTCATCGCTTCACTTCTGACTCGGCCCTACTTCCCCCTCATCCCCGACACTCTTTGATCTCACCTTCCTCCTCACCCTCATCATCATCTTCTCCATCCTCTGCGGTCTCCTCCTCCTCCTCCTCCGCTCCGTTCTCCTCCTCCTGTGAGCACCAGAGAACAAGATCCTGTTGGTCCGGCACGCACCGGTGGCTTGCTCCCAAGGGGGTGGGGAAGGGGCCTCCAGAGGGGTCAGGGTCAGGGCGCTCTGCCCCTCCGTACCTCTACCACGTCTTTCTTCCTCTCTTTCCGGCTAGTCTTCTCCTCTACTTTTTCTTTCTTCTCCTTCAGGTCCTGTGGAAAAGGAACAAGCTGTCATCTGCTTCTGACCACAAAGAGTGAACAAGTGCCTTCATATCACCCTTGGGTTCTCCCTCTGCCCCTCTGTGGGGAAGGAAGGGATGGAGGAGAAACATCAGATCATCACCTTGTCGGCTGGCTGCTTCCCACCTCCCTAAACACCCCATTTCTCCCCCCTTTGAGTGGCTGAAAAGCTCAGCTCAGCAAAGCAAATCCCTTCCATCTGCTCTGGCCTTAATGCCCCACCCCCTCCCAATGTCCCTCCTCCTCTGCCAGGCCCCCTCCCACTGCCCACCCCTCTGCCTTTTGTCTACCTCTGGGGCCTCGATCTGCCTGTTTTCTCCCGAGCATCACTCCCCCACCTCGAGGCCTCCCCCACTTTCTCTCCCTCTGGGTCTCCTCCTTTGTCTCTCAGTCTCTGTCTCTGGGTCTCCCTTTTCACGCTGGGTATTCTGCCAGACGTTCTACCAGAACAGAAGCAGCGTCCAACAGAGCCCTTCTCACCCCCAACGCCTCCTATTCTGGGTCCCAAAGTGGGTCACAAGGTCAAGGGGCTTCCCCTGCCTCCTTCCCTCTGCAAAGTTGGGGGGGGGTTGCTAGGCTAGGTGGGGGGATGGGTGCCAGGGAGAAAAAGAAAATGAAGAAAAGGATGGAGAGAAGACGAGCAATTTAAAAAAGGCAGGTAGGTCGGTGGCTGGGGCTCGCTCCTCCAGCACCTTGTTTTCTTCTCAGCCTCCAGATGCCCCATTCCCATGCCAAGTGGCAGCAGCCCCCATGAGTGGCTCCTGCAAGCAGGAGAGGAAGACAGAACACTTGTGTCCCCCTCACACGTAAAGGGCACTTTTGCACCCCTTTAATTTCCCGTGTGATGTGAGCGGGCAAAATGGTGCATCTTCCACTCCACACATGTTTACTTGATTGCATCTGGGGGCAGGTCACTCGGTCGGTCCCCATGTGGAAGGGAAGCCTGGGGCGGTCTTTGTGATTGGTCCATGGAGGCTCTCGGCCCCTCTCCCAGGAAGGGGGCTACTCTCTTTGCTGCTGTCTTGCAGCCAGGCCCCCCAGAATCCTGCCCCGTCACCCAGCCCCATGGTGTGCTGCCTGTATTCTGGTCCAGCCTCTATCCTGCCTCCCCAGGAGGCCCGAGCCTCGGCTCTGACTTTCCCATCTGGGTCAAGGGAGATAAGGGAGGGAGGGAGGGAGGGAGGGAGAGGGGAGAGCTCCCAAGTGCCCGCCCCGGGGGCCGAAGTCCAAGGCCTGTGCTCCTGGCACCCCTGGCCGGCTGGGTCACTGTCTGTCCCCAGGGCTTGTTTTTCCCTCCCCCAAGAGAGGTACAAGGCCCTAGTGCTACTGGGCTTTCTCTGTGCCAAGTATTCTCTGGCCTCATTGACACACACTCCCCAAACACTGACACAGACAGACACGGATTCAGATACACACACAGCCCCAAAGAGAAGGAGCCGGGCTGGAGCAGACGCGGAGACACATGGCCTGGTGTTTGGGCATCTTCACACGATATGCACCGAGCCCACAAATAGCACAACAAAGACACTGTGCATTCATGACCTCTTCCCCGCCTCCCCTCCCCCAGCCCCTTGGCCGCTCCACCAGCACAGCTCTAGAGCCGCTCCGACTCCCTGGGCTACAGAGAAGGAAACTGAGGCTGGGAGAGGAGAAACACTCGCCCAAGGTCACCCATCGAGGGAGCGAGTGGAGCCGAGGCTAGGGCTCGGGCTCCGGCTAGCTGGCAGGAGTTCTGGGCACTCCCGAGCTGCCCCGGAGGCGCCGCTCAGGCCGGCGGCCGTCCCGCGATCCCTTCAGCGGAGGTGCACACCCACGGCCAGTTTTGCATAGAATAACACCTAGGTCGGTCACATGCCATCAGCCATAGTATACTTTGTTAGGCTCCCATGAACACACAGGCAGAAGGATCGAAGAGACCAAGGACAGGAACACACACTCTTCCCTCCCTCCCCCACCGTCTTTAATCCCATTGGTTCTGCCTCCTTTTCTTTGCCAAGCCTCAGGGAGGCCTCCACCCCCAGCTCTCCGGGCTCCCAGGTCCCCAGCTCTTGGCTTCCAGCCTCTAAACCTTGGCCCCATTAATTTCCAAATCGGCCCTCTGACAGGACTAGGCAAGCTCAGAGGAGAGAGGGGAAGGC
The DNA here is from genome assembly GCF_027887165.1 of Monodelphis domestica. Lineage (NCBI taxonomy): Eukaryota > Metazoa > Chordata > Mammalia > Didelphimorphia > Didelphidae > Monodelphis > Monodelphis domestica. The sequence goes on from NC_077231.1 coordinate 121,481,710, forward strand.
AGCCTGGAGAAGAGGAAGTTGTAACGGAATGCAGGGCAGGGGCACAGGGATGGCGTGCCCAGATTTAACCTCTCCCTCGCTCTTCCCAGCTGGCCCAAGGTATCCACAGCCATTAGAAATGGGGGCGGGTTCGATGGACAGAAGAGAACGCGAAGGAGGGAGCAAATGGCCCTAGACCGAAAGGAGGGAAAGGAAGACTTTAACATCTGGAGGGAAGGGTCAGGAGGTCGGGGCGGAGGGGAAAAGCAGCCTCCCGAGGCTCCTGGTCCGCTCGTGGGTCGCAAACTGCTTCCTGGGAGTCAAGGTGAGGTCGGACGAGGAAGAGTGGAGGCTAAGGAGCCGGACGCAAGACGGTGAAAGAAAAGTGAGAAGAAAGGCAGAGAGTAGGGCGGCGAAAATGCCCAGGTCCAGGAGGGGCAATCCCGGGAGACGAGGGAGGACTCTGGGGTCCTCGGCGGCCAAAGGAGCCGTAGCGGCGGCGGACAGAGAAGCTAGAGGGCGCTGGAGGGAGCTGAGGGGACCCGGGGTATGGAGAGCCAGGCTCCCGGGCAGGCGGCGGGGGAGGGTGCCCATGGCACAATCCAGAAGCTGTTCGGGAGGCGAGGGGAGCGGAGAAAGAGCGAGGGCAGAGGCGGGCAGCGAGAGATGCGGAGACAGGGAGAGGGCGGCTCGGGGCTCCTGGAGGCAGCGGATCGCGGCCCCCGAGGGCACAGGGCTCAGCTCCCCGCGCCCCACGTACCTTGGCGCTGAGCTCAGGCGCTGTCTCCACGCTCTTCTCCGACATGGTGCCGGGGCCGGGGCGGGCACGGAGCCGGGGTCCCGGATCCCGGGAAGAGGGGGCCACTGGACGGCTAGGGGGTCCGGTGGCGGCGGCTGCGCGCTCTGCAAGCTCCGACCCCCGGAGCGAGGACGGAGTGGGGTGGGGCGGGGGAGGGTCTGGAGTAGAGACCCGCAGAGAGCTGTTCGTCCTTCAGCCCGCAGGTGCACGGCTTTCGGTCCCCGGGTCCCTCGACTCGTCACCCCCGCACCAGCAGAGCCGCCGCCGACCAGCCGCTGCCGCCCACGGCCAGGGAACCCGCTTATAAGGCGGCGCTGCCCGACGGGAGGGGCTTCCCAGGGGTGGGGCAGGCGGGAGCTGGGAGGAGAGGGGAGGAAAGGGAAGGCTAGGCTAGGAAAGGAAAGGAAAGGGGAGGGGAGGGGGATGAAAGAGAAGGCTGGCGAGGTGGGGATAGGAGGATGGAAATGAGGGGAGGCGGAGAGGGGAGAGGGACAGAGAAAGAAGAAACGGAGACCAGAGAGAAGAGACCCAGAGAGAAGACAGACGCACAGGGGAAGAAGAGGCAGAAGACAGAGGGAAGTAGCAGAGAATGATAAAAGGAGAAGCCAGAGAGAGACAAAGAGTCAAAAGTCACACGGGCACAGCGAGCAGAGACTGAAACTGGAGAAAGGCTGAGATGGAGAGGAGAAAAAGGAGTGGAGTGGGAAGGGGTGGGGCTCCTGGTAGGTGGGCTCTCTCCAGATTTCCGAGGGATGGGCTAGGAGAAAAGGCCAGAGGACAGGGACACCTCTTCGATTTCAAATGTGTTTATTATATGATAATTTAAAAAACATTTTCCATTTTTTAATCGTTTGAACTGAAGTTCTTCAAATAAATACATTATCAAATGAGATCATATATGTAAAGTGCTTTGCAAACCTTGAAGTGCTCCGTGTTTATATGGGAGCTGTCATTATGGTTATTATTTTTGCACCCCAAAAGCTTTAGAAGAGAGGCTTGGGAGCCAAGCTGGGTGGGGGCAGGTGAGAAGAACAAGGCAAAAGTATTTGACTGCTATTAGGGTCAAGGGACCAAAGGCTGGAGAACAGAAGAGGAGGAAAGAACTACTCCCAAACTTAACTTCCTGAGCCTGGCCTCCCCTCCCAACTCCCACCCTCTTCCCCTGGCACCTTTGAGGAATGGAGGTAAAGGGAAGGGGAGGATCCACCCTTTTCTCTTAGGAGTAACTGGAATTTTTTATCTCAGCTCTGTTTACTTCACCCTCGCTGAGGAGCATCCAGAGCCTCCTTTCTACCATCTTCTGCTTTCTCCCATCTTCCCATCTCTTCTCAACTCATTTTCTTCCTCTTTGTCTAGTTCTTTGTACTCACTTCTCTTGCCTTTCCCAAACTATTCTCTAATTACCTTTATGTTTTCCCCTTATCTCTCTTGAAACTCCCATTTCATCTTCTCTCCATCCTTTCCTATCTTTCATCTCCTGACCATCTCTGGCAACCATTCACTTGTTCTCTCATTCTCTAAATTCTTCTTACCCATTTTTGCCTTACCTAGGCAGCACTCTTACCTACCTTCTGTCTTATCTGGCCTTAAGACCTGGACCTTTTTTTTTATCTCAGCCATTTTTTCCCGATTTTGCTTAATTCCTTTCTTATCTTTTCCTTCTTTCCCCCCACTTTGAAGAGACAGAGGGGAAGAGAAATACAAATTCATTAAACCACCTGCTACGTGCCAGGCACTCACTGTACTAAGCTCTTTATAAATATCTCATTCCACAAAATGAGTCTCTCTTCCCAAATATCTTTCCTTCCTCTCTACAACCCCATATTCTCATCCTGTTTCTCTTTCTCTCATTCTTTATATCTCCTAGAACTCTTGTAGTTCATGGATTCTAATCCCACCTCACCTCAGCCATCCTTTCCCCTTCACCTTTAACCCTACCTCATCAGTCTATCTTGGACTGAAAAGTTTGTTCAAGCTCAAGATTCCAGAGCAATAGAGGTGGGAGGAGAAGCTGAGGGAGTATGCTTGTAGAGGGGAGAAAAGGTTCATGAACTGGGTTTTAGGGCAGGAAGTTTTATGTGGTTTTTTTATCCTTTCATTTTTTCCTCATAATCTTATTTTATTTGCATAATACATCTCCCAATATTGATTAGTATGGTTGGTCATTATTATGTTGATATTAATAATCATAATTCATATTTATTGATCATGGAAATAAATCATCCGTGGGTCTACCTCTAGCCTGTTCCTCCTTCTCTTTTCTCCATCTTTCCTTCCTTGCCGCTCATCTTTACCAGTGCCAACCTCCATAACAAGTCGGTCTGTCAGTCCCAGCTGTGCTTATCTGTCCATCTTTCTCAATCTTCTCTCTTAATTTCTTTCTATTCTCAGAATGTTTCTTTTTCCCTCTCTCTCTCTCTCTCTCTCTCTCTCTCTCTCTCTCTCTCTCTCTCTCTCTCTCTCTCTCTCTCTCTCTCTCTCTCTCTCTCTCCCTGAATCCATCAATCTATCTCTCTTCCCTCTCCATTTCTGTCTCCTTGTCTCCCAGTTTCTCTCACCCTGTCCCTCAGTCTCCTTTCCTCTCCCTCCAGCCGCCCGCCTCACGTCCCCCTTCCCCGCCTCCCAGCCCCGCCTGCTGTCTCGGACACCCTGCTGGGTTCTTACCCCGGTTGCCCGGGTAACCACCCCCCCACTCTGGTCACCTCCACCCTATCTCTCCCGCCCCCCGCCCTCCCACCACCTTCCACTACCCTCCATCCACCTTCCTCCAATTTTTCCCAAGAGCCAATGGGAACACTGTTGCCAGGTGGAATGCTCATTTGAATCAGCCAATCCCAGTACCCATCCTCTTGCTCTGCCTTATATGGGTATGTGAGCGGGGCCAGTCCCCCTCCCCCCTCCCCTCCAAACCCTTGGGGGCTTTGGCCCCCAATTACTCGCACCAACACACACTCCTGATTAAGGACCCCTTCTCTCCGTCCCCCACGGGGGGGATTTAGTCCCCATTTCTCCCCTTGGGGCTCTCTGCGGGAGCTGTAGGGTGTGGGTTGGGCCCCCGGGGCGGGAATGGGAATGGGGTGTGATTGGGGAAGGGGCGGAGGGGGCTGGGATTTTTGCCCAGGGAGGGGTGTCTGGGAGCCGAGGCAGCTGCAGTGGAAAATTCCAGGGAGATGGAAGCAAAGTGGAGAAGCCGACACTGGGAATGCTGCCCCCCAGGCCTCCTAGAGCCCCGGAGATTCAGGGAACTGGGACACCAGGGTTCCAGGGGAGAAGAAACGAAACTAAGAATCTGGAAACCCGGGTTTCATCCCATTTCTGGGATGCTGCGAGGAGCGCTGCCCTCCTCTACCTGAGCTAACGGGCTGCAGTCACCTGAATGCATGGCCTCCAGAGAAAGGGGGTCTGAAGGGCCGTAGGGCAAAGGTTTGGGGGGGTGGGAGCTGCAGCCCCAGCCCGAAGGATGCCTTCGCGGATGATCAGCCATTTCCGGGTCCGCGTAAGACCTCCACTTCAATTTTTATTCCACCCTTCTCCGCAAAGGTCATGGGACTGGGTATATCTATCCTTAAGCAGGACTGGGTATATAACATGGTCACAAGGCTGCTCTGTTCCATAGACTGGCTATTTCTAAGACTCTTACTAAACTAGACTACTCTGAATATAATATACTCTCCTACTGGGATCATCCCCCTAGAGAGAGACTCGGATCTTGTGAAGAAAACTGTATTTTTTCTCATACCCTTCAGAAGGTGGTGAGGAGAAGAAAAATGGAAAGGCAACAGAAATTTCCATGGGACTGCTGGGTGGCCATTATTCCCCACCTAAATTAGTCTCCCTTTCCCTGATGAAATCTTTCCCTCCGTAGCTTCTCTTTCTTTTGTTCTTTTTAGGTTTTGTTGCTTAAATTTATTTGTTAAGATATTCCTGGTCCCAATTCTGGCCTGGAAAAAAAGAGTTGGAAGCTAGATTCCTCGGGAGTTCACCTATTTTCCTTCATCAGGGTTTCCCCTTCAACGTTTCATTAGCTGTTATTCTTTTTTCTTTTCAGATATCAAGCTAAAGGATAATTGAGGGAGATGGAGCTCTTTTTGAGGCCCAAACGACTCTAATGGTTCTAGAGAGTGGGTTGCCTTACTAAGGAGTACTCAATAAATGACAATTCATCACAACAACATTGTCACATTTATAAAGAATTCTTAGTAAAACTTAGAGACCAGACCATTCATCACCATCATCCTTAGAACTAAGCCAACTTGAATCCATTTGCTTGTCTACCTCCCTATTTCTATGTAGCAAGTCTAAATTCCTTTCCCTCAAGTTCAAGGCCTTCAATCATCCTCCCACCCCACTGTTCTTCACTTTTATTGCTGTGTCCACAGGTCAGGACAGTCTTTCCTCCCTGTTCTTTAGCATGGAATGCTCTCTCCTCTGCTCTCCTTCCTATCTAAATCCTATCCATTGATCTGATTCAAATATATAAGGACAAAACCCATTCTCTAATAGCTAAATGAACAGGTAAAGTTCTCAAGGGAAGAAATTCAAACTATCAATAACCATGTTGGGTTTTTTTAATGCCACAACTCACTAATTGGAGAAATTTAAATGAAAACAACTCTGAGATGACCAAAAAAGAAAATGATTGGCAGTGCTAAAGGAAGATGGGCACTATTAGCAGAGCTATGGGTTGTTTTAACCTTTCTGGAAAGCAGTTTGAAACTATTCCCCAAAAGTCACTAAACTCTATATAACCTTTTGACCCAGTAATGCCACTAATATACCTATACCCCAAAGAGATCAAAGGAAGATGAAAATATGCACACATTTTTTTAATAGAAGTATTTGCAGTGGGTCTTTTTGTAGTAGCAAAGAACTAGAAACTGAAATGGTGCTCATCAATGGGGAAATGACTATATAAAATATGCTTTGTAATAGAATATTAGTACCATAAGATTTTATGAAAGGGAAACAGGAAGACTTGTATGAACTGATAGAGAGTGTTTGAGAGGAACTATTTGTATGACAACATTGTAAAGGAAAAAAAATTCTGAAAAACTTAAGAAATGTAATCAGGGCAGTTGGGTAGCCTAGAGACAGGAAGTCCTAGGGTCAAATCCAGCCTCAGACACTTCCCAGCCTGGGCAAGTCACTTAACCCCCATTGCCTAGCCATTACCACTCTTCTGCCTTGGAACCAATACACAGTATTGATTCCAAGGCGGAAGGTAAAGGTTTAAAAAAAATGTAATCAAATAACCAACCACTCTCTAGAAGTCCTATAATAATAACTACCTCCTGGGAGGAAGGTGATAGTTGCAAGGTGCAGAATGAGACAATAAGACATACATTTTTGGATACTTCATTTTCCTTGGCAATGTATTGCTAAATGTGTTTTGTTTCCCTTTTTCTTTTTTCCAGAGGTGAAGTTGGAGGGGGAAAAAAAAGATAGTCATTGAATCTTTTTTAAAGAAAATGCTCAGAAGTAAGCAAAACAAAATTCAGAATGAAACAAGAATGAGCAGGACAGCATTAAACGTAATATATATTGAATTTAGTATGTATTTAAATGAAAGCTGCATGCAATAGAAATTCACAGTTGGATACATAAACCTCATTACCTGTTCCACTTTTTATATGGAAATGCTCACTTTATTTGTTGCTGATTAAATTCTGAATAGTTTTTTAAAAAATAAACTCTATCCATCCTTCAAGACCCAACTCTTCCATCAAACCTTCCCTGACCATTCTAGTCATCATGGATCTTCCTCTTCTCTGAATTCCCACAACACTTCTATAATCTGTACACAGGATTTATTGCTTTATTACACACTGTCTACTGGTTGTTCTTTGTATTAGTCTTATCTCCCCAATTAGAATAGGAGTCATACGTGATGCTTGTATATTTCTAACAGTGCATAGCAAAAGTGCTGGATATATAGCAGAAGTTCAATAAATATTTGTTAATTGATTTTTTAGTTCAGCCCCAAATTGCAAATCATTGCAAAATCCTTATTTAGGCATAGAAACTTTGATCTATTCATCTTGGAGCAGGCTGGGAAAAACCCCATGATTCTAGGCTACCAAGTACAATTTGCTATATTGGCCCCTAGCCAAAGGCCAGATTGCCTTCCGTCATGGTATGACCCTGCTTTTCCTTGTTTCTTTCTTCTTGTTTTTAACTTCTCTTGCCAGGCTCCAGGCTCTCCTCCTAGATTATATCTGGGTTTCATCCCCTCCCTAACAAATGATATCCAAAAGTGACAGTCTCTCTTCTGCAGTGTGAGCTGATGTTCACAGTTGGGCTTGAGACTAACCAATAATCAGCTACGCGAATTGGAAGATGTCACCCAGAGCCTTGTCTAGCAAGAAAACCCCAAATTTGGAGAGTTACTGACCAGGAAAGGCCGGCAAGTACAACGTTCTTAGTAGTAGTTTCAGAGTAGTTTCTCCTTTCTAAGAGAAAGTGAAATTGAAAAGTCTCCATCAGAGTAGAGGATACTGACTGTAATGGAGAGGTCACCCTATGGTTTGGAGCACCTCCTGTCCAAGGCTGTAGCAAAACTCCCAGAGGTCTAAGTAGAGTTGAAACTATAGGAGCAGCTTGGTAGGTCTGATGTAGCCAAGCAGCACACCTGTGATGGCAATTTAATATCAGGGATCTTTACAAAAAGTTCTGGAGTGGTGGATTGCAGGGGAAGCTGATTCTGAGAAATGGGGATCTGAAAGCAAGTGGAGAGGACATGTTCCTCATTGTGAAAGTCTGGACAATGCAAAGTAGGAAAAGGGCAGTAATCTGGGCTTCCAGTGTTGACTCTGCTAGCTCTATGACTTTGGACAAGGTACTTCTTCACCTTTGGGTGTCTAAATTTCCTCATCGGATACATGAAGGGATTAGATTGTGATCTCTAAATTCTGATATCCTATGATTCTGTAAAATTAGATTAGATTAATCCAAATGGCCAACAATTTTCCAACTCTCCCAGGGAGTTTTCCGCCAAAAAAAGTAGAATGTATGTTCCTTGATGGTAGAGACTTTTTCATTTTTGTCTTTCTAGCCTTAGCATCCAGCACTCGGGCTCCATTGCATAGTCAGTGCTTCATAAATGCTTGTTATTATTTGTTTCTTTGTTGGCTTAATTCGTCAGAGTCCTTTTCCAAGATTCCTAAATGGTTTTTCTTATTCTTCATGTCCCCTTCAAAGCTTCCTCCCATTTCTGTGTATATTCTATACCTAGAACAACATGTCATTTACCCAAACTCTCCTCTCTCTGCTCCTATTGCTTTTCTGAAAACTTTCCTCGTGTCCAGAGAGGACCAGAAGGGACTTAATAGTCCTGGGGAAAGTTGTGTAATAGAGCTTTAGAGCTGTAAAAGACAAGAGATCATCTAGTCCAACCCTTTTATAAATGAGGAAAGAGATAAAGTGATTTGTCTAAAATAACTCCAGCCATCCACCACTTGTAACACAGCCTGTAGTAAAATCCAAGCAGCTTGATCATTCGATCAGTATTCTTTTTTCATACCTTGCTTCATTCCAGGCCTATATTTTTCCCCAGAACACTTTGTGTTTTCATACAAAAATCTCCTGTTAGATAGGTGTATGTATGTATAAATAAACATATGGGGGCACAGACCCCCCTCGAACCATATTCCTGTGTATATTCAAGGGATTCCTTGTTTAGAGAAAGATATGTAGACTATGATATTGACATATAAAATGCCAAAAATCATGCAAGCGGCCTTGAAAGATGTAACAGCTTAAGTGTACCGGACAACCTTCCAATTATTCATATCACTTAAGAACTAAAAAACAGGTAGACATATGCTTGCCAATGCTGATAGCCACTTTCATGGAAGAAGTCTAGGGTAAACTTCAAATTGAAGGCTTCCCATGATCAAAGGATCAGAAGATTATAGATCTAGATGGCAAAGGCTTCTAGCCGTTCCTGTTTAAGAATAATATTATGCTGACTCTTTTAAGCCCTGAAACACTTCAGTCTCCTAAATGAAATTTATAATTGCTCAGAAAAGTTAAACCTAATTATCCGCATGGGAAAAACCAAGTAGATGAAGATTGCCTATTATTTACCCAATGTCCAGTTGGATGGACAGTCTAGAGAGATCCTCCATCAGTGCATGTAACAGATGCTGCAAATGGACAGGGAACCAAAATCCAAATTGAATAGGAGGTAGATAGTGAAGAGCATTGCCTTTGGGAAATTGCATGGTACTTTTAAAGACTCCAAACTTTTCCCTTAAACAAAGGCCCATTTTTAAAAATTGCTATCTTTGGTTTTTCTATCACCTTCATTTCTAAACATATCCCAATAATTTTCCTAAGTTTTCTACCAATGAAAGGAGAATGTATGTTCCTTAATGGTAGAAACTTATTCATTTTTGTCTTTCTAGCCTTAGCGTCTAGCACCGTGCCTGCTCCATTGCATAGTCAGTGCTTCATAAATGCTTGTTATTATTTGTTTCCTTGTTGGCTTAATTCATCAGAGTTCTTTTCCAAGATTCCTAAATGGTTTTTCTTATTCTTCATGTCCCCTTCAAAACCTCCTCCCATTTCTGTGTACTATTCTATACCCAAAACAACATCCTTCTCTCACCCAAAGAGCCATCCCATAACAAAGACTTTCAAAGAAAAGGGAAAAAAAACTGTTCAGCAAAACTAACCAACACATCAACAAAGTGTGATCATCCAAACAGTATTGCACACCGATAATCCCTACCTCTGCAAGAGGAAGGAAGGTACATTTTCTTATCTGTTCTTCAAGCTCAGTCATTATATAGTATTGTTTTATTTTGTTTTCATTTTTTCCATTTATATTGCCATAGTAATTGCATATGCATTTTTCCAGGTTCTGCTCACTTCACATGGCATCTGTTTGTATAAATCTTTCCATGCTTCTCTTTATTCTTCATAATGGTAATTTCTTTAAACATTATTTTATTTGGTCATTTTCACACATTATTCATTGGAAACAAAGATCATTTTCTTTTCCTCCCCGCCCCCTCCTCCCACCACCTTTCCCTCTCCCATAGCTGATGCACGATTCCACTGGGTATCACATGTGTCCTTGATTCAAACCCATTTCCAAGTTGTTGGTATTTGCATTGGAGTGTTCATTTAGAGTCTCTCCTCAGTCATATCCCCTCCACCCCTGCAGTCAAGCAGTTGCTTTTCATCGGTGATTTTACTCCCACAGTTTTCCTCTGCTTGTGGATAGTGTTTTTTAGATCCCTGCAGATTGTTCAGGGACATTGCATTGACACTAATGGAGAAGTCCATTATGTTTGATTGTAGCACAATGTATCAGTCTCTGTGTACAATGTTTTCCTGGTTCTGCTCCTTTCGCTCTGCATCACTTCCTGGAGGTTGTTCCAGTCTCCATGGAATTCCTCCACTTTATTATTCCTTTTTGCACAATAGTACTCCATCACCAACATATACCACAATTCGTTCAGCCATTCCCCAATTGAAGGGCATCCCCTCATTTTCCAATTTTGGCCACCACAAAGAGCGCAGCTATGAATATTCTTGTACAAGTCTTTTTCATAATGGTAATTTTTTACAGAACAGTAACATGATACCAGGCAGCTAGATGGGACAGTGGACCAGGCCTGAAGTCAAGACATGCCTGGGATTTCTAGTCTGACCTCAGACATTTACCAGCTGTGTGACCCTAGGCAAGTCACTTAACCCTGCTTGCCTCAGTTCCCTCATCTGTCAAATGACCTCGAGAAGGAAATGGCAAAGCACTCTAATATCTTTGCCAGAAAAACCCCAAATGGGGTCCCGAAGAGTCAGAAGCCACTGAAATAACTGAACGATGATGACAAATATTCTATTACATTCATTACTGTGGTTATTAGGTTTAGCCATTTCCCCAACTAATGGGTGTTTACTGTCTCCAGTTCTTTGCTATTACAAAGAGTACTTCTATAAATATGGTGTGGTTTATGTAGGGCCTTCCTTCATATCCTTGTCCTTTGGAATATATGCCAGCAGTGAGATCTCTGCATCAAAAGGGATGGACATTGTAGTCACTCAGCACAATTCCAAATTGTCTCCAAATCGGTTGGTCCATTTCATAGCTCCATCTACCGTGCATCTATATCCCTGTCTTTCCACAACCTTTCTGAAATGTGCATTTCTCTTATTACTGCTGGGTTGAAGGGTCTTTTCAGTCTTTCTGAGAATTGTTTATAGTCTTTGGCCTTTTATATACCTGGGAATGGTTCTGGGTTTTATATGTTTGTGTTAGTTCTCTGTTTACCTTGGAATTACTTTTACCGGAAAGATTCGATGCAATGATTTTTCCCCCCCAAATCAGGTTTCCTTGCTTGTTGTGAATGCCTTGATTTTGTTTTTGCAAAAGCCTTTCAATTTTATGTAATCTAATGATCTATTTTCTCTTTTTACTCTATTGCTTGTTTGGTTAAGAATTCACCCCTAGCCAAGACAGGTACTTGATCTAATTCTCTTCTAATAAAAAAAATGATGTGATCTTTAATATTCAGGTTGACTATCCATTTGGGGCTTATTACCAAATGTGTTATAAAATATCATTCTAAATCTAATCTCGAAGGCCTATCTTTTTTTTCTCCAAAATTATCCCAGTGATTTTGTGTGGCTTCAAGTAATTAGATACTCATGTCTCCAAAGAAGTGAAATTGAGGCTCACCCAAAGGGCAATTGAGAGGTGTGAGCAGACAGGAGCTAGTCATCACAAAAGAGGAATTATGTAGAAAAAATGATATGAAAGATGCCATTAGATAAATGCACAAGCAGTGACCAAATGAGACAACACCTATAAATCACTTTGTAATTTGTGTTATGTAAATGCCAACTTTGTTATTATTGTGGAATTAAAGTGAGGACCATGCCCACATGCTGAGAGCCCAAGGGAGGAAGGCCTCCCAAAATGTCTGGGGTGAATTTATGGAAGGACATGGAGGAATCCCATGCCACAAAAGGTATGAATGGGTTTAAACTTGCATTGGTGGAGAGATTGTTTAGAGAATTGGAATATAAAGTCCGTGGGACCGGTCCAGAGAACAGCAAAGAAAAAGACTAAGCTAAAATGAAATGAGACCTGTGCACAAAGGTTAAGGGTTGTTTGGTTTTTTTTCCCCACTATCTATTCTATATAAAATTTCCTTTGTAAATATTTGCTTGTATGCTGTCTCCCTCTTAGATTGTAAATTCCTTGAAGGCAGGGACTGTCTTTTGCTTCTTTCTGTACCTCCAGTGCTTAACTCAGTGCCTAGCGCATAGTAGGCCCTTAATAAATATTCATTAAAATTAATAAATATGTTAATAAATATGGAGGGGCAGCTAGGTAGCACAATGAATAGAGTGCCAGGCCTGAAATCAAGAGAACCCGAGTTCAAATTTGACCTGAGACACTTCCTAGCTATGTGACCCTGGACAAGTCTCTTAACTCCAGTTGCCTAGCCCTTACCATTCCTCTGTCTTAGAACTGATATTAAGAAAAAAGGTAAAGGCTTTTTAAAATAAGTGTTGATTGATTCCATCTAGAAGAAAGAATTCTAAAAAGGAACTTAAAAAATTATATTTTCCCCAATTCCATGTAGATACAATTTTTAATAATTGTTTTCTAACGTTTTTTGATCCATGTTCTCTCCCTTCCCTGAGATGGCATGATGATAGAGGCTATACACATGCCATCATGCAATACATACTTCCGTGTTTGTCATGTTGTGAAAAAAAATCATTTTTATATAAGAAAAATGCTCATAAAAGAAATAAAGTGAAAAATGGTATGCTTCCATCTGCATTCAGACTCCACCAGTTCCTTCTATGTGGCAGAGACTTTCATCCTTGAATCCTTGCAGTGATGATAACGGTTAAGCCATTCACAGTTGATCGGTGTTCTTTCTGCTGCTGCCATGTAGGACATTCCCCTGGTTCTGCTCACTTCGCTTTGTATCACTTCATAGAAGTCTTTCCAGGTTTTTTTTGATGATTGTCTTCTTTGCCAATTCTTATGGGACGATAGGATCCCCTTACAATGACACACCACAATTCAGTCAGCTCTTCCCCATATCCCTTCAGTTTCTGATTCTCTGCCTCTGCAAAAAGAACTGCAATAAATATATGTAGCATACGCAGGTCCTTTCCCCTTATTTTAGATTTCTTTGGGATACAGACAGATTAGTGATTGCTGGATCAAAGGGTACATAGGGTTTGAAAGGGCACTTGCAGGGTGATTATAAAGGGAGGGCTGAGGGGTTCAATCATGATTATAATCATTACTTTATTGGTATCATTCCACTAACTCTGACACTTTAGTACTGACATTAATTATAATTTCTCAGAAAGATATTGCTTCATCCAGAGGATTCCATAATTAGAAAAGATTGCTTCCCTAGCTCTTGTCAAGCTGGGAAATTTTCAGTCTATTGTCCCTCCTCAACCACCACTTCGCAGCCATAAATGTGCTTATGTCTTATATAAATTATATAAATAAACACAGCCTAGTTTTATATTGATTTAATGTTTTTCTACAGCACTATTTCTCATTTCTCCGAGGCCCTGAAGGCCCTGAAAGTTCTCACGGAAGGAAAGAGAATTTGTGAAACGTCTCAAGACTAGCTTCTGAGAATGTCCATTTTCCCCTTCCTGGGATTCTGGGCCAGTGAACACAGCGGCAGTCGAGCAAGCACTAGGGATGATGGTGAGGATGCGATCTGGCCCCGGCCCCCAGAACTGGACACTTCCGGTTCCTTCCACCGCTGTCCTTGGGCCCTGAAGTGGATGGGTGGGTGCCCACCTTTGGGACTCCCCCAAGAGCCGATGTCCATCCCCAAAGCTGCCAGAGCCGTGGGCAAAGGAAGAGGAAGAACAAAGGGCTCTCCTGAAACCTCAGCCTCCAGAAATGTGGAAACCGAGATGAAGCCAAGTACGGAGGGGCCACAGCCGGAAGAGAGCCCCTTCGTGGAGGAGCCGGCTTGTCCATCGCCCTTTCGGGGACCCAACGCAAGACTTTACCCCTTTGTATCTCCTCCGAGAGAGGAGAAGGCCTCCCCGGAGGGCCGTTTTTCCCTTTCATTTTTCATCTGGCCAACAAACAATGTGGTCACAGCCTGTCGGGAACTTCCGTCCTCCAACCGTAAGGGGGTGGATGGCTGAGAGTGGAAATTCCAAGGTACAGGGCAGGAGCTCCAGAATTAGATTTCCTGTTGCTGATATTTTGAGCACTCGTCCATATCCCTATCCCTTTTCCCTCTCAGCCCCTAGTTACATTCCAAACCAAGCCAGCATCTCTGTGGGAAGCCAGGGTAACAGTCTCCACATTTGCAGGCGGAGCGCCCCCTGGTGCCCAGCGGCGGCCAGCGGCGCCTTTGGAAAAATCACCAGAGGCGTGTGAGGGGGAGGAACTGAGCTCAAGGAGACTGCCACCTGGTGGACAAGACCGATATTGCACTTCCTGGCTGGCTAATTAATCTAGTGCTATCCAATCTCCTCAGGAACAGATTTGAACCGCTGGCTCTATAGTGCTTCCGCATCAGTGCCCCAGCTGCCAAATGTTCTATCCCCAAAGCATCACATCGGTACCTTCTCCGTGTCTGAAGGCCTTGGCTTCTAAGAGAAGGAATTGGCTGTGTAACTCCGTCTGTCTACACCTAAACAAAATTAAGAAGCATATAATAATAGAATGAATACCTTTTAATGACAGAAACGATAGTAAAACAAAAACAAACACACTACCACGCCTACCATTCGCATAGACTCAGGGCTGCCTTTCATGACTTGGGGTTGGGGGCTCCTTCACGCCACCCTTGGCTTTGTCAGAAAATCCAGACGTTCCCAAGTCCCTCAGTCTTAAATCCTCTGCTCTTGCTCCACTGCGATAGCTGATGGACCTGCCATTTGGGAAAATAATTTGAAATATATTTTAAAAGGCTTTAAATGGTTTATACTCTTTGGCCAAGAGATCCCAATCCTGAGGGTGTATTCCCTAAAGAGGATTTTTAAAAAAAGGTTTTATGGTACCAAAATGGTTAAAGAAGCACATTTTTAAGGTAACAAACTGTAGAATGGATACCTATTCATTTGATTATGACTAAGCCAATTGTGATATATGAATGGCATTTAAAATTTTTTTAAATACATTTTGTTGGGGGGCAGCTGGGTCGCCCAGTGGATTGAGAGCCAGGCCTAGAGACGGGAGGTTCAAATCTGACCTCAGACACTTCCTAGCTGTGTGACCCTGGGCAAGTCACTTGACCCCCATTGCCTAGCCCTTACCACTCTTCTGCCTTGGAATCAATACAGTATTGATTCCAAGACAGAAGGTAAGGGTTTAAAAAATAAACAAATAAATAAATAAATAAATAAATACATTTTGTTGATATTTTGTTTGAAATAATAATAGAAAATTGTCTTAAGTAATTAATTTAAAATTAATAATAATAGTAAATAGGGGACAGCTGGGTGGATGCTGAGCCACACTCAGAGATGAGACATCCCTGTGTTCAAATCTGGCCTCAGACATTTCCTAGCTGGGTGACCAGGGGCAAGTCACTTAACCCCCATTGGCTAACCCTTATCACCTTGGAACCAATGCACAGTTCTAATTCTAAGACAGAAGATGAAGTTTTTTTAAATAATCATCATAATCATAGTAACTAATACTTATATAGTACTTTAAAGTTTATGAAACCTTTTACATAGATCCCAATTTTCACAATACTATGAATCAGGTACTATTATTATTCCATTTTACAGATGAGAAAACTGAAGTAACTGGCCCAGGATCTAAGGTAAGACAAACTCAAATCCTCCTGATTCCAAGTTCAGCACTTTATCAACTAAATGAGTAGAATATTATGGCAATGTAAGAAACTCTAAGGCCAATGAGATTAATTTTAATTCCTGGGGAAATTCTGGAATGGATTGCTAAAGAGATGACTGATAAACATCTAGAGAAATAAGTGGAGATTATAAAGAGTCAGCAAGACTTCATCAAATAAAAGACATGTCAGACTAACTTTAGATGTGAGTAGATGAATAGTAGAGAGTGCTAAGGTTCAAGTTTACTGAGACTTTAGCAAAGCTTTTGATAAAGAATTTTGTACAATTTTGAGGTAGAAGATTGAGAGATGTAGACTAGACAATAAAACAAATAGCTAGATTCAGAACTGCAAAATGTTGTTGTTAATAATTCAGTGTCAGTACATCAAAGAATCTTCAGTGGAGTATGCTGGGGTTTTGCCCTCTCGTAGTTCATATTTTTGTCAATTAAATAAATTCATAAATAGTACACTCGGCAAATTTGCAGATGACACAAAGCCAGGAGGGACAGCTAGTACACTGGATAACAGCATCAGGATCCAAAAAGATATTGATAGGCTAGAACACTCCAATGACTCGAATAACATCATTACTTAAAAGTGATCAATGTAGAGTCTTGCATTTGAGCACCAAAAAAATCAACTTCACACTATAAGATGAAGGAAACTATGGTCAAGCAGTAATTATTTTGAAAAAATCTGGTGGTTTTAGTAGACTGAAAACTCAGAATGAATGAGGTAACTACCCCTCTCAATGGGGATCAATGGCCCATTTAAAAAAATGTATTCTCATTCTAGGTTTTAAGGGAAGCATGCTCCAATGTTTTTGCAGTTATGAATTGTTATTAAAATGTAATATATTTCTCATTACTCTACTAGTTCTGACTCCACCCTAATTTATTAAACATTTCTTTAATAAACGGAAAAAAAAACTTCTTTTCCCATAATCAGTTGCTCATAGCTCTAGAATCATAGTTGGCCATTGCATTGATTAGAGTTCTTAAAATCTTTCAAAGTTGTATGTTCTTCTCATTACATAAATTGTTTCAATTCAATTCACTTTGCTCTGGATAATTACATACATCTTCATAGTTTTTATGAAGCTGTCCCTTTCATCATTCCCTAAAGAATAACAGTATTGACAAAAATCCACTTTGATAAAAACTGCTGGGAAAATTAGAAGACAGTGTGGGAGAGATTAGGATTAGATCAACACCTCACACCCTACACCACGATAAACTCAGAATGGGTGAATGACTTGAACATAAAGAAGGAAACTATAAGTAAATTAGGCAAACACAGAACAGTATACATGTCAGACCTTTGGGAAGGGAAAGACTTTAAAACCAAGCAAGACATAGAAAGAGTCACAAAATGTAAAATAAATAATTTTGACTACATCAAATTAAAAAGTTTTTGTACAAACAAAACCAATGTAACCAAAATTAGAAGGGAAGCAACAAATTGGGAAACAATCTTCATAAAAACCTCAGACAAAGGTTTAATTACTCAAATTTACAGAGAGCTAAATTAATTGTACAAAAAATCAAGCCATTCTCCAATTGATAAATGGGCAAGGGACATGAACAGGCAGTTCTCAGCTAAAGAAATCAAAACTATTAATAAGCACATGAAAAAGTGCTCTAAATCTCTTATAATCAGAGAAATGCAAATCAAAACAACTCTGAGGTATCACCTCACACCTAGCAGATTGGCTAACATGACAGCAAAGGAAAGTAATGAATGCTGGAGGGGATGTGGCAAAGTAGGGACATTAATTCATTGCTGTTGGGGTTGTGAATTGATCCAACCATTCTGGAGGGCAATTTGGAACTATTCCCAAAGAGCGATAAAAGACTGTCTGCCCTTTGATCCAGTCATAGCACTGCTGAGTTTGTACCCTAAAGAGATAATAAGGAAAAAGACTTGTACAAGAATATTCATAGCTGTGCTCTTTGTGGTAGCCAAAAATTGGAAAATGAGGG
Source organism: Monodelphis domestica (assembly GCF_027887165.1). Classification (NCBI taxonomy): domain Eukaryota; kingdom Metazoa; phylum Chordata; class Mammalia; order Didelphimorphia; family Didelphidae; genus Monodelphis; species Monodelphis domestica. The sequence continues at coordinate 121,499,295 of NC_077231.1, forward strand.
GATGACCTTCAATTGGGGAATGGCTGAACAAATTGTGGTATATGTTGGTGATGGAATACTATTGTGCTCAAAGGAATAATAAAGTGGAGGAATTCCATGGAGACTGGAACAACCTCCAGGAAGTGATGCAGAGTGAGAGGAGCAGAACCAGGAAATCATTGTACACAGATACTGATACACTGCGATACAATCGAACGTAATGGACTTCTCCATTAGTGTCAATGCAATGTCCCTGAACAATCTGCAGGGATCCAGGAGAAAAAACACTATCCACAAGCAGAGGACAAATTGTGGGAGTAAAAACGCTGAGGAAAAGCAACTGCTTGACTACAGGGATTGAGGGGACATGACTGAGGAGAGACTAAATGAACACCCTAAAGCAAATACCAACAACATGGAAATGGGTTCGGATCAAGAACACATATGATACCCAGTGGAATCGCGCGTCGGCTATGGGAGAGGTGGGGGGGGGAGGAAAAGAAAATTATCTTTGTCTCCAATGAATAATGTTTGGAAATGACCAAATAAAATAATGTTAAAAAAAAAAGCTAAGTGACCTCAAAGAAAAGATATGGACCAGTGGATGGATAGCCTCTAATTTTCTCATCAGTTAAACTGTTGAGAAATCCAAATCAACCTAAGACCAAGAATGTTCTAGTAAATGTTTAAAAGACAGCTAGTCCCCTGGGAAAAATAAAAGTATGTATGAAACACTTTAAAAAAAAAGAATAATAGTACTCCTTTACATCCATATACCACAATTTGTTCAGTCATTATCCAGTTAATGGGCAGGCACTCTTTTAGTTTCCAGTTTTGGTTTTTTTTTTTGCCATTTCTAAAAGGAAATAGCCAAAGTTTTTCTAATAATTGTCCTTATTTTTTTTTCTCAAAATAAATGTTAAAAAATAGTTCAGGAAATAAATTCTCTTCATCTCCTTTATCTCTATACCTTCACTCAGTCTCTCTGGATCCATAAAGTTCACAGTCTCTTCAGAATGACTGTTAAAACTATCAGTTTTTTAAAAGTCAATTGGCTTTTTTTTTAACCTTTACATTCAGTCTTAGAATCAATATTGTGTATTAGTTCCAGGATTGAAGAGCAGTAAGGGCTAGGCAATGGGGGTTAAGTGACTTGCCCAGGGTTCCACAGCTAGGCTCTCCATCTACTGAGACACCTTGCTGAACCCTCAATTGACTTCACAAAGAGATTCTTTGTGAAATAGGCTATTTTAGCTAGTTACATTTCTCCCAGCAGCCAAACTTTTTTAGTCCCCTGCAAAATCATTTGAGGGTACATCAAATCTAAATTTTAACACAGTACACATATCATAATACAAAGTCCTACCTGATAGGTTGCTACAAATAAAGAGAAAACTACAACACTGACAATAGTAAAAATAATATTTAAATATTATACTAATACATGCATAATACTGCATAAGCATATAAATAGAAAGCAAAGTTACATATAATTAGAGAATGAATTACATCTGGCTAAATGAGTAACCACTTCTGCTCCTCTTGCAGCATCATGAATTTGCCTATTTATAGGCTGAATGGTTCTTATTACTATTAATATTTTGATGCCTAAGAATGGTTGGTGGCATAGAGTTACTACCAGTATTTCTACATTTTATGGCCTATCTCTTTACTCTAGGGGACCTTATAGCTGAGGTTTTAAGCAAGAAGGTGTCACCTTTAGGTTCAGTCCTCACTCTTTGTATGAATCTTATTTTTATATACAATATCAGCCTTATTGGAAAAACCAGGAGTTTTTCAGGAGTTCTTTGTACTAACTGGGAAACAAGCTGAGCTTCTTCAGTGTCCTGAGCAGCTGCTGTTTCAACTTAGCAGTTTTTTTTAAGCAACTTTTAATACTTCTCTTTTATATCCAACTGACAGTCCGTTTCAGGATCTAGCTTTTTCTTTATATCTAAGATTTGAACATCTTGATTTCTCATAAATGTAGGCCTTCAACCATTTTCCAGTTTCTTCTCTTACTGTGAAATCTTGTATTTAAACTTTTCTGTTTGGTTATCAAGTCTCTCCAATATTCCCTAATGTCAAAGTTTTCCAGCAAAATTCTGTCATCTGGCTTTATTTCTTGAGCAAACTTGGGCCTCATACCATCATTTATTTTTTGATATTAATTTCTTAGGAGTCACCTTCCTCTAAGCAGATTCATTTTTCTCCTCCTCAAGTACACTATTCAGTGGTCATCTTTTCTAAATTCATCATCAAAGCCAGTTCTACTTTTCTTGTTGTCATGATGGCGGTAACTGATGATGATGAGGTCACTGCGCTATTTTTTGAGTGTCCAGGATGACCTCCATCCCTGACACCATCCTCATGTCTTGATTCTTTGGAATTTGACCTCCCATAAGCCATAACTCTCCATGACTCTTCTGGAAGCATTCATCACTCGCATGTCCCCCCCAGGCTACCATTGTAATGGAAGACAATTCTATCTCTGGTACCATGATGGTAATGATTTTTTCATAGACTGTTAGGATCTTTTTTTCCTTTATGAAGAGGGGAAAGAGAATAAGCATTTATCAAGCAACTACCTATGTAGTAAACACTTCACAAATCTTAAATCATTTGATCTTTATCTTTTCTCTTCCCCAAAACAGGAATTTTTCAGATGTTCCATCTCTCTACAGATCCTCTGTAAACTTCTTGTCACTGAATCTGTTTTTGTGGTGGCTCTTTGGCTTTGTAACTCTAGCCCAGCAGGACTGGGCCTCCCTGTTGAGAATCCTTCTTTGTAGCTGCGCACCTACTGCATATCCTGTGCACCATTTTCATCAACTAGTGCAATTGTATCATTCATTGCATCTCAAGAACAGTGAATGTTTTACATGATTGCACATGTAAAATCTATATGATATTGCATAGCATCTTGAAGAGGGGTGGGGGAAGACAGGGAGGAAGAGAATTCAAGACTCAATTTTCTTTGAAAAATGTTGGAAACTGTTTTTACATGTATTTGGGGAGGAAAATAAAATAAAATTTATTTCAAGAATAATGAGGGTTGAATAGATGTTCTTCCTATTCATATGCCATGCTTCTCCTTTCTTTCTGAAGCCTAAATCCTGCTTCTTTGGGGTCACTGATCCTCTGGATTTCGGTCTCTATATCCTGGCATCCACTTGAACCATGAACTCAGGTGTCTTTTCTTCTTCTTCTTCTTGATAATAGAATTGGTGGATGCTGCAAACGTTTCCCTATGTAGTTTCATTCTCATCAAACTGACTCTCTAGGTCTTGCAAACATTCTTGCCTGCTCTTCTGGCCCTGCATTAGTCCATATGCTTCTCCCCTAATAGTTTCCATTGAAATATTCTTTGTCTCAAAGTCAGAGATGTGCCAAGTTGGCTCTAAGTCCATCAGAAAAATGACTCAAGCTTTTTACAGTATATCCCCTAGGGGGACCTGGTTCTCTTCCCAAGAAAACAGCTTATGCTGTCCCTTTACAAGCCTTGGGGATCTAGCCTTTGCCTCACTCAGAGATAAGTATCTCCTTTTGCTATAGGAAGAACACTGAGCCATTCTCACAGGTTTGCTATCACTTTCTGACTTTAAAAAATCCTGTCAATTTCCTTGCAAAAATGCCCTCTTTTCTCATTACAATCATCTCTCCTTTCCTGACCAACTCCTCCTCCTCAGAATGAGATGAGTAAATTACCTCCCAAGTATTGTTTCCTGCTGTTAGGGATTCAGTGTTTCTAGTGTTTTTCAGACATAGTAATTCACAAAACATTAGATGAGTGCTTTTCCCAGCCTCAACTTTAGTAAGAATTACCTTGCAATCTTTTGACTTTTCAGTATTTTCAATATTCTTACAAATTCTAATTTATATTCTTTGGGTCCTGTCTTAAAATCAGAAGAATTCCATGAGGCTCCAGTTCAAAATAAAGTCATAATATTTATTAAGCATGTGAGTGTTCACTTAAAAAATAATGATAAGATTTCCATTTAGCTAATCAATGCCAAGAGATGAATCAATAAACAATTAAATAATAGCTGCAATTAATAAGTATCAAATAAAATAGTAAAACAATCAAGTTAATGTCATTAATCTTAGAAGCATTGTCAGACACTTTCCATTTATGATTCCATAAGAAAATTCTGGTAGGAAAGAAAGATAAAACCTTCAAAACAACTAGACTGAGTCCCTAAGGGTAGCAAGGTTTTAAAAGCTGATTCTCACATGTAGCTTGATCATCCCTCTTTCCAACTGCTACTGACCCATTTTTTTGATTCATTCTCATCCTAGGCCCTAAATTAATCAGGAATAAGTTCTAATATTTCTATATTAAAAGCTAAAATTGTAACATCTTTCTCAATAATAAGGCAATTATTGAGACCCAATCTCACTTTATTAAATATTTCTTTAACAAATTAGAGAAGTCTCTTTTCCCATGAACATGTTTAAATCTTACTATATATCAAAAGCCCTTATCTCCTATATTGAATTTTAACATCAAAATTATGCTGGTCATGAAGTTTTTAAAATAATGTTACAAATAAAACAAAGATATAAATAAGTATTTACAATGTTTCAGCTCTGGGAACAATCAGCACCAGGATCCCCTGTAACCCTGATTTAAAATTGATGACTTCTCAATTCTGAAATACAGTCACAACATTCAACTCTTAAAGGTAATAAAAGTTAAAATAGTTTCCTCAAAAAATGGGTTCTCTTCATCCCCTTTCTCTCCGTACCCAAAACAATCTCTCTTCAGTCACTGAATTCATAATCCCACTAGAATTACAGTTAAACTTCCAGCCTCTTGAGATTCTATTTCCTCTTAAAAATATAGTAACAAAATCTCTGAGAGAGATTTATTGCAACTGATGGAATATTTATAAAGGAAGAGAAGTTGATCCATTCAAATATATCCTTCCCCAATACATACATGGGCATACAAATTGGCACCTAATTCAAAGGACAGTTGAAAATTCCCAATTGTTTTCCAATGGTTAAGCTGTTCATAAAATGTCTTGTTGGAACTCACAGAAGATTCAAAAGTCCTCCTTCTCTATTGGATGATCAAATGAACAGATATCAATCAATAGGCATTTATTAATTGCTTTCTATGTGCTTTACATAGTCACTTGGGAAGTAAAAACAAAAATGGAAGTTTCCACCCTCAAGGAGCTTACATTCTTTCATAGGAAAAAAACACATATACATTTACAGAAAAATACCAAGTAATTTTGGGAAGAATGGCGCTTATTAGTAGGCAGAAGTCTGGAAGTAAGGGTTCTATAGGTCAAGAGGAGGGGGTGCATTCGAGGCACTGAAGACAGTAAAGGCAAAGGAACAGAAAGGCAAGAGATGAGGAACAACAAGGTCAGTTTCACTGGACAGACAGATTTCAGAAAGAAGAATATATAGGAAGGCCAGAAAGGAAGTTTGAGGCAGATTGTGATGGGCTTTAAGAGCCAAAAAGAAGAGTTTAAAATATATTCTATAAAGAAGAATGACAGATTCCACCCAGTCCTTTTACCTTTTTTACTTTTTTCTCCATTCATAAGACAGGCAGGAATATGGCAGAGACCTTGTGTTAGGGGAGAAGAAAGAAGCCTAGAAATGTGTGGTCTCTTCCTATTCCCCAACCTCAAAATTGGTGATAGCTGAAGAATGAGAAGGCACGGCTTTTCCACTTAGCCTAAGTAATCCTGAGAATGGGTTTTCTGAGACCTGGGAATGGCAAGCTGGGAAATTTTCAGCTTTTCTATTCATGACAGAAGCTGACATGCCTGTGGCCACTCAGATGAAGGGTAGTGCTCATGGTCAACGTTTCTGAAACCCCAACCTCTTTTATAGAATAGGGTTTCAATCTAGATTGTGTGCTTCTAGAATCTAGTCTTCTAGCCAGAGAAGGGAAAGATCCTGAATAACGTGCTTCTGGACGAAAAATTACCCCATTGGTCATCTTAAGTGGAAGAGCCTGGAAGAGGCCCTATGACTTGGAGAAGCAAGGGACCTCCACTGTAGGACCACTACCACGACCCTCCCACTGATTCCAGCGAGTGATTGGGATAGTACACTTTTGATAGGAACAGAATTGTTTTTTCAGCAACCTACAAATAAATCTATAGCCTTCCATGGGGAATTTACAGGCTACATTAGTCTTATATGTTTACTATAATGGCTTAAAAGCTCCTGTAAGTCCTTTGAGTACTTTATGTGTTTTCTGTATCTGGTTATTGGCTCTTGTGAATTCTTAGTGTCTTTAGCATTTTCTGTGGGATTAAAAAAAAAAAGACTCTACTACCCAGCAGGCGTTTATTACCTCGAGTACTGGTAGAGGGGCTATGGATCCCTTTGGCCCCCACTTGGAGAAATGTAGATGTGAGCTATGCCAAAGCTATGTATGGAAAAAAAAGAAAATTGCTCTCTTGTTTTCATGCCCAGAATTGCATGTGGTCTGTGTGAGCTCAGCTTTGAACTGTCTCTGAGCTATGATGTGTTACAAGGGAAGGCATGCTGGGCGAAGGGGTGGATGTCAGGCACACATGCACATAGCTGTAAATACAGGTGCATGCCTAGAGACGTTTACACACGCAGAGAGATGAAGAGATGGAGAGTCAGAGAGATGGCCCGGCTCACATAGCTTTGCTTGGTTTATGTAACTTTCCCACATGGGTGATGCGAGGGAGCCTGTTTTCAAGAGAACTGTGATGCAGAAGAAAAACAACTGCTTGACTACATGGGTCGAGGGGATATGGCTGGGGATGCTGACTCTAAATGAACATCCAAATGCAAACATCAACAGCATGCAAATGGGCCCTGATCATGTAATATCCAATGAAATTGCACGTTGGCTGAGGGGAGGAGTAGGGGAGGGGAGGGAGGGAAATAATGTGATTATTGTAACCAAGGAATAATGTTGTAAATTGACAATTTAAATAAATTTTTCAAAAAAAGAGAGAGAGAGAGAGAACTGTGATGACATGTAAAGGACATGCCTTAAATCATTCTGTTTTGGTTATGGTTATGGTTGGATGAGCACATGACTGCGCTACACCCTTTTGGATCGGCTGCCTGGCCATAACTGTCAGTATCTTGTAAAGCTGAGTCAGCTTTGACCATCTCTTTGCTTTATTCAGTCTGGGGGAGCTCCGTCAGTGCTGTGCTCTCTCTCCTTCTAAGGCCATATGGCCCTGAAAAGCAGACCTCAGTCACTGGACAGGAGACAGAGAATAGTCATTTATTAAGTAGTTACTATGTAAAACAAGTTTTAAGGAAGGAAAATAGAAACAGGATAGAAGTTTTGGATCCCGCGAAGGGCGTGAACGAGCCGGCTTTAGAGATGTAAATAACCGAGTCAGTAATCAATTATTAATATTCGGGAGCCACAGCCTGCTCCGACCACTGGACGTTACTATTCAGGCTATTATGATCCCAATTTAACACTGCACTGGTCAGAGGATAATGCTAGCTCAGTAGGAAAGGAGATTAGAAACTAAAGGAGGTAGATAAGGCTAGGTATTAGCATTGGAAAAGAGAGAGAGACAGGAAAGCCTGACTGAAGGGCCAGGCCTCAGGGAGAAAGATAGAGAGGAGAGAGAAAGGGGAGAACTTGTTCCTTTGCAAACCTGGTGACATCCTTCAAGTCCTTCAAGTGGTTGATCTGGCTGTGTCCCGTTTCTTTTATTCTCTTTGATATACAAATGAGCTCAATACATATTGATCAGTTACATGATGCCTCAATACATATGGATGAGTTACCTAGTGTATTGCCATTGGATAATTGCAAATTACGACAAGGTGAAGGTGGGGTTATTATCCTCAGGTGAGTGAGACATAAGGAAGCAAGGTTTCCCCCTAACCTCAGCCACGCTGGGAATAGAGCCCATTGCCATGCGCAGGATGGCCATGTGCTCACTCACAATCCTTGTCTCTCCATAATACCTATGGGCTGGACTGCTACAGTATGTGTCAGGTACTGTGCTAAGCATCTTTACAAATATTATCTCCTTTGATTCTCACAACCCCAAGAGATAAATGCTATTATTATCCCCATTTTCCATTGAGGAAACTGAGGCAGAGAGAGCTTAAATGACTTACCCAGGGTCACAAAGTTAGGAAGTATCTGAGGTCATATTTGAATTCAGGTCTTCCTGTCTCTAAACCCAGAACTAAATGCACTGTGCCACTCAGCTACCCTGGTCGTTTGTTCTTTTCCTTTCTGGGTGAAGGAAGTCGAATCTCTAACCCTGGGAATTTCAGAGGTCAGAGGAGTAAGCCAAAGGAATCTGGGAGTGGGAATCTAGGACAGGGTTTGTAGCCAAATGTAGCATTGATTCTCTGAGAAGGGAAGATGAATTTTAGGGTTAGGAGTCATTATCTCTTTGTACAAGTGGATTGATATGAAATAGACAGAACCGGGGTGCTTGTCACAGGCTCCCAACAATGAGGAAACCACTGCCGGGCAGGGGGGCGCTTGAGGCATGGCAGCAGAGGAAAGAGACATCCCAATCCTTCTAGGTGCCCTTCTGGAACTCTAAGGCAAAGCTGCATCAGACCTGGCTATGGAAGAGAGGACAGCTGCATACACTCACGTTCAGGAAGATCTGAGTTCAAATGGGGCTTCACCTACTTAATAGCTGGGTCATCCTGGGCAAGTTCTTTCATCTCTGTCTGCTTTGGTTTCCTCAGTGGTAAAAGGGGAATACTACTTTTTTACCTCCCAGGGTTGTTGTGAGAGTCAAATGAAGCCTGACTTTAAAAATACTTAGCACAGAACTTGGGATGAAGTAGGTGCTTAATAAATGTTTATTCTCTCCCTCTCTCCCTCCCCTCAAGGGGAAAATTGTAAGCATGTGTGTGACACACACATGCATAGCACATACTGATATATGTGTGGCATACTTCGTTTCTTAAAAACTCTTATTTTAGGGACTTGTGAGAAAGAACATTATTATCCACATTCAGTGGATACTCCCACTACTATGGGAGTAGTAGAAACTCAGAAGAAAAACAACTGCTTGATCCCATTGTGGGGTGTCCCTAATGGACTTCCCTGACCAGCAGGGTCCCACAAGGGAAGGGGCTCACCTTTGTGATGGGACCCGAGGAGAGGTAGGAACCGAGAACCAGGGTGGAGAATGAAAGACACCGACAAGTCAGTGTTTGAATAGGGCAGGCAACCCCTATGATTTTCCCCTTGGGAGGAAAATATGAGGATCAATGGAACACGAGGTAGAGGAGAAGATTAAGGTGGAGAATGTAAGCCGACAAGGGCCATAGCCTCGGGAGAGGCTTGACAGAGAGATTGCTAGAAGATTGAAGATCCAAGAGGAAGTTCAAAGGAGTTGCCTTTGCTTTTATTGTTGAGGAAGCAAGGAGGTGTTTCCAATCACGTAGCAATCACATCACTGAGTATAGACAATTAAGACTGGGTGGCAAGGTAGAGGGAACACCTTTGGGCGTGTAGATTGCAACCCGCCCTTTCCCGAGTACTTGGAGCCAAAATGTTAATGAGTTTGTCTTAGGCAACAGGCCACATGGCCAGGTCAAGATTACATTCACAAACATCCGAGTATAACCTTGTGTCTGAAGACACAGTAATCATACAATCATTTATATTTCATAGATGTGACTATGCTTGGGATGCTACACACATGGGTCAACGGGGATATGCTTGGGGATGTAGACTCTAAGCCATCACCCTGGTGCAAATATCAATAATATGGAAATAGGTCTTGATCAATGACACATGTAAAACCCAGAGGAATTGCATTGGCTATGGTGTGGAGGGGAGGGAAAGAGCATGAATCATGTAACCATGGAAAAATATTCTAAATTAATTAATTAAATAAAACATTTCAGTTAAAAATAAACAATAAAATTATTTTTTGTCTTAGTAACAACTCTAAGACAGAAAGGCAAAGTTTAGGCAAACAGAGTGAAGTAACTTATCCAGGGTCTAGGAAGTGTCTGAGGTCAAATTTGAACCCAGGACCTCCTTCCTGGTACTCTATCCACTGTATCACTAGCTGCCCCTATGGTGTACTTCATATTATACACACACACATGCATATATAGTATACTCTGCCCCTTTCCCCAAAGCATAGAGAGAGAGATACACACACACACACACACACACACACGCACAGACAGAGACAAAGAGAGATTTAGTCAAGGTTAGTTATTTCATTGACTTGAGACATTTTAAATAAGGAAACTCCCTCTCCCTGTGTAGATCAGTAACTGCTGTAATTTCAGTCTCAGAATATTTGAGGGGCATTGAGAAATTAAGTGACTTGTCCAAGGTCCCCTAGCCAGCATGGGTCCAAAGCAGAACTCTCTAGGTGCCCCACCCCAAACTTCTGGGGCATGCTCTCCTCTACAAGACCTTGGTCTTTGGAGAAGTAAACTCAGAATTCAGTTAAGTTGGTGCAGAGCAGTGGTCCTGCCAAGTTCATGTCCAGATTCAGCATCATTTGCTGAGGTCACTCCTTCCACTGGACTGGGGTCTCAAATGTTCCCCTCCAAGATCTCTCCTTACTCCTCAGGGCCTCAGTGCAGCCTGTACTGGCTCCAAAACTCGGCCTTAATTATAACTCCTGAATTCCTGGGGCTACTTCCCAAGATTCACCTAGAATGGAAAAAACAAATGAAAAGGCCAAGGATAGAGGTCTCTGGCTTCTAAGTGGGAAAGAGATCCTATAGCCAAACAATTATATATTTTCAACTAATCTGTTTTCCAACATTTCAGTTTTTCCCTTTTCAGAGTCCTCTAACTGGGCCTAAAAGAGAATGAACCTTTCCCTCCCTCCTCCCTAGGGTTCTTAACTTTAGTAGGACACCCCAAAGTCTAAAGGGACATTTTCTCATTAATCATAATAACAATAACATGTATACAGTACTTACTATGTGCCAGACACTGTGCTTAGCATTTTTAAATATTCTCTCATTTGACCCTCTCAATAATCTGGGAAGGTTGTGTTATTTTTATCTCCATCTTACAGATGAGGAAACTGAGGCAGAGGTTAAGTGACTTGCCTAGGGTCTCACAGCTAAGCAAGTGTTTGGGGTCAGATTTGAACTCAGGTCTTCTAGGCCCAGTGCGCTACTAGCTGCTTCTTATTACAAATAATTTACCAGAAATTCTAGTTGAATGGGTAAATCAGAAGAGAAACATGGAAAGTATTCAGATTACATGTCTAGGAGAAGCTAAGATCTTTAGGAGATCTTTCTCCCTTCTACTAAAACAACTTCTGCAATCTGCTCATTAATGTCTGAAATTCTTTCAACTGAGAACAAAGCTCATCATGACATTATAGGACTCAAAATGTAATGTCCCTAAAAGATATAACATGTTCATTTAAATTTACAATAAAGTACATATAACTAATAGTAGACTAGTCTTAAAACTTTTTTCTAGATGTAAGGATAAGAAGAAATCATGTCACCCCATTTTATTGATTGCCTTTATTGATGCCTTAAATAAGTAAAAGATCATCTTGGGGCAGCTGGGTGGCTCAGTGGATTGAGAGCCAGACCTAGAGACAGGAGGTCTGAAGTTCAAATCTGACCTCAGACACTTCCCAGCTGTGTGATCCTGGGCAAGTCACTTAACCCCCATTGCCTACCACTTCCCAATGTGGAAAGGGCTTTCCATACCAACCTCATTTTGTTGATCACCAGAGGACATACACTGGAGAGAAACCTTATGAATGTGAAAATTGTGGAAAGGCTTTTACTGGGAAAAGTTATCTACTTCAACCTCAGAGAAATCACACCACAGATACACCTTATAAGTGTACCGATTGTGGCAAGGTCTATAGACATAAAACTAGCCTTTCTATGCATCAGAAAACTCACACTAGAAAGGAACCGCCTGAATGTGATAATTAAGTAGATATTATCCTCTTTAGCCAACATTAGTCTCCCTATTATTTCTTAGTTGAAAGAGAAACCTTTGGAATATAATGACTTTCCATTTCTTTTAAAAGTACCAATAGGCTTTGTTTTAACAACACATTCTCTTATTTTTGTTTTCTACCTTTAGTGAAAGAGTAACTAAGATTTATAAGATTACAAAGAATAAATATGTTATATGTAAAAAAAAAATCTCTAGACCTGACACTCAAAGCCTTGGAGCCAGTCCAAAAAATTAATTTAAAAGTTAAAAAAAAAAACAAAACCTCATCTCAATCATTCAATTATAGGCCTTAAGACTAAATGAAAAAAAAAAAGTCCAAATCAGTTCTAATTGGCTGGAGAATTTCATTGGGCTTTCTGAGTCAATCAGTCAGTGTTTATTAAGTGTCCAGGTACTGCAGTAAATACGGGGGCTACACGAAGAAGCAAAAATTAGTCTGCCCTCAAAGGGCTTATAGGGGAGACAACATGAAAATAAATAAATACAAAGCATTAGAAATAAAGAAGTCTCTGGGCCAGGATTTTGAGTTGAAGATCCAAACTTTAATTGTGGAAAATTAAAGCTGGAGATTTTGCCACACCGAGTCTGTAATAAGAGCCCACAGAGATGTTCAACAGTATATTTTATAGGTGTTTGGATAGCTAATTAGCATGGGTCATTAACATAGCAGAACATATAAAGGATGTTAAGAAACATGCAATAGTGCTTGAAAACAAGGGTTTGAAACATTAGCTATGAAGTCCTCAAGGCTAACTATCATCCTTCTTAGGTCAGGGTAACCTTTCTTGGCCACAATACTCTGGGAGCCTAGAGTGTATGGTGGCATAAATCTTTAAAGGATGAAACAATACCAGAAGAAAACAAGGTTGCTTTCATACTGTCTTATCAGGCCAGCTGCCCACTCTCCACTCTCAGTGAACCCAGCTCCTTTTGCATGGGCCTCCGCTTCCCTAGATAATTACACAGACCTAAAGATTTATTCCTTACTATTGCTTATTGCTATACTATTAATATATATATATATAGTCTTTCAAATACTATGGTTAATATTCTATTATTATAACTGACATCTTATACACAGTTTACTAACTGGGTCTAACTCTTTCTAAAACTTATAATTGTAGTTACTTATCTAAAGGATTATATGTGATCACTCTATTCATAATATATTACATTAAATATTATTAAATGTAAAGGCAATAGAATAATTTTCCTTTCAAAAACAAGCTATATGCAGGCTAAATAGGAAATAATGAATAGAGGGAAGGCTTCCTGTGGAAGTTTGAGATTAAGCTGGGGCTTAAAACGAAGGTCATCCTCCTTCGGGAGATTAGTAGTGGAAACTGAAGGGAGAGAAAAATTCCAGGCTTGGTGGGGCAGCTAGAGAAAATGCCTAGAGTTGAGAGAGGGGACAGTCAATAGACCAGTGTCATTGGATCAGTGAGTAATAGGAGAATAAGAAGTCCTGTTGGATCAGTTTTGGCCTACCAGATCTCTTTGTGCCCTCTCTCTCTTCCTGTTTTTTACTGTAGGACTTGACCAACTTTGAAGCGTTCAGAGGAAGCTGGACCTCCACATCTTCCTACCTATGTCCTAGCATTATCCTCTGGATCAGTAGTGGCTCTCATCTTTTGATCTGTGTCATAACTGAAGCTTTGGATCAGCTAATTGCCATCTGTATCAGGAGCCAAGGACTGACCGGAATCATGGCTGTGCAGCAAAGAAACTCTGCCATGCCTAAAGGGAACTTCCCGAGTGCTCCAAGAATGGGAGAAAAGAACTCCAGAAACCAAAAGCTATTTAGTTATTCCTTTGCCACATGTGCTCTCTAGGTTTAAGCCCACTTTTTCTTGGATTCTGCATGTACTTATGAGGGGATGTCGCAGACTTTTGGAGTGTTTCATATAACAACCCTTCCAACTATACCATCTTAGTAAATACCCTTTTCTAAAAAACTACTCAAAGCTTTAATGGCTAAATTTATTCTCAAGTGATAGTTTTGGGAGGCAATACCAGTGGGGGCTTGAGCCAATGGCATTAAAGAATCATCCCTGATCCTTTAGGAATACTTTTAGAATTCGAGGGGAAGAGGTAGCTAGGGGATTCAACTCATCAGTAAAAGTGGAAGTAGGTATAAGACTATCTCAGAACTTTGATGGGCTACTTGGGGAAAAGAGAGCAAAAGGATACAGAACATCTGTAAAAAAATGAAGGAAGGAAGAAGCATAGAAAAGGGAGAAAGGTATGAAGAGGAGGCCGGCAGATATATGTATCTACTGTGCAAATTTATTGAGGGTTGGCCCTCCCATGAATTTAATTCATCTTCTGGTTACTGAAGAGAAAAGAAACTGGATTAAAACTAGTTTAGAAGTGACACATAGGGGAACTAAAGAGACCCTTGCCCCCCCTTTTTTTGCCATCTTCAAAAAAAAAAAACTATCACAGGTCAAAATGTCCTATGTACCTTGATTCTTAATTCCCTTTTGATAATAACCTTCATTCTTCAGACTCCACACAACACCTTGCTCTATGCCTCTGTGATTTATCCTTTATGAGAACATTGTACAACTCCACCTCAATTAATATATTGCAATCAATGTAAGATAGGATTAAATTTTAAATGAGTAACCAAAATGGCTCACCATCCCTCTCCCTTCATTAGGTATGAAATTCTTCTATTGGTCAATAAGGGAATTGGCTAACCACAACTCTAGAGCTTTACACAGCAGAATTCCCCAGTCCTTCAATGTTATCCCCAGAACTGTGAGAGGATGTATAATATATTGTTCCTTTACGCCTTTGCCCCAACTTGCACTTGCATTCACCAGTTGGGATAGCCAGAAGATCAAGTGCTCTTATTTACCTCTCTGGATTCTAGGGGTAACCCCAAGGGCCTAGAGTTTCTAATATCGTCATTCCCAAGTACTCACAGGTATGCTTCCCATTTTAATCAATTCATTAGTTTTCTCAGTAAAGGGCATTTACTGATGTGGTCATAGTAAGAACAATTAGCATCAAACATTCTCTCTCATCCCAAAGCCTGGGACATATCCTCCCACAAATACAGGTAGATGAGTAGATTCTTAATTGTAGAGTATATATGTGGCCAGCTGGTAAATTCACAATTCCTACTTGTTGGAAGTCCTTTCTTGAGTTCCCATTGGGCATTCCTTTCTATCACAGGGAGATGCCACTCTCTGGAGCTGCTTCCTTCCTCATACAGCTCTTCTGGAACCATTGGTGTCCATGTTTATCCTTAATGTATATTCATCTATGTTCTTGGTTGGAGGAGTTGTCTCTTAATTGTCTAGCAAGTGGATGACTCTCTTCCCCCTTGTTACATCCTATTACATGTACAAGGGTCTGAGTCTGAAGTTCTCCATCACTTGTTTGACCTGCTTCACTACTAGACTGCTCTCTGAGGAAATTCTTTCAGCAGCTTCTAGTCTCCATAGGTGTGAACAGCTGAATATGATCAACTATACAATTCCTAATCCAAAGAGGTTCACACTTCATAAAGAGATCAAGGTTCTGAACCATCTCATTTATACATTTAACCTCAATCCTGGCCTTTACACTGATTTTGTTATATTGATGGGAGGGGAGTGTGGAACACTGCCCATCCTTTCAACTAGATTATAAATTCCAGAGGGGCTGGGACTGGTTTTATCTAAACTTTCTATATCCACCATTTCCCTGCCTACAATTGTTTCATATTTATTGAAGGAAAGAAGGAAGGAAATCTAAAGTTGGAACAATAGAAAAGAGAAAATTTGAGAGGTTTGAGTACCACAAGCCTACTGCATCTGCAGTGTGAGCAACAAAGACTTTTTAAAGTTTCTTCCTTCTCAATATTAGTAGTTTTCTTTCTTTTTTTCCCCTGCCTATGAGATTTTTCTGTTTCTACTATTATCTGCTGCCTTCTTTATTTTCCTCCCACTATTAAGATGGAAACCTTCCCAAAAAAGTCATCAGATCTTAAAATTTTGGAAAACCAGTATGCTGAAAATTGTTATTACATGTAATTGGGAAAATAAATTATCTTTGGATAAAAAAATTTAAAGGAAAAAAGCCATCACCAGCATTTTCCCCATTCAAGAATCTTCTTTCTCCTGTCTATGACCTGCCCTCCCCAACAGAAAGGCCAAAATAGGAACTTATCTTTTTCTCCTGGATTTGGTTGTACCGACTAAATCAAAGAAAAAGAATGAGGGAGTGTAAGAGTCTATATATGCCTTGTATGAAGTCCTATCTCAACTGGGCAAATCTCTAAAAGATAGCATCTTTCTTCCAAGAGAGCCAAGACCAATCCAAGAAACTCGAATAGCAAGAAAGTGAAGACTCCTGTACCCTAAATTCCGTTCTGGCACCAAATGGCTATTTTGAAGTAGTTCCTGCTCTGCAGTCCACTTCCACTCCTTATCCCCCAACCCTGACCGAGAATGAGGCCCTTTGCTACCCTTTCCTTCCCATCTCCCACTTGGGAAGTCTTGGCAACACAGGTCGGTAAGGAGTTGAATCCCAATCTAAATTATCTCAGATTGCAAATTCCTCTTCCCCAGTCTTCTCATTATACAGATGGGGTAACTGACCTTCCAAAGTAAGGGTGGGAGGCCATAAAGGGTCAATGACAGAGTGGAGCCCTCTAGTGGTCAATCCCCGTGCTGAAATAGGCACTTCAGCACTCCGGGCTGGGCCCACTGCAGCAAAAGGAGCCACCATCATTACAGTCCAGTTCGCCTTTGCCGGCGCCTGCGCGAACGCATCCCTGGCACCTGCCCTTCCCTCCTCCTCCTTCGGTTCCCCTATAGGAAGCCTGCCCACTCCCATAGCAACTCCGCTCCTCCTTCCTCTTCCTCTTTAATAAGAAACCTGTCCATCCTCCTAAAAACTTGCTCTATCCTATTGAAACTGCCCTTCCTCCCAAGGAGACTTGCCCTCCCTACTCGTCCCCTATAGAAAGCTGCGCCTTATCTTTTAGAAACTGCACTCCCCTATAGGAACCCTCCCTCACCCTCATAGTAAATTTGCTCTTCCTTCCTTCTTCCTCCCCCGGCCCCGCCATAGGAAACCTGTCCATCTTTTTTTAGAAACTTACACTCCCCCTCCAACCCTCCCACTTTCCTATAAGAAGCCTGCCCCTATAGGGCATCTGTCCCCCCCCCCCCAAAGGAAACCTCTTCCCCCTCTGGTAAATATCCCTCCCCTCACTGGAAACCTGCCTCCTCCTATTCTTTCTCCTCCTCCCCTTACAAGAAACATTCCTTCCCTACAGAAAATTTGCTTCTTTCTCCAATATAGGAAACCTTTCTGTCTAAAAACAAAAACAAAAACAAAAAAACTTGACCCTCTGTCCACTTCCTGGTATTCCTCCCCAGCGGAGATATCTGCCCTCCTCTGTAAGAAACCTGCCTATCCTCGGTCATAGGCATTATTCGCCCACCCCCACACTCATCCTTTCTTCCCGGGGACCACCCCAGGAGACCCCAGCTATTTCCTAAGTGTGTGTTTGGGGGGGAGACGCCCTGACAGGAAAACAAACACAGGTCAACCAAAGTCCGCCCCACCCCCCCGCGGGGCACCTCCCCCAGCCCAGTCGGCCGTCAGGGAAAGCCCAGCGGGGCGGAGGCGGGGGAGGGGAGAGAGGACGGGGCGGCTGACGTCACTTCCGCCCAGGCCTGGCAGTGGCTGGGGCTGTCTGTGCTCCGGGCAGCGGCGGCGGCAGTAGCAGGAGCTTGAGGAGGAGGAGGGAAGGAAGGAAGGAAGGAAGAAGCATCCGGCCTAGCCAACCGCTTCAGCGCGCCCCGGGCCCAGTGGAGCACCCAGCCGGGGCCTCGACTCAGCGGGCCTACGCCACGCACGGGATCGGGCCCGGCCGGATGGGCGCCTGAGCCTCGGGCCCCACAGCGCCCTGGATCGGGGCCGGGTGAGGGTCTGCGGCGGGGGTCGGGGGGAGCGCAGGGCCTGAGGGCAAGGAGAGGAACAGCTTCCCCCTCATAGCTCTGTATTCCTGAACGGGCGAGGCCGGAATCTGGCCTCGGAGCGGATCCCGATGGTCTCGGGATTGAAGGCCGGAGGCGGTGGGGGGGAGGGGGCGGGGAGAAGGTGGGGGCTGGGCCAAGGCCGGCCTAGGCTCCGCTGGGGCCGGACCGACTGACTTTGATGAGCACTGTTTAACTTTAAGGCTGTGGGGCCCTTGGGAGAAGAGGATTCGAGGCCTTGAATGGGGTATCATTATCCAGAACAGGGACAAAAGGAGGGTGCTGCTAGTCAGGTCTGGGGGTGGCCACAGGAAAGAGTGGATAGTCTGGAGAGATGGGACAAAAGAAATAGAGATTGTGATATTTGTTAAAAGAAAAAAAAATTACTGGCCAGCCCTGACAAGAAGGGAAGTTGGAGAGCCACTTGCTCTTCCATATTGCATTATGGTGAGCATCCTGAGGAGAGAGGGCTTTCTTGTGTGTGCATTTTGTTGGGCATCTTGAGGAGAAAGATCTCCCTCATGTGTGGGGTGGGGGCCTAGCTGCAGTATTTGAGGATAACTTGACTTTGAGTCATGCATTGGAAGGTCTCCCTCCAGAGGATAGGATGAATCTGTTTTCCCTTCTGGCATCTTAACCTTGTTTTCCATCTCCTTTCCTCATCCCTCTAGTGCAGAGCTCCAGGAAGCCAAGAGCAGGATGTTCCGGTTCATGAGGGACGGAGAACCTGAGGATCCCATGTTCCTCATGTGAGTCTTTTCCCACCCCACACCCCCCCATACCAGGGCATTTGATCCCCTTCAACACTGAGCCTGTGAGAAGTTGGAATAGATCCCTGAGTTCTCTACTTGAATTTAAGAAACTGGGAATATCTGGTTTTAGTGTTTACTCTGGGCCACAAGGCCAATACCTGCTTCCCTTGTCTTAGTTTCTTTATGTTATAATTTGAGAAGGAAGGAACCCAGTCAGGGAGTTTGTGGTCCTCCTGCCATTTGGTCTTCTTTCCATACTTTCCACAGGGACCCTTTTGCTATTCATAGACAACATATGAGTCGGATGTTGTCAGGGGGCTTTGGCTACAGCCCTTTCCTTAGCATCACGGATGGGAGCATACCAGGGGCTCGGCCTACCAGTCGAAGGATGCAGGTAATAGGGTGATACAATTAAGGCTATCAGACAATGGAGATTGGGATGGGTCTCTTGAAGAAAGGTCTTTACCCTCCCCTCATGGGGAGTGGGGAAGCCAAATCCCTGCTGTTCAAAAAGAGATCCAAGGGGTAAATTTAGGGAGTTGAGCCTAATTTAGGCTTATAAGGAAGGGGGCTGGGGTGAGGGGTGAGGGAGGCAAATATTCTAATACTACTCCTTGTCCATGGATCTGTAGGCTGGTGCTGTCTCGCCCTTTGGGATGCTAGGAATGGTAAGTCCTCATTCCCTCATGTACCCCTATCCTATTTTCATTATTCCATTTCAGTATTATCACATTTATCCTTCTAAGAGGTCTCTCAGAGTGACAACAATGGCCACCCTCCCCCATTTCATTTTGAGTATCCACAAAACTTTAAGCCCTATACAATGTTACATATTTGTTAGCTATGCCCTAGATCCAGAATCTCTAGAAAGAGGACACTTTCTTCCTCTTTTTTTTTTATGGGTTCCCATTTTGTTATTGTTTTGCATGTGTGAGTGTTGGGGAGCAGTTAGTATTAATTCTTGGTAGGTTAAAAATGCATTGACTCTAGGTTTGAGTTCTTATCAGAAGGGGAAGATGGGGAAGCCAGGAAATGGAGGAGAAAAACAAAGCCAGAGAGGGAGAAGAAGAGGTCAGTGTTGTTTGAATAGGGAGATGCATAAATCTGCATAAAAGGATTTAGAAGTGGAAGTGACCCAGATCTCATCTAACTTGTACATTTTACAAAATTCCAAGGTCAAACAGGTATTCATTGGTAAGGCTATGACTTGGATTTGGTCCTCTGACTCCGAATCTAGTGCTTTTTTTCCCCACTTAACCACATTGCCTCTCAGGAGGTCTTAGAACAGATGTCCAGGTGGGGGGGGGGGGGAGGGGGAAGGAAGGAAAGCAAGAGCACTTTAATGGTGCCAGGCCACTTTTGAGGTTGGTGAAGAAACCTAAAGTTTGTTGATTTGGGTTTCCTGAGCCTTCTCTTCTGACTCTCCTTCCCCAGACAGGTGGCTTCATGGATATGTTTGGGATGATGAATGACATGATTGGGAATGTGGTAAGCATCTAGTCCTGAATCTGAACCTTTTGGCCCTAATGGTAGCCTGAACCCAAGGATTCCTCCTTTTCTATAAAAGGATTCCCTACAATGTTAGACCCTTGAATTCTAGACTGGAATCGAGTACTGACATAAGGACATGAGATTGAGACTCTGTGCAGAAGCTTGGGCAAGACAAAGATTTGTTGTTAGTCGTCCAGAGAGAAAAGGCTCTTTATTGCTATTCCTTCCTAGCTTTTGAGCACAGAAAGATTTTGAGGGAGGCAAGGATGGGGGGGAGGCCAGTTGCAATTTCTTACAGTACTATGATGGAGACAAAGTTCAAAATAAACTGGAATGCTAAAAAGACTATCTGGTGAGGGTGGGATCCCCTCTCTCCTCTACCAGTTCAGCCCCAGCCTTCCTCTTTACAGGAGCACATGACAACGGGAGCCAACTGTCAGACTTTTTCATCCTCCACTGTCATCTCCTATTCCAACCTGGGTGATGGTGCTCCCAAAGTCTACCAAGAAACATCTGAGATGCGCTCAGCACCAGGTGGGGTAAGTGCTATGGGGAAATAGTAGAGTAGCTTTGGAACCTAAGGGCTGGACTGGCGCCTCATAAGCAGGTGGTGCTAGACATCTGAAAAAATATCAGAGTGTTCTTCAGAAGTGTTTGAGGGAAATTTTTGCAAATTTTTATTTAGTCAATTTAGAACATTATTCCTTGGTTACAAGAATCATATTCTTTCCCTCCCTCCACCCTTCCCATTTGAGGGAAATTTTGACCCCAAGTACAATCAGTAGAAACTTGGAAGTAAATTAGCTACATATGACAAGCTATCCATCCTTTTTTAGATCCGGGAGACAAGGAGGACCGTGAGGGACTCTGATAGCGGACTAGAGCAGATGTCCATTGGCCATCACATCCGAGACAGGGCACACATCCTGCAGCGTTCCCGAAATCACCGAACTGGGGACCAGGAAGAACGGCAGGATTACATCAATTTGGATGAGAGTGAGCCTCCTTGATCTGACCTTTCCACTTCCCATTCTTATCATTGTCCAGTAGCTACCCAGCCCCTAAAACAGTGCTTCAAGGCTTTGCAATTCTGGTGGACCAGGAAACCCCTTCCCTGTTAGGGAGTTATTTCTCTGGGAGGCTTTAAGCTTAAATAGGTAGTCAGTGTTCAGACCAAGAAGAGGGACTCCTTGAAAGCTTAAGGGAATTATTGTTGCTGTGTTACTCATCTCCTTATATGACTATTTTTCTCTGTCTGTTTTGTTGTTGTTATCTAACCTCAGTTTTTTCCTGGCTTTTTCAAATCAACAAACACTTATTGAGTTCCTGTTATATGCATGATACTATTATAGTTATTGAGGAGATAAAAAGAAGGCCTCTTTTGCTTTTTTTTTTTTCTGTAGAGGTACTAGGGCTCCACAGTGCCTCCCACTCACTGGTTGCTAACCCTTGGTCTAGACTGGGTAGCCTCTTCCCCTGTCCTCTTGTCTTGGAAGTATGTTAACCATGTCTATTTTTCGCATCTGCCCCTTGTAATTGATTTGGACCAGGAATCCAACTCCATTCTGAGTATTCCCTCCTCAGGTGATGCTGAAGCATTTGACAACGAGTGGAGGCGAGAGACATCCCGATATCGGCCACAACGTCCCCTGGAATTTCGTCGGCATGAGGCTACTGGGGCGGGTGGGGGTAGAAGGGCTGAGGGACCCCCTCGGCTGGCTATACAAGGCCCTGAGGACTCCCCTTCCCGACAGTCACGACGCTATGACTGGTGAGGGCCCTCTTCCCCTCCCCCAGGTCCTCTCATAAGTGTTGATGGGGGAGGGATCACAGAGAGGGATGTAGTCCCTCAGTCATTCCTCTGGCATTTGGAGGAAACCCACTTGTTCCTAATATTTTAGAGTGTGGGAGTGGGGTAAAGATCTTAGAGCCCATTTTGGTGATAATAGGTCTCAGCTGGTCTAGGAAAGGAAAGACATTCTCCTGAACTGGAGAGTTGACCACAACCACCAAGACCATCATCATCCAGCTTCTGTTTCCCCCCTTTCTTCCTATATGACAAGCTTTTTCCCTCCACCCTCTTAAGTACAGGCTGTGAGGGGCAGAGGAATCACCCCATGAAATAACTCCCTTCCCCCAATTTAATATTAAATAGAGGTGAGCTGGCCCCTTCAAGCTTAGGGAGCCTTAGGGGGAGATTTTTCACTGCCCCCTTCACTGCTTTTACTTCTCCCCACACCTTTTCAATCTCACCCTCCCATAGTGAATTTACTGACTTTTCTTTCTGTTGTTCCCTAGTGTCTTGATTTTTTTTCTCCCCTCTAATCCCCAATAAGTACAAGGTCTCTTAGGATAAGTTCTGGGGGTAGTTTCCCCCTTTTTTCCCCAAAAGTCTGTCAGTGACCATTGGATCCTTTCTCACCTCTACCTAGAAGTCCCATGTTTGGGGCTCTGCCCCCTCCCTACTGGATGGGTAGGGGGTGGGTATTGGGTCCTCTTTCCTCTTGTCCTCTAACCCCATGCCCTCATTCGCCCATGCACATACCTGTGCGCACACATGCACATACACACGCACTGTCTGTCTGCGTCCCTCTGCCCTTTGTGTGTGTGTGTGTGTGTGTGTAACTTGTAACTTTATGGAATAAAGGGGAATGGAAAAGAGAGTTTTTAGGCATGTGGTTGTATTTTGTTCCCAATCCTACACCAGCTGTGATCTCCAAGCAACCAGTTTCCTTGACCCTGCCTCACCATCAGCCTGATATTCCCATCTGCCTAGCTCCTGTTTTTTCTGGCTTCCAGCATCTCATGGATTTGACCCAGCACCTAGTTGTTGATTTAATTGTCATTGTTTCACACTCGCGTAGAAGGGAGTAGGCATGAACCAGGGGAAATAGTTTGAACTCTTCTCTGGATCCTTCCTCCAATCAGGGAAACCATGCAACCTCAAGCATATTTTAGTATGTAGAATGAGGATTCTTTAGTAGTGTGGCAAGCCAATGTAGACTTTAGCCCTTTTCTACTCCCTCTAGACAGGTGGGGGTGAACCAGGGGAAAGAATAGGAGCCCAGAGGAGAAAGGTAATTGCAAACTGATAGGTGTTGAAAGTGAATATGGATCTCTCAAATTACTCTTCCTGCTCCTTAGAAGTTTTGCTTCTTTTCTGATCTCTCCTTTTGACCCTGGCCCAACCAAGTGTATCCCTGTACTTCTTGGCTAATTTTAAGGGTTTATTTAATGATTTTTAGATCAAAGTTTGATAAATGGTTTCATCTTTGAAACCTGGAAGTCTAGTTTGCTGCAACCCAATTAATTATAGATGGTACCATTGTTATCCCCCTATACAGCTATGTCTTTACTTAAATTCTAGTTCTAGAAAAAGGGATAATTTCCTCCAAGATCTAGAAATAGATGAAATAGGCCTAATAAAGTTGAGAAAACTAAAGTTACATAGTGATGGAGAAAACTGAATGAAGGAAACTACCTCTTGGAAGCTATAAAACAGATATGAACATCCAGCTCAGAGGTGAGATTCATAGTGAAGGGTGACTACCCAGTGGCTAAAAAACCCTTGAGTCCCTCTTCTTCAGATAATCAAGTGCCAGCACAGGTGGACCTGAGGAGAAGCTTTCATTTCAGACTTCCCCAGAGGCAGCATAATATGGTAGAAAGAAGCAGGACCAGAGCCAGAAGCTTTCTGGGACAGGCCTGCCTAGGTATGTGACCTTGTGCAAAGGAAACCCTTATCTACAAAATGAGGAATTTGGACAAAATGATCTCTTAAGGAATCTTTAAGCTCTTTAATACTGTATGATCTAAATATAACTCATCTATAATTGTATTTATACACCCTAAAACCCTAGGATACTGTTAAAAACAAATGGTTTTATATCTCTAGTTACAACCCAAACTCCCAGCTAGCTAGGATTTCTCCCATTAGATCCCCAGTTCTAGGTAATATTAAAACTGGAGGGCACTTGGTTTTAAGGTGAAGTTGGAGGAAAAAATTGTGAGACCTTATATTTTATCAGCCTTTTCTCATTACTAAGACATTAGATGTAACTTGGAGACAAATGTTAAGAGTTTTCCATCCTAGATCCCAGGGTAAATTAGGATCATTTCTGTCAAGTCTTTATTCCTAGGTGCTGTCACCATTGTTGTCTGTCTTTGGAGAAGAATCAAGGAGCTGAATTGGGGCAGGTTCCCCAGGCCATCCTTATTCAAAAATTCTGGATACTCTAGAATAAGGCATTTCTAGGTTTTTGATGCTTCCTAACTTCCACCCATCTCTATTCTTACTTTATTTCCCTTCCCTCCCTAGAACCATCTGTCTCCCTGAGGCCCACACAAAAACAGCAAAGCCCTTGCTAAAGTTTTACTAGCACTAGTTGGTGAATGCTTTCAGGATATGCCATCCCTCTGGGGGTACCGAGTAGTTATAGCTTTCTTCTCCCCTTTATGCAAATGAGAAAACTCCCTGGTCGGAATGACATGTTTTGTGCTTCCTTTGTTCCCTTAAAACACAAATTATACAAATTGTACAACTAGTCAAGTGGTAGATAAAGTTTCAGATTTGAAGTTAGAAAGGCCTGGGTTTAATTGTATCTTAATCTTTAACTCTCTAGGCTTGGTTTTTTTAGCCCTACTACACAGGATTGTGAGCTGTATGAGAAGCCCTTTGCAAACTTGAATGTTTTTTGTTTTTTTTTTATTATACCAGGAAAAGCTCCCACCCCAGGTTTTTATGTTGCCCCCATTTATCTTCATATAACCACCATATAACTAGCAAAGCTGTAAGGATGAATTGGCCTGTACCAGAAAGAATGAGAGGAAATAACCCTATATTCCTATGCCTAAAGTACTCCATGACCTTCACGATGGGAAGACAAAAATGTTGGGGACATACTGGACTAAAGGAATGAACAAATGGAGGGGAGACCAATGGGCAGCTAGAAGACAAAGGGACTGATGGACAGCAAAGAAGTCCATGTCCCCAGGGCTCTTCATCCAGAAAAGGACTAGAGGTTCTGAGGAAATAACTAACTGTTCCCAGATAATGTTAAAGCTTTAAAATTTATGCTTTTCTCCTTGACACTGAAGGGAAAGAGGGCAGGTGGTAAGCAAGGATGTGAAGGAGAAAAGTCATTCTCCAGGGGTTGTGGCAAACTTATCCAAGCGGCCACAACCACTGACCCACATAACTACCTCAAAAGGCTTTTCGTTTCTTGGTCCTTTTGGCTTTTCCTTTACCCGTTTGGCCCTTATCCAGCCTAAGAATTCAGATACTTCCTTTGTTCCTGAGTATGGGTATCTACTTCCTAGAATATTAGCAGATTCTGGAGAAGCATGTTAACTTTCTTCAACCAGGAGGCTATCCTAGTCATCTATGGGGAAGGGTCGGGAGAACTTAGGAGGATGGATATGGGAACAGTCTGGGGAGATTCAAGAGTGGGTAAATAAATTGAGGAAAGGGCAATAAACAGTGATGGGGAATATGAGTGGACAGTTTTCATTTAAACAGAAATTTGAGTCATTTTACATATGAAGAAACAGCCCTAGAAAGATGATCCCTAGTTAATGGTAGACCTAAGACTAGGTCCTAGGAGTCTATGTTCTGATTTAAACAAAAAATGCTTTGGGTTATTGGGTTTACAAAATGTTAACTATGAATGAATAGCAACTATATAGGATCAAATTTATTTTTTTAAAGTTTATTTAATTATTTACTTTGGGACATTTTCCCATAGTTACATGAATCATATTCTTTCCCTCCCCTGGGGGGGGGGGGGATAGCCAACGAGCAATTCCACTGGGTTTTAAATGTGTCATTGAGGATCATAAAATTTAAAGTCAAACGAAACCATAGAAAGAGATCCATTGTTTTCTAATTAGAAAACAGGCCCAGAAAGGCAAGGCCAAATTCAGGCACCTAATTATCTAAATGTCTGGATTCAAACCCCAATCCCCTCAATTTAAAGTTGTGGTGAAGGCTGGAAAATTTGGGTAGCTTGTATAATGTAGAAAGGCAGTAAGAGTCCAAAGTCCTTCACTTTCTTTAAATGCGTCTGCCCAATGTGAGTTTATATGTGGTATGTAGGTACATATGCCATTTAAGACAACTGCTTAGTTGATCCCAGCAGAACCACCCTTTCATCCTGGATGCCAACTTTCTAAGAACCAGATAGAGCATCATAACGAGCCCACCCCTAGAAAAGGATGCCTAATGTGTTCATCCCTTTCCAACTACAAGATTTAGTACACGACTGAATGAATTAGAAATTGTGCTCCCATCTCACCCCTAAAGATACCATGCTTTTCATGCAATAATATTTGTCTTGTTATACAAGGCACCTTATAGCCTAAAAAATGTCAGTTTCCAGTTCATTCCCTTGAATTGGAGTCAAAAACTTTCTCCTCACTTCCCCACAGTCTCCCCTCTGCAAGGAGAGATATTCTCATGGATCCTGCATCAGCAAGTGCTTCAGCTGGCCTGGGATAGCTTTGATCTTAGCTAGGCGATGGTTCTCAATGAGGGTTTTCACAGTTTTAGAAGAGGTCGGACAATAAGGGAACAACAAAATAAGTGCCTTTCTTAGCTATCTGGTTTCAGCCTGCAATTTAATTTTCTAATGGCTGTTATTGGGAAGGCAGGAAAGAAAGATTCTGCCAAATTCTTTAAGTTCTCCCTAGTCTCCAGGAAGATTCCTCTGATTTTTAGCTTTAATCCTTGATTTCCTCCCTCTCAGAACCTAATCTCTACACGTTCAGACCTCACCATATTGATGGAAGTTGGAGGTAGCTCCCTATTAACAAAAACAAACAAAAAAACAGCTTTTCAATAGTTTTTCTCCCATGGACTATAAGGTTCAAAAACTCAGGGTAGGAGGAATTGTTGCAAAACCTGAAAGCAGCTAAATCCCTGGAACCACTTTGACTCCTGAAGTCCTACCAATGGCCTTCTCCCTTTTCCTTTTTCCTCCCTAAACCAATCCCTTTTCTAATCTTAATCCCTTCTTTATCTCACCCCAGTCTCCATCACTAATAGGGCATCTCTTTTCTCTTTGTCCCTCTGGGCTAATCTTTAGCCCAATTTATTTTTGTCAGGCTTTTCCCACACTAATCCACTCCCATTCCCATAGGATGTGGCTTCTTTGACTTCACCTTCCCTAACCAGTCAAGCACAGAAAGGGAAGACAGTGAGGAAAGCAGGAATAAAGAAGTTGGGTTTTTTTTTTGGCAGTCTTCCATTTCCACTGTGTCACCTTTCTTTATGGTGCCTTCCTCTTTCTCTCGGCTCCTCACAACCCTTCACTCCCTACAACTTCAGATGGTTCATTTTCTTCTATTCATATGATGGAGACTCAGTAATGGACTTCCTCCAAAACTCTAGTTAATACTAAATGCATGTCAGTGCCCAATAAAAGCTTTCTTTATAAATATGTTTAATACATAAAGGGTAAATACCTTTTCTTTATAAAGAAACTCTTCAATTAACCAATGATTCCAAAGATGTGGTTTTCCAGAAGACTTCCAGAGATCGCAAGAGATCACTGCTACCTTCTGGTCAATATTCTCTTACAAACCATTCACTGACAATCCATCCAGTGGGCTGGATTCAGGCCTTTCTCTGGGGCTTAAACTTTGTTTGGATGCCATTGCAGCACTCTGGCTATTCATCCATTCTCATTCATTCTTATTCCATGACTAACCCACCTCTATTTTCTCAACAATTTCTCTTACCACTTATTGCATGTAGCTCATTTTTCAAAATAAATTGCAAATAAAAAGTTGAGGAAATAAATATTTGCATCTATAGTGATTGATGTCCTATCAACTCCTTTTTTCTTTTAAAAAAAATTTATTCAGTGTTTAGTGTTGGACATATTTTTAATGCCATGCCAGGCATTGAAAGGATGAGACACATAAGATATAATGGAATATATAATGTACCTCAGGGAAAAAAAAAAGATATACATATGGATAATTATCAATTGCTTTTTTAGGGTAGTTTTTTTTTTCCTACTCTTTTGCTATCTTCCCCTCCCTGAAATATCTTATTTAAAAACCCCTCAGGGTTTCCAAGACTGTGTCACCTTCAGCATGGATTTACTCAGTGTATACTTGGTCTGGGCCTAACTGTTCTTTCTTAAATGTCATTTTCACTTGTTCATATAGTATACATAGTCTAGAGGCTGAGGAGTTAGGGTCCAAATAGAATGGTTCCTTTGTCATTAAACATATAGACAGATCATTATTGAAGGACTAATAAATGGCTTCCATTTTTTTTAAACTCCTGCCTGTTTCATCTATTACTGATCAAGGGATGATACAACTTAGTTGGGTCTCAGGGCAAGCTTACTTTCTCAGGCTTGTTGTCATATTCATTTCATTTGACTATTTGATGAGGTGAAGCTGCTCCTAATTTTCAAC